>NC_079294.1:27946670-28249565 GCF_023638135.1 Falco biarmicus
TGTGGTGTGAAGAAGCGGTGGTACAGCCTGCATGCCCTGCGCTTCTGGGCCCCCGAGGTCTCCAGAAGTGCAGAACCACTTCCTTGTGGAAAGCTGGTGTTGTCTGGTGGCATAATGAGCTTTCTGGAACAATTCTTTGCTTTTTTTCCCATAAAGTTTGCCTGATTTACAGCGCTCTGACGTTATTTAGTCATAAGGACTCAAATGAGTTGCTTGTACATGGCAAACCAGAAGAGTAGTGTTACTGCACTGGATGGTTTTTGGAGCATGCAGATGTTTTCTTACAATTGTGTAAGCCATCACAACACAGTTAAGTTACGAGTTACTTCAGCTGCTGTTCCCATCAGTATTATATGCCTTGGTTTGCTCTGTGTGTGGTTTGGAGGAGAAGTTGTATCTGTGTGAAGAAAATCCTTTCAAGCAGACTTTGTGTGGTGCTTCCAGATCCTAAAGAACACAAATCTCAGAAGAGGAATTTGTTGCACTCTGCTGTGTCACCCGCATGAGCAACACACCCGAGGAGACAGGGGGACAGAGTCATCGCCTCAAACTTGAACATCTCCGCAGGGTTACAAATGCAGCTCCCAAGGCAAGTTAACACATCGAGGACATGGCACTGCTGATGGCAGTGGGAATTTGCTCTTTTTAGCAGAATTATGATTGAAACTCTTTGCTATTTATTTTTTTTAACATTCACTTTGAAAAAACCCCACATTTTTTATGAAGCTGTCTTTCCCTGAAAAAATATTGATGTTCAAGGCTTTGCCCTGGCTGCTCTGACCTGCTGGTAAGTCAAAGCTTCAGTTTTAGCATAGTGCAGCTGCCCCGAGTAGTCATACAAGTGACAAAACAGGGAAGGACCATGCCTAGTGGCCGCAGAGCGGATGCTGTCGTGTGGTATGGGCTGTGAGGCAGCCCCCAGCATGCTGGGCTGCCCTGGGAACACCTGGGCTCAGTGTCTGCATGGAAATAAAGGGCCTTTCAAAAATATACCTTTATTTTGTAGTGCCAAGCATGCTTTAAAAAAGCATGTCCTAATACAGCTGACGGGTCAGCCTGTGTTCAGATGAGGAATCCACTGGGTGGCCAGGCTTCCAGCTGTGCCATGCCGTGGCTCTGCAAACAGCAGTAGCCCCTTGCCCTCCTCCAGGGTGGCTGTACTGGCAGGACCTGTGGTAATGGCAGTGTCACCATCACCGCATGAACTCCACCCCTGACCCATCCTCCCTGAGCATCTCTGTGCTCAGCCAGGCACATCCTTATGCAGGGCTCCACTCCCGCCTGCGTGAGAGGCTTTGCTGCAGCAAATGCTGACTTCTGAGGCCAAGTTTACATTAAAAGAAGTCATTTGTGCCTGAAGGAACGAATGCGACATTGTTTTTTCACTTTTCTGCTGTGCTTCTATTTTTTTCATCTTGTCCCTCGTTAAGCATCTCCCTGTTGCAGCGCAGGCAGCCCTTTACTCCCCAGTTCCAGCTATGCAGTGTGCTTTACAGTTTTTCTCAACTACTGCATTAGAACTTCCAGATGAATTCTCAGAGTGAGTGTTGCCTTCAAAAGTGCCTGCGAGACCATTTAATCTTTTCAGTAACCTCAGTAGGTGGGTCAACACCACTGCTCCTATTGTGCGGAGGGCAAGAGCAAGTAGTTGGGGGTCTGAGCAGCTTGTCCAAAGCCATGGAAGGAGTCACAAAGCTTGGATAATTAGGCCCGATGTCTCACTTTCTCGTTTGGTCTTGAAGACACGGTTTTCTCTGACCTGGTTTTCCTTCAGCATGTCTTCTGAAGTGCCTCCAGACTGGCCCGAGGGGTGTCTGAAATGAGGAGGTACATTTTCCTGGGGTCTTCATACTCAAGCCCTATTTCTTCTTGATACTTGCCTATCACGCAACCTCAGCTTGCTGGGAACAATAGAGGTTTTGTTATTCATTAAGGGGCTTAAATTAACTGAAAGAAAAATTCAGGCTCTTCCTTAAGAAGCTTATAATTTAATAGGTGAAATGTCAGGGAAAAATCAATGCAAGTCTGTTTCCTCTCTGCTTCATTATGCACTCCATTAAACAGCTTTTATGTTCTGTTTATAGGTTGGTTGTGTATTTCTTCTTTTTTTTTTTTTTTTTTTATTTTTATAAAAGAAACATTTTTACATTTATGATGTAAAGCAAGCTGGGCTGAGAACCAGAACGACAAGAAATGTGTTTGGCTCCAGCAAGTAATCTCTGAGACCACAAACACCAAGATGTCCCTTGCAAGAGGCTCAGTGGTGGGACACTGTGGAGGGGAGGTGGGTGGGGAAATCAAACACATTCCAGGCAATTCGCTGATTGCAAATCTTCAGAGGTATAAAATGTTCCTAAATTGCTACGTTCCCCCCTGTGGTGTTAAGAGAGATCGGATCGCCCAACCTGGAAAGAGAAAACCACAAGCGACTTGTTAACGGTTCTGCCTCACCCCTACCGTGAGGAGCAAAAGGATGCCTTTCCCAGTTTGTAAACACTGCCTCGTTGACTGAAGGGATGTTCTCGCCCGGATGTGGCAAATTTTATAGCTGTGTGAATAAGAAACAGAGCATGCAAAGGAAAGTATTACAGTTTAGGGGGTGATAAAACTTAATGCCACCCTGCTCCATTCCCCTCCCACCTCGTGCTTTCTCAAAATGTCCGTTGGGAATCTTTGGCTTTGGTGAGGCTTAGGAGGCAAAGCAGACATTAAAACAAAGTTTGGAGACCAGTAGAGATGCCATCCAGGATAATGCCTTTATTTTCCTTGAGCAATAGAAGATAATAGCTCATGGTTGGATCATGAGGTTGAGAATGAAGTTTTAAAAAATCTTTTTTTCCTTTAATTTGCCACAGGATTGCTCAGAAAAGTTATTTTGTTGCTGGATATCTCAGTTTTTTCCAAATCTACTGTGGGGAAAAATCTTGCCCAGCTTGGACCAAGGCTATGAAGGTTAATTTACCATTATTTGTAAAGTATCACCGAGGGCAAAGCCCTACTGAAGTGTCCAAGGGGAGAACTGTCAGCGATAACGGTGCTGTGGTTACACTGCTAAGCCACCTCCCACACAGCAGGGCCAGCCTCTGCATTCTCACTGCTTTTCCCTTCATTTTCAGACATTACCAAGGGTATCTTAAAGTAGTGGCAAAGCCTCTGAAGATTTCTACCATGGGAAGACAAGCAAAAGGAAAACACTGTTCATGCAGCTCTAGCTGGGGGAAGTGGGTCAGCACTCCCCAAGAGATTTCTAAGCAGAAGAAAAGGCACGGAAATTACTGAATGCCATGGTACTTCTTGCAAAGACAGTCCTTCGTTTGGATAAGTTCTCTATTTATACTTGGAGAATTCACCAGCAGGAGCAAAGGTCTCTATTCAGGATTTGCAAAGAGAAGCCTCATGTCAAAGTACAGGGGACTTCTTCCATGAATCAGGTTAGACTCCCAACTGCAGATCCCAGCAGGAAGGTGCTGTGATCTGTGATAGGGAGTGAAAACTAAGGACAGCATTGCTGAAGTAACCGAGTAAAGGGGCAAGTTAGAGAGAGAGAGAGAGAAGGGTGAAAAATGGTGATTGATGGTGATGGTTATGACTTTATGAGAAAAGTTCCAGTAGCAATAACTGGGATCATTATGGTGTGACGTGCCTTAAGGAATGAGTCAACAATGTACCAGGGAAAGATTCAGCAGAGGTGCTGCTAGGGAAAGAGGGTGAAGGAAGCTACAGGGAGGGTTGAGAAGACCTCTGCTAATGTAGAGAGGTTTGGGAAGACCACATTGCTGCACCGATTGCTGTCATGTCACACCATCAGGATGTTTTGTGTTGTGACAAGTAGCACTACTGGGGAATGCACTGTTCATAGCCTTCCCCACCCCAGATCTGTGCTTGTTAATGGAGGGTAGAAATGTTTGGGCCCAACTTGTAAATTACATCTAAACCCAGCTCATCTCACAGACATCCAGCCAGATCTCTAAGAGATCTCCAGAAATGGAGTGAAAGGCAATCTCTTGTTTCCCAAGAGCATTTACAGCCTGAAAAGCAAAAACAAAGAATGGGGAAAAAGAATTTACAGTTTTAAAGTCCAAAAGTAGAAATACACAATGTAAGTCTCTTCTGCATGACTGAGTCACACCAAATGTTTTTTGTGAATTTTTATTGGTTTTATTGAATCGATAACCCACAGAAAATCTGAAAGAAAGAACCAAGAAAAAAGATGTTGTTTGAGAAGAACCTCATTTTGCTGCTTACTGACAGAGAGGTTCTGGGAAGGTACACCTGGTCTCCTTGCCGCTAGGAAGTGGTACTGGAAAGAGCCATGGTTTTGAAATTGCCAGTAGTCAAACAACTATGCTTTTTTTCAAGGAATGAAGTTTGGATCATCAAGGAGCACTGAACATCTTTTTGAAAGATAGGAAGGTAGATATACAAAACCCACAAATATAGTATACCGTAATAGGGAGTTAAATTTTCTAGGGAGCCACCAAAATATTGAGGTGGGTTGCATTAGTGTGATTTATTTGTTTGGCTTTCATCACATTTTTGGTTTTGATTTTCTGTTAGGAAAAAGATTCAGACATGCTGATAAATGGAAAACACATCAGAAAACTGCTCAGGATTAATTAAGGAAATGCAATGGAACAGGTCATTCTCTGACTCCTGTCTCCTGGACCATACCCAGAGAAGTTAGTTTTTGCCAAGGAAGAGTCAGTTAAATTGGTGATCACGTAAAATATTCACGCCCTTGGTCAGCTAGGTAATTGGATGCAAATTAATGTTATTCTTCAAGAACATTTACCAAAACCATTTAGTTAATTTTTTTGTTTCTTAGGAAAAAAAAAAAAAGACTGCAAATTTAATAATTATTTTGTTCAAATTGCAACTAGAACTTTGATTCAAATCAGAATATAATAGCTTTTTTTCAAAATTACTTTATTTGACCTGATTTTTTTAAAACTAAAAGACCTTTCAAATGAAACAAAAGGAATGAAACTATATGTTTTTATTTTAAAGCATTCTTTTGTTCTTACTGACTCTTCCTCTTCTTTTCCCTTGAACAAGGAGATTAAGAGTAGCTATTATTTCTGATACAAAACCCAAAAAATCCCTACCCCAAACCCACTGAAGGACAACCTTGCCCTGGAGCCTAAGGGAGAAAACCCCGTTTTCCATAAGATCCATTCATTTTCCACAGTTCTTTTCTATTTTTAAGCTGCAAAATCTAAGTCCATACCTCTTTGTTTCTGTGTTTTCTTAAATGCCTACTAACAACATCAAGTTGTAACACCTTCCCATGCATGTTAGTCGTGGCAATGCTACAAAACTGTCTCTGCAGTCGGGGGCTCCCGTGGGCATTGCTCAAGACTGGTGGAGTGCAGAAACCATCCTTCTTACTGGCTAAGGTCCAAAAATCCAAAAGCATGGTTACATGATCTGACAGGCAAGGTACAGTCCAAATTTAAACAACTTCTCTAATGCCTGAAGTGGCTTTGCTCATACACCCAAGAAATATGGAAACACTGGAAGGAAAGTTAATTGAATTTTCCCTCCTCATTCCTTTGTCCTCAAACCCCACTGTATTTTTTTTTAAAAAATCCCTTTTTAAAAATAACTATCAGAGCTGGAAATTAAGTTCACATGAAGTGAGTTAGGGATGAGAGCAAACTCCTGATTAAATTTACTTGGAAAAAAAAAAGAAAGTATAGCTGAAGATGGGAGGCCAGACTTGTTGTAAGGCAGTTTGGGGAGGGCACGGGCTGAGCAGCCAGTGGGTGCTGAACCTCAGGGCAGCTGAGCATCATGCTGCCGTCACCCATAGCTCTCCCTCAATACCAGGTTGAGTCCTTATCACCTCTTGCAGTATCTGAGCCTAAATGAAAGCTTGGCTTTCTGTGGGAAACAGGTTTCCCCCTGTACACAGGCTGCCTGCTTTAGCTGGCGTGAGAACCGGCTTCCTGCCTTTTGATAACCAACACTAGCTAAGGCAAAATTTCTGCCTAGTGAGCATTTTTTAGTGCCTTGTCGTTATGATTGAAGCAATATTATTTCCACTGCTTCTCCTGAGAGACTTTCCAGTGCTTGATACATCTGTTGACGTGTTGCCTTCAGCATCCTCTAATTATAGCTTGAAATTAAGATACTTTTTTTTCCACCCTGGCCCTGGCTTCTGCTGGTCTGCCACTGGGATAATGTTTTCTGGAGTAATTCACAGCAAATGAGTTTCAGAAGGCAATGACTAGATAGAGGAGTGTGACAGACCCAGCTTCTGCTCTGAACAGACTCTTTCCAGTTTGTGACTTTTCTGTGTTCCCTTCGAAATGCAAGCAGTGCCTCTGCTACAGAGTCTCATGGGCATCATACTCTTCCCTGGGTTATGAACAAGTATAAGTATGTGGACTGGAGCTCTGTGTCTACATGTGCCTTGGACCACAACCAGATCTTTCTGACAGCCCTGAAGTGCCCGTGTTTTCCGGTTGCCCTATTCCTCCCCCTGTACACACACTGCCCAGACGTAACCTTGGCCTCATGCAGAGCTTAGTCTCAACCTTCTGAAATCACCAAATCTGCTTTCCCCACAGTGTTTGAGAAGGGGCCCAAGACCAATCAATAAGTGTTTATTTAAGACTGAAGACAAGCACCCATGTTTGGGTCATATATCACCTAACTGCACCGCACAGCTTGTCTCCAGTTTCCCCAGGGTGACTGGTGCATGCAGTTTTGCACAGGGATACCCAGGGACTGAATACCTGCCTGGGACAATCTCCCTAAGGTGCTGTTGGGGAGAACTAGACAGGAAACCCTTGTCTACCTTTTCCCTTTTGCTCTCCTACTCAGGAACAGAGAAAACCAGCCAAACATTTTCAGTAAGCCTGGTGGTGAAGTACTCACCCACTGTGGATTTAAATCCTTGTTTAACCATGGGGCTGTGGCTCCATTTTGTTTCCAATTACTATTTCTTTGACATCTAACACCTTTGGCAGAAGACAATTCCAGCAGGCTGGAAGCAGGGGCAGTAGCCACATGCCCCAGATGTATGGAAAGGGGCCACATCCCACTGTACAAAACAGGCCAAAGAGGGTCTGAAGGTCTGCCACAGTTGGGGTTATGGGGCTGTCCTCCCTTGAACTTCACTCTGCCTCTTCCTGACTGCCACCAAAACTGCTGTCTCATGTGAGAAAAGCTCTTTGTAAATCAGCCACTTCTGATGGAAACCTATTTTGCACCCCAAATTTCCAGGCAACCCTCCCGTGGCCATGTATAGTACCACATCGCCAACCCTGGTATTGGCTTCTCATTCTCTCTGCAACCAGACAAAAAGGTTTTATTTGAGTAACAATCTGAATGGCTTAAAAAAAGAACAAAAATCTAATTTTAAAGGGATTATGGTGAACGTCTTGTAAACTGTGTTCAATAAGAAGAGGACTTAGGACAGGGCCTGTAATGGGTCTGAGTGACTGTGCTGGGGAAACAGGTCATTTCCTGATGGTTAACAGCTAATTTTTCTAACAATTGAAATGCACAGATCTTGCATATAGGTTTCTAATGGACACTTGTGAAATGGCAAGAGGACTGATGAATACCAGGTGGCCAAACTTCACTTTCCTATTATTGAAGACTCCATTTAACTCAGCAGGCAGCGGGATCTCTGACCACCTGAATCTGTACGGCAGTCTATGGGCAGTTTGTAGCCATATACAGTTTATACACCCCCCTCCTGGGAAATAAAACCCATTGATAAATGGCGTCATTGCAATATCTCCATTAGAAACAGCACCATCAAAACTATTCAGTCCTGGAACTGATTCCCTTAAGCATCCTGGAGTCACCAGGGACGCTACTGTCTTTTAACTCTGTAATTGCTGGCCAGCTGTGTCTTGCTGTGATGGTCCCCACTGGAAGCAATGAGCCAGGAATGCACGCTCCATGGGAACACCAGTGCTTGGAGGGGTGGCTGGCAAAACTCACCACTGCAGAACCAATAAGGAAAATAAATTTATTAGCACGGCTTTTTGTCAAACTATCTTATCATTCTTCATGCTGTCAATAGTCCTGTTTTACAGGAGAAATGTTCATGAGTTCTATGCACTGCTGTTATGGCATAGTTTACTATAACTAGTATTACTTGTAATGAAACCAAGTGGGTTTTTTTTCTCTGACAAAATCTGGTTGTTTCGTGTAAAGAGAAACTTTTTTCCAATTACTTTGAAAAGTCCCATTGTGTAAGTTTTCCTAATGCTTTATATCAGAATTTTGTTGAAAAAAAGATTGGTAGATTCAATGTAGTATTTTTCACTCATACTCCATACAGACCCATTCTGAGCTTTCTGCTTACTTGCCCTGGCAGTAGTGCCTAGCTCAGAAAGGATTTTGATTCTGAAGTTCAGAGTTCATTCAAGGCTGTAGAGGTCTGGTCATTCAGATTTACAGTTTGCAACCATTTTTCACTTTTACTGGCTACCTCTCTAGCATTCAAATTTCATTTGCTTAGTGGCAGTCTGGCTTTGAGTCTTGGAAATGGATCTAGGAGACTTCTTTTGAAAAGCCTGTAAAATGTGTCCTTCTCCTGGTGCCAAATAGTACAGGTTTCTCCCCTTTGCCATATGGCTTCTTATGAATTTCCAGAAGCTTGTAAATAGACAGTGATATATAGCTTCTGAAAATTATCCTGAGATTTATGCAGGGTGGAAACACTGATGACACTGCCTAGATTTCTTTGGACTAGGAATCTAAAGAGAAATGAGCTTCTGATGCAAATTCTCTGTACAAAGCACCTGACAAAGGTACAAGATACTGTACAGTTTTATTATACTGTACTACATGATAAATTCATGTTTATATGATAAATACATGATAAACTCACGCTGGGATTTAAATCCACAATGGTTAAGACCTTGGCTTTCTGGAGGCCGTGACATTTCCAGATGAGTTGTGTTGCCCTAAAGAGCTGGAGAGCCACAGGCATTTTAGGGGTCTTCCACAAAACTCTGAGCTACAAGAAGTAATGGGGTAAAGGACAAGTTTCCCTTTTTAAAGATGTGAAAAGACAAACATCTGGGGAAGTTGTGGGAAGACAATGGGAGACAGGAAGGCAGGGAAGGAGAGAGAAGGTCAGTGAGATTCAGGGCAGATGTAGGAACAGAAGATACACTCTGCTGCCCATGAACAGTAAGCAGCAATCATGGCAGAGCCTGTGCTGACTTTGCTTCTCTGCCTCTGCCTCTCCCATATGCCTCCAGCAGAATTAATTCCTCATGTTATGTAGCTGCCTTTTGGTCCTTCCTGCTCTTTCTGATACTGTACAGATCATAGTCTAGCAGTTAACACTTAAGATTGGGAGCTGGGCTTCCTGGACTCTCTTTGTGGCTCTGTGATTGATATATTGTGTGGCTGTGGGCAAGTTACTTCATGTTTCTGCACCTTGGGTCCCTCATCTTCAGAGGATAAGAGTACCAACCAGCCTGCTGGAGAGATTATGGGGCTTAACTAAAGTGTCTTTGAAAAGCTATGTCTGACATCTTGGATGAAGAGCAAATTGGTACTAATGCATATTGCTCCTCATGATGTAATGCAATTATTAAGAAAAGATGTTTGCAGGCTCTCAAAAGTGTTGTGGAAGTCCCAAGGAAAATTATGTAAAGAAGGGTCACTCACAGGTGTACCAAAGGGTGAATTAAGCTTTTTTTCAGTTTGCCAGATCTTATGAAAGGAGGATCATCTGGACAGCTGATTCCAAACAGAGCCAGGGTCCAAGCCAAATAATTCATTTTAGTGTCTCCGGGAATGTAGCGGGCATTTCTCATCTCACACAAAGGGAGCTCAACCAAGAAACACTTTTTGTGCTTTTATGCAGGAAGACACAAATTCAATCCCAGAACAGCTGTCAAGACCTTCATGTGCTTCAACTAAGGATACATGTCCTCGTCCTCATATGCCACCAGGGCTGGCACTCTCTTTCTCAAAGCTGGAAGCTGGGGTTCAGGGAAATAGAACTGGACTTTGATGGAGTCTAATAACAATTTTTTTTTCATGTGAAGTGATGAAAGGAGCCTAGTACAGCTGTCTTACACCAGCCCTGTAAGAAGAGCCTCAGTTCCTCTAAACTGTCAGCAATAAAACTGTATATGCTTTGAGCAACACCTTGGAGAATGGAGTGAACTGATTTTTTAAGGAAATAAACCCTATTCTGTAATATGTATTTATTGTACATGCTACGTTCTACTAAGCAGTATGGAGCAATATTAGTATCAGACTGCTTTGCACTCTTACAGTGCTTTCCACTGGAGGATCTCTGTGTGCCTTGGTAAGCTTACCTCCGTAACCCTGCAGCCTCTACCCCTGCCCTCACTTTGCCTATGGGAGATCACACTCATGGCTTGGCCAGGGGGGTTTTCACCCTTCCTTAATGCAGGTCAATCCACAAGCACATACAAACCATGCAGAACACCTGTGACAACTGCTGATTTACCATTCAAAGACTAGGAAGGAAATATTCTTTCCTTGTCTTGCAGGGATGTGCCCAAACCTGCAGTCCCTGAGTGTGCCCAGACCCTGGGATTGCTGCCTCCATGGGTAGCAATTGCAAGTCCGGGCTCATCTCTATCACTGCTCTCTTTCCAGAGGTGCCTAACCTTAACACAAGGGAGATGATAATGCAAAGAGTGCATGCTGATGCTGATTTCTGTTGTGTGACTAACACCTTCCTCAGTACCCCATTACAGAGGTATGAAAAAGGTGGAAAACAAGCTGGTAAATGGCAACATTTACATTAATGTCGTAACTGCCTCCCTCACCCTTTGTTCTGTGCATAAATACAGATGGCATGGTAAGCTTCACTGATTTGGGATCTTGCAAACCTCCTGTACCATGTGGTAGATCCACTAAACCCAACAGGGCTCAGAAACACTTTTTTTAACAGAAAACTGCAGGGATGTATGTCTATGTGCGTGTCTGTACATGTAGGAGATTGTGGATATCACAGGGGGCACAGAGCATTCCCTGGGTATGATTGTGCTTATGTGCTTTGCAAATGTTACGAAGATAAATGTGGTTTTAAAGTACAGTCAGAAATGCAAAGAGGACATATAGGCAGATCTTGGCAGTGAAATGATTTAAGGTTCTAGCCCAGCAAGCTTGGATTTATAGAGGTATATGTGCTTTGCTGGACAGAGGTAGCGGCCCCACCACCTAGCAGGCTGGCTACACTGGAATATAAAGTAGTACATCACATTACTAGTTGGCTGTTTCCTGCACAGATGTGTACTTCATGAGCTGTGGCAGTTTGCTTTATATCTCCTTCACAGAACAGGAATTTCAGGACACAGATCTCCCTATGAACATATTTTTGATAATTAGGGACCCATACTACATGATATATTGGTTTGAGCTGTTAAGTCCTAATTTTGTACAAGGGGTTTCAGAGAAAGAAACCTCAAATAGAATTCTCTCTTGAATATGGTAAATGGTCTGATGGGTACAGATAAAACCTGTGTCTGTGGTATAGCTTGGCTTCAAGAAAGCTTTCAAATATCCTCCCATGTGAACAAAAAAGCATGACCAGTTTGAAGACAGCAGACAACTGGTTAAAAAAAATCCCAGGATCATGAGTCAACAACATGATGCAGTTGCACAACAAAAACCCCCCACCAAATAAATTTTGCAATGTAGCAAAATGAATGTTTTATGCAAGGTAATTACCCTGTTGTACTCTGCTTTTGTGACCAGAGTACTAGAAAAGTCTTGGTAAGGCTTATAGGCATAAGGTCTCATCTTATTATGGGTCTTCCTAAATGCTGGGCTACATTAACTTAGCTATAAATTGTGTTCCTGGCACTCTTTGAATTGGAGTTCCTCAAGAGAAGTCATCAAGTTTCTTTATGCAGCATTAGCTGAGAGACACTGATGGGCTGTAAGCAGATGGACTGTTTAGGTACGGTTTTTGATTTACACCGCTTTGGAAGACTCTCTTGTTTTAGGTATTGCAATTCAGGAAAGGTATAGTGAAGAGACCCCAGAATAATAACAGTTAGAAAACACAACCACTGGGAAAGAGTAAAGGAATTCCAAGTCTATCCTCCAGAAGAGAGAGAAAAATGGGGGTGATGTGAAAGTCCTCTGATATGTACGGCTTCTTCTGAAAAGGGCAATGATTTTTTATACTCCCTCATACTCTGGGCAGAGGTAGAAATAATGTGTTCAATTTGCAGCAAATAAGCTGTTCAAAATCGAGTGAAACAATCTAAGCACTTCCAGTTAAGCACTGGAGGAGGCTGGGAGGACTGGGGATCCTGTTCTTGCAGCGTTATAAGGAAAAGTTAGATGGTGATTGGCCAGGAATAGGTCAGTTTAATCCTGGCTTAGATATGAGGGTTGGGCTAGATGAACTCCTTGCTTTCAGCACTGCATTTCCATGTTCTGCTTGACCGCTGGAGGAGACCTAAGGAGCTGGAGAGCCTCGGAGGCAGGGTTGGCAGAGGAGAGCCCCTCCAGCCTATATAGACTGTGCTGATTGATTTGTTGCCACTACAGTGTATTTTGCCTCCTCGCCCTGTCCCTTTTCCAATACTCTTTTGTAAGTGGCACAGTAAGCAGCCACTGTGGGTCTGTTTCCCAGGGCAGGACTCCCGTAGCAGCTTTCAAAGTCAGATTGATGCATCAACCCATATGTGAAAATGCACACATCCAGCAACACACAGAGCTGGGCAACCGCTTATTAGTAAGTTTGACTAACATTTTCTGTTACAGGGTCCTTCTTTCACTTGTTTATAACTTTGACAGCTTCAACTGTTTGGGTTTTAATTTTACATACAGACTGTTTGCCTCAAACAGAATTATTTACGGAAATTTCAGCCAAAATGACATAGTGTTTCTGAGGAGAAGCCTGGAAAAATACATTGTTTTCCTTGTTGCTTTTTTCTTTTTTTTCCAACCTTTTATTTGGAAAGCCCTAGAACCCCTGTGCTTTGGAAGTGCAATCGGACACTTGGCAGAAGAGGTGCCTTTTGTGTTGGGGATGGGCCTTGTCTGTCCCTGTGAAAAACTATCCACATTTGGCCAAATTATAAGACATAGAAAAAACACGTGTAGAGGATCTGTGACTTCTGTTGGCTTAAGTCCTGGCACAGAGACATGCAGCAGGAAGTTGCCATCTTGATGGCAAACCCTGTAGATGTCCAAGGTACAACTACATTGACACGCCTATGCTACCACCTAGCTTACTTCAAAACATAGGAAATCAGGCATCCCCTGTGTTAAGTGAACATTACCACGGTTTTCAATTTGATCTCTCAAAAGTCAGGAAATATCTGGATTAGGTCTTCACACACAATACTAATTCCACCCTTTTGTTCAGAACATGCATTACATGCTTGAATACTCTTTCCCACAGGTCTCCCGCTGTGCTCCACAACAGGGGAGCCTACCAGCCCCTGGACTCCTGCTGCATTTGTTGCAGGTGATGGCAAGTGGGAGGTGGGTGAAGCACAATGAGCAGTAGGAGGGCTGGAGCTGTACCTGACCGAGCTAAGCAGTGTTGTGAGAAGCAGTGGTTTTGCCCTTCCAGATGCTAAGCCATGCTGTCTACAGCGAACTTTTCACATAGGGCTCCTAACTGTAGGCTCTCATTTTCTGGGGACGCAGCCTGCGACCCTGGGGTCTCAGCTGGGACTCAGTTTGTCAGGAACTCTGCTCCAAACATCTGCAGTGCTGGCTAATGACAAGCAAAATGAAAAATCAAGACCTAGGCATCTCAATGACAGGATTCGAAATAAATGCCTACCACAGATCTTGTAGACACACTGTTGACCATATGGCTATGTCTATACTGTCAAAGGCGCCGAGGCCGCCTTCAAGACTAGATTGAATTTTGTAAGTTTTCAAGCATGGCTAGGGGGTCAGGCAGTGCACACGCTGAAGCCAGATGTAGCCTGACGGACCATGCAGGCATTGCTTGAAGCAGCCATGGGGCTGCAGAGGACACCACAGCTTTAGCTGCTCCGTAAACTGCATCCGTGAGTGTATAGACAGAGCTTACGCTTTTCAGTTCAACATTGGGAGAATGAATAAAATACCAACTTGCCTCCTGGGGCTGTAGCAAAAATAGATGAATTAATCTTTATGAGACACTTTGATACTATTGTCATGAGTGCTATAGAAAAGCCCGTGAGAAAACAAAACGATGTTGTTTTCAGAGCAGGGTTTGAATAGTGCACAGTCAGTAAGGCTTGAGGTCACAAACTGAACAATGAAGAAAAAACAAAATCTTGAATAGCTATTCCTGTAGTGAACAGTATCCGTCCTGAGCACAGAGGGAGGCAGCCACCCCATGGAAAAAAGCCATGTCCTCATGCCACGAACGGCTGTGTCATGAATAATGCAAACACATGAGGGAGCCCTCCTAAAGGTGCACAGGTAACTGAAGTGGAGTATGTAGCTTCCACCTACGTGGTTTTGCAATCTTGATTTCACAGGTTTTCGCACATATGCAGCCCCCCAGACTTGTGCATGTATACATTCCTCACGCATCAAAGGTCAACGGCAATGTGGTTACTAGGCAAATTTTCCCCATTAAATTGTTACCAAAGGCAGATGTTTAGGGGCCTACAGGATTTACAGATTTGCTCTCCAAAGAGCGTATTAGGGAAGATGACTGTTCTCCTGTTGGGTCGTATACTGTGTTTTTGAAAGCCTCAGTGCCCACCCCAGATTAAAGCAGCATGTTGCTGGAATACTGGGCCTCCAATGAAGATGCCTTTCAACAACACAAAACCACTAATGAGAAAACATAGACAGAAGGAAAGCCAGCCCCCGATGGCCATGTTTCTCAGCTTTGAGTAGCTTCCAGGGCCATCGGTGGCACTGGCCTGATGGAAGAACAGGTCGAAGGAAGATGAAGCCTTTGCTCTCAGCAGCTCTGAGGTTTGTCTTTAGTTGGGACACAAAAGGAAAGAGGGAAAGACTGCAAGAGTGAGAGAGGGAGAGATCCTGCTTGGCCACATACCATACATGCAGATAGTGTATTGCATTTTTCCAGACCAGGGAGACCTCCTCTTCCAAGTGTTCCAGTAATTAACCTCACTTTCTTGGCTGGTGTTAATTTGTTCCAAGTATTTGGGCTTTAGATCTAACCATGGGAATCTCATTCCCTGCAGAAGTCTTGCCAACTGTTACTAGACATTTTACCACACACATGCAGGCCAAAAAAAGCAAGGCTAATTACACTGCTTTTTTGCAAAGTGAAGTGTATTTGTTGTATGTTCAACGTCTCCTAATAAAGGAGAGGAGGGGGAGAAGGCAAGGCAGCATCTTTTTATGTCTGCCTATGGGAGGAGGGGGCAGAAAGGAACAGGGAGCTGCCTTTTGCTGTGTAGTACCCACAACGTAAATCCTCTGTGAGGTTTTAGGAGCCTAGGTGTGATGATCCACCACATGAAACCAGAGAGGAATGGTGCTACCAAGATTTTTAGTTGTGAATAACTGAGTTCAATTATTCAGTACCAATGGGAGTTCTCTAAGTAAAAAATTAAATAGGAGGAATTATTCAAACCAGATGTCGTTTTCCCAATACTTTCTTTTTTCTCCCCCTTTTGTGCTGTATGTGCTACCTGTTAAGAAAAGAGTGTGTATGGGAGGAAAAGCATGTGTGTGAGAGTGTGTGTAGGGGCTCTCTCTGACAGCGTGACAAGCAACAAAGTCATACGTGACAACACCTACAGCAGAGGAAATAGGTTATGAAAATCCCTATGAATTTTCAAGTCCAAGTGCCTGCAGTTTTTGGACCCATTCCACACTGAAGAGGTTTAAAAAGGGCCAGCAA
Source organism: Falco biarmicus (assembly GCF_023638135.1). Classification (NCBI taxonomy): domain Eukaryota; kingdom Metazoa; phylum Chordata; class Aves; order Falconiformes; family Falconidae; genus Falco; species Falco biarmicus. The sequence goes on from NC_079294.1 coordinate 27,962,476, forward strand.
GGTAAGAAGGGCTGGAGACGCAGTCATAATGCCAGAGTGTTGACATTTGGGATCTTTTATCAGGTTAAGTCTGTAATTTTACTGAAAGATATTTTTTTTTCTGCTTGTTATTCATTTTCTAGCTTTTGAAATTAACAATAAAATGTAATAATACCTAGTACTAACATAAACCCTTTTATCCCTAGACCTCAAAGCAGTTCATAATGGTGAGTCAGTATTATTATCCACAGTTTAAGCCCATCTGCAAATAAGTTTCTTCAGGGTCTATCTCTAAATCTGATTTTGTAATCCTTTGCTTAGTGCATTTGAATTTATTTATTTTTTAAGTGGGTAAGTGTAAGTTGCTCAGACAAGTTTCTTTGTAACTTCTCTGGGACTGAGGTCATCAAGTCTCAAACAAAAAACAAAGCAGACATCTTTAGTGTTTGGGAAGGCTAGAAAGCAGTAAGCAAGGAGCAGGCGGCATTCACCTTTTTCCTACAAGAAATCCAAGCTTTCTGACTAATAGGTCAGTGGAGGGAATGAAATGCTTTCTTCATGAAAGGGCTCAAAATTTGGGAATTTGGTTTTGCTCATAATCTGAGCAACCCTCCCCAGGTTAAGCTCTCTATGAAAGAAAATTCTGCAGCAAAACATATTTGGGTTTAATTGAAATACTGAGTATTGTTTTTGGATTTCTAATTTTTTAACTGTTTTCTAGTACAAACTATATAATGAATTAGAACAAATCTCAGCAAAACTTTGTTTCAAAAAGGAAAGTGGGGGTTTTCTGTTCCAAAATGTTAAAATATCTTGTGTTTTTCACTGGCATTTTTGAAATTCTTTCCCTTCCTCCAGGTTTCTTCTTCATATAACAGCAGGACCGGCTTTATCTTGATGGAAGTGCATATTCTCACAGGGTGCAATTCCATCAGCTTTTGCTGACCAGTGTCCGTTGCCAGCTTTGCTCTTCTGTGATTTATATTAAAGGAAAGGCTGAGGCTACTCCCCTATGATTCCTCATTCTCTTCACATTGAATTGCTCCCCAGAAGAAAGTCAGACACAAGACTACTGTAAATTAGCACAGCTCCATTGAAAACACAGTTTCACACCAGCTGAGGGTCTGGCTCAATAGCTGCAGTTAGAGGAGCGTATTTTTGCCTCCATTAAGGCTGAGACTGACCCAGCCAATCTGGTGAAGCAAGGCATAAGGAGGGATCAGAAAGATCTTTTTTCTTCTTGGTAATTTTAAAAAATTGTGTTCTGAGCTTTCCAGCTTATGTGGAGCCAATGGTGAATCGATGAGCTAACAGTGATGGAGGTGGTGGGCCAGTGTTCACATCAACCTCCATGTGAGAGTCTGGTGAATGTTCCAGATCTCAGCGGAAGAGCAACCACAGTTGCAGCCACCCCAGCTCTCACACATGGCCCCAGTATGCCCTGACCAGTCTCTGTGCTGTTGAGGATGAGACATTTTTGAGCAGACACGGGATAACCTCTGCCTTCCCTTGGTACTCTCCTATTTATTGATAGCAAAAGGTATATTTAAGTGCTGAAGTATATTAATAAGTGGGAATCAGTCATGTCTACTGCTTCCACGTATCTGATTGTGTAGTCAGATGTCCTCACCCACAAGCGTTTTGCCTGAGGAGTTTCCAGTCTCTCAGTTGATGCCTGGCCACACAAACAGCTGATTCAGTGTTGTCTCACTGGAAAGGGCAAAAGATACTTTAATAAAGGCTAGGGGGAAAGTGGCAAACCTCTTCGATCATATATGTTGCCTGGAGAATTTCTTCATCAACAGAACATCCACAGCATGACATCTTTGACCCCAGTCCTTCCTCTTTGCCTCTTACCTCCATCCCAAAATTTTCATCCCTTCACTAAGGATGAATCTAACTGCTTATCTGGATGAACTTTAACAAAGAGGTAGACATGTTAAATGTTTTTCCCCGGATCACAAACTGGCTGTGAATGCCAGGCCAAACAAGCCTTCTCCTAAAGCAAGGAGCTAGACAACGTTCCTGTAATGCACTCACATTAGGTAGTATATCTTGAGTAATTCTGCTATCTCTGAAAATATCCAGCCTCTTTTGAATCTTGTCATATGTGGAAGCCAACAGAGACACATGTTGGTTGCTAAGATGTCCCTTTTTGTACAAAGCATTGCAAGGGAACGTCTCCTGTAAAGCATGTGCCTCCAAACGCCAGTATCTGGGAAAGGCAAAGCCCCAGAGCCTGGAGGGAAGCTCAGGTGAGCAGCTGCTCACAACTGTGGCCAGGGGAGTATACTGGGGAGAAACAGAAATCCTGTGCACAGACGGCAGAGGAATGGTTTGAATGAGACAGCCCTGGGACGACTGCACAAGTTTTTGGCTTCCCTCAGGGCCATCAAATGGTGAGTGCAAGCCTCTGGAGCCTTGTACGGCTGAGCTGAGATGAGAGGAATTTTTCAACACCCAAAGCTGGATCAAACCCTCCTTCCTGCCTCTAGTTCATAAAGCTTTTTAACTTCTGAAGGGGAGAAAAAGTGATCCCAGATGTACAGCCCTAATTACATACTTAGATGAAATTGGATTAAGGTGGCTGCTGCCTGTCCTTTTCCTCTGAAGACGGCTGGGACTGGTGAGGGACTGTAGGTTGCTGATGCTGGGACACAGACAAGGGGGATCAGACCCAGCACTGCACTCAATGAAAGCTCCAGTAAAAGCTCCCCTCTGACTCAGGACCTGGCTTCTAATTGTTAGGGTCATTATCTTGACCATGGAGTAGATTTGTACTAGTTTTCTAAAATCTGCCCTTCTTCCCCATGAAGCTACATGTACACATTGATCTTCCTAGTGACACAGACATCCTCCTAAAAAAAAAAAAAAAAAAAAAAAAGATAATTACCCAGTAATCAGGGGCACAATATGCATCAGTACTTTTAATGTGTGTAACATATGTCTAGTTATTTTCATTTCCAGTAAATCAGTCCAATGTTATATATCTCTATCCTGCCTGCCTCACGCCCATGTGCAACACATTTCAGTCGGCATACGTGAAACGCATGGGAACTGTGTTTTCTTGCTGTAAGCTGAATGGCAAGTCACCGTTGAACTGCTCAGTGCAAGCCCACAGCTCCTCAGGGGACTGCAAGATTGCTGACAGCAGGAGGACATCAAGCCAGCCACATGGATCTGATATGGGTCTGACGAACATGCAGGACTGGGGTCCCCTTGCCCACTTGCAGCCGGCTGGTATTAGCAGGATACAAATCAGTCTGCTCTATACTCCCTGTCTGAGCAGGATTTTCTCAAAATGAATATTTATGGTGTTTTCATATTTCAGATAAACCCCTCGAGTCTCATAATGTTGTTTGAATCCAAATGAGGCTGATGGCTGCGGCACAGTGCCCTACCACAAAAACCAACTCTTGCAAATCTGACCCAGTTCATAGAGGTTTAAAGCTAAACCAGTGCAGAGACTTGAATGATTCTGTGGTCACTGCCAGACCAGTGTGTTGATGGGCCCCCTGTGGAAGCAAGGGCTGGGGTCCACAGCTTCAGGTAGGTGACCTCAAGGCTATGGTTGTCAGTTCCTTGAACACAGAAATAACTCCTCCTCTCACCTCCTAGTCATTTGTTCTGATACATATTTATATATGACACGCCAAAGGTGTGACTTTGGCTCATAGAAGCTGTTAGTAGAAGTGCGTGTGTTGTGACGGCTTCTTAATATTCCTTCAGTGTCTGTTTTGATGCTGTTTGAAGCACACAGCTCTCAAAAATGTTGCACTGGAGAAAACTGTTAAAGTAGATATAAAGACAGAGTGGTAAGTAGCTTTATTGAAACATGAATTAAAGTTCATAGGAACAGAATTTGAGGTGGTTTTTTTTGAGCAGGGGGAGAACTGGTCTTGCATCCTGCACAAGTTCCTGGAACTTGTAACCTGGAAACAGCTTTGAGTGAGAAGAATCTGTCCGTCTTTGAAAGCTGCAGTGCCATGACACTCATCCTTGTGGCAGGTGTGGCTTCAAATAACCTCTTGTGGCAGGAACAGTAATTCTCTTCCGGACAAATATTCTGTTTTACTGCAACTATCTGGCTACCACAATAGGGGAAAAAAAGATTCCTGAGAGCCTCAAGACATGTAGCTGGTGGCAGTGGAATAGTGACAGAAATTCAAGAGGTTCTGAGTTTCTAGAATTAAAGACAATAGTGCTGGAAGAGGCCTTTGGAGATCATTTTGGACAGTTTTTCTCAGTTTAGGGTCAGGGGAACGAATGCTGATCTGAAAAGGCATTAAAAGGTGTTCCCCAAACCACTGGGGGAAATAAACCTTGGTGTTCCCCAAACCACTGGGGGAAATAAACCTTCCCCCCTCCTGATATTCTCTAGCATCTGAGAAAGCAAGCAAATGCAATGGGCAGCATTACAATTCACTAAGCAAACTCTTAAAGGTCAGCCTAATTTGTGTTTGGTTGGAAACAGGAACTACTATGCCTCATGAACATTCTTCTGGAAGTTTCTTTGAGCTGAAAACCACCAATATAGCCCAATCTCCTGTCAGGCTGTAACCCCAGCTTGGCCAGTCATTTCCTTTTGACCTTCCCAAGTAACTGCTGTAGCTGCCTTCTCTAAACCCCCTCCAGGTCGAGCTGCCTGTACACCAAGGAGCAAAGCCCTACTCTGATACAACACAGCTGCATAACCTTGACTCAGACTGCTGAGGAAGAACTATGAGAAAGTCTGTAGAGAGAAAAGTAAAATCACTGTTGGGATCGATGCATACATAGCTCAAAGGTTCAATAGGAAAAGCATCACCATGAAACATAAAACCCTAAAGCGAAAACCACCAGCAAACAAAAAGAAAAAAACCCATGGAGGCTTGTGAGGAATTGTAGGGTCCCTGTGTGGAGAAGTCAGCATTGTCAGTGCCAATGGAGCCAGCGGTAGATGGCAACCAAGCAATGCAAAGGAGGTAGTTCCCAGGAACTGCAGAGGCCAGCCCAGCCCTTCCTGGCTGCTGCTTGCCTGGTAGCCAGGACTCAGGGTGGCAAGCACACTGATGCCTAGCCTAACAGCTTATTAAATCCCAGCTGTCTTCTCTGATCCAATAAATTGTATTATACTCCTAAACTGTATATACTCTCCTGTGCCCAAAAAGCTGACCCCAAGGAGGAGCTGTCTCCAGGTGTTTCCATTTGGTAGGTGGAGAAGAGGAAGTGACTGGGGTGAGTCAGGTCTGGTGGGCTGAGCTCCCAGCGGGTGCTGAGGTTCAACATCAGCCCCAGCGCCTGAAGAGTGAGCTTTGGGAACCAGGGAGTGTGGTGCCAGCACTCTGCTCTCCATATGGCTCCCAGCCCCTGTGCACAGAGCACAGGATAACTGTGAACACCCAGTGGATTTGTCAGAACTTCCCCACCTCAGAGGGGTGCATTGTGAAAATTAATCAGTTTGTGTTTGACTTTTTGACTTGGCGCTCCCTCAATAACTTCTTCACACACAAACCCACAATAAACTAATTAGGCCTATTTCTCTGACAGGCTGTTAAAGAAGAAAGAGAAGAAGGATGTGTCTAAACTGCTTGAAAGACAATATTGGATATATATGCCAAGTTAGCAAAAGGCATCAGTAGCTCTTTAAATTCCTTCACTCTGAAGCTCTGATGAACAGAAATAGCAAATGAATGGCTTCCAGAAATGATGGGAAATAGTTCTTGTTGCTGTTTGGCTTGTGTTTCTCTTTAGGGGGTAGGGAGACCTGGAAGAGCGGGGAGAGCTATGAAAGAATTAGTTTCAAAGACATAAAGTATGTTAAACATATTTTGAAATAACTTACTTGATTTGCAAAGCAGGGTAATAGACGCCATACTCACAGCTCAATTTATGTATATAAATATACATACATGTATATTGTGCAGAACACAAAATAATTCCATCTGGAGAGTTGGGTATTGTCTTGCACAAAAGGGTTCTACTTGAGTCATTAATAGTATATTTTATTAAAGGAAAATTGGCTTCAAAAGTGGTTGGGAATTGTGGGAATAAAATTGGGATGAAAGTAATTATCCCCCTGCCCTGTCTCTTCCCTTGTGTTCATTTTTCTGTTCCAGACACAGACGGCAACAGCAGCTCCTCTGTCTTCTGTTCCTTCCATGTTTGATCTTCTGCCTGCGCTTTCTTCTGCTGGGTCCTGGAGCCCGTAGGAATGAGGGTATTGTGTCCATATTGCATGTGATGACATATGTTTGAACCAGCACCAGGGCAGCCTGGCAAGAAGAGCTTGAAATGCAGTGGGACTGAACAGCAGGCCAGGTCCCTGCTGGTAAACAGCTCGGCCACTTCTTTAAAACCCTTTGGGGATAAAAGACGTAGGAAGAAAAAGTTGAACCTGCTGTGGCACCTGCTTTTTTCCTCTACCTAGAGGCTTGAGGAGGTCAGGGATGAAATAGGGTGTGGGGGGAGAACATCAGCCGAGTCAGGGGCTGCAGAACATTAGTATAAAATAGAATACAGAGGCATTTCCCAATACAGGGAAGCAACCTGGGAAACCCCACATCAAGATGGATGTGCTGAGTACCAGAGAATAGTTGATCACCCCAAATGCCTTCGCAAAGAAGTGGGAAACAACAGGTGGCAATGAAGGCCCTCCTGGGCTGCATCTGGGCAAGGTATTTTGTGCTGAGCTTTTGCAGTTCATCTTGGCCACCCTGGCCCAGAAGACTGCCAATGCAAAGGGACTGAAAAGCCATTTCCTTTAGAATTCAAGAAGAAAGTGAGTGCAGTTTCTGGGTGGTAAAATGTCTGTGGTTGAATAATTAACTTGGAAAGGCTACAGAATGTTTTGTCTTTAACAGCTAACCCCCTTTTGCTTTTAATCAATACAATGACTTATGGAGTGAAGTATCTTTCCAAAATGTCTACCCCATAGATTACTGTTCCTTGCTGAGAGGGCTGGTCATGAATTCTTGACGATGGTGGCTTTCATTTCACCCAGAAAAACATTGTGTGTCATAATTGAGGCAATAATTAATGCTTACTGTGAATGCTGAATACTAACAGTATTATTTTAAACAATAAAACTGTAAACCAATGGAGCATAATGTCACGTGGAAAAGACTATTTGGCTCAGCAAAAAGCAGGGAGGAGAGAAAGGGAGAGGCAGAAAGAGGAAGAGTTCAACAGAGAGACAGTGACTCCTGCACAAGGCTCGAACTGAGAAGGAAGTGGGAAAAATCACTTTTCCTCCTATTAAAATAAAGTAATCCATTCAGTTAATATCAGGTCAGGACAAAAGGTCAGGGATCTTCACATTGTTAAACATTGCAGTTGGAGCACAGTATCATAGCTAGAGGGAATATACAGCAAGCATTTCAAGAAAAAAATAATCCACTTACAAAATTAAGTAACAAATAAATAGAGTGTGTGTTAACTTAAGCATCAGCGTGCATATCACTGTCTCTGCACTGAGGGGTATTTTTATTTGTAGCACAGTAGTACCCAGAAAATCAAATGAGATCAAGACACAGTTTATCTTGCTGCTGTACAGATGCATAGTCAGAAGTAGCCTTTGCTTGAAACAAATGCTCTAGCCACAGTGTATGAAGAGGCACTAAATTGTCTCCCTTTTGCAGGTGGATAAAGTGAGGCAGAAAGGCACCATGGTCCTGATTATAGAAGAAATCAATAAACGTTTAGGAATCAAATACCTCAATACCTTACAGATTTGGCCTTGCATGATTTGCCTAGGGTTAAACAGGAAGCCTACGGCAAAACTGAGAATTGAATCCAGATCCCTGGGATACTCAGCCAGAGCCTTTTCCAAAACCCAGCTTTGCATGTATGTATGTAAGCCACTGGAAACTCCAAGTGAACTCTCATTATGTCAATTAATTTTTTACTTAATTAAACAAATCTTTTGTAAACATATGTGAGATGTTAGCTCCCTTTCTGTATAGAAAAAGAAGACAGACAGCTATATGCACAGAGGGATGGGCTGGCAATTAAGTTTAGTAGCATAATCTTTGATCTAAAATACAGTAGCCCAGTTTGCAAGGGCAGTCTCACAGCTAGAACTGTGTTCAGTTTTGACCCTCTGTGCATGGAACAGCTGGATAATCTAATGCAGCCACGATAGCCCTATGAGATTCTGATTACTCAGCAATGTGAACTTGTTTCTCCACAATGTAAAGTAGAAGCTGATAAAATGCAGCAGGCAACCACTTGCAACCATGTGCTACTTGCAGCCAGTGTAGCCTTTACGTGTTTGTGAAGGAATTTTGCAATTGCCACCCTGCCTGGCAGAATCAGCTGGTTGCTCTGGGGCCAGATCTGTCAATCAAACATGAAACTGGTAGCTAGACAGAGTCTGGAAACCCCCACAGTTGTAACCCTTCTCCAGACAATCAAGTCATTGCAGAGGTCTATTCCCGGTTCTTCTTGTTGTGGAAGTGAACAAGAGTCTGTTTTAGAGGGGTGGGAGAGAACTTGAATTTGCTGCCTGGCCTCCACTTGATGTCCCACTTCTTTAGCTGCTCTCCCTGAATGAAACTTCGATGCCACTTGTTACAAATTATGAGAGTTATGGAGACGTAGGTTGTGTTAAAGATCTACTTTAATTATTTATGGGTTATACCTAATTAAAAGAAAAAAAAAGATGACAACTGTGATCTCTGGTCTGAGCATCTACACTGCCTTAGGATTCAGCTGAAGACCTAAATCTTCACAGATTTTATGGGATGGAGCAAATTCCTCTATCCAGTCTCCTCTAAACTGATTCAGAGTAAACCAGCCCACAGGAAGCATGAGGCCCTATGCCATGATGGCAAGACTGCTTCCAGTACTTAAAGAAGAAAGTCCATGTTCACTTTGGGAACTGATAACTTTACTGCAGTGAAGGTTTGTTTTCGCTGTGGTTTACACTCAACAAATGCAACTAGAGTTAACACCATCATACCTGGACTTGAATCACAAGAAAACCACATCAGCATCTTATGATCTATGCAGTTTTGCCCATAAACTTTGCTGCAACTATGAAAAGACTGCATGGCTCTGTACTCAGCTCATGTGTGGCCATACAGTAACAAGCACACAACAAATCTCCAGAGCATAATTTTCCTAAGAAAGTGTAGAAATAGTCTTCATGCCAGGACAGTTAGCGTACTTGTATGTGCCAAACTGGTGTTGTTTATAACTGTGAAGGCTAGACCCCTTCACATGTGGCTGTAACCACATTTACCAGCTGTGTGAAGGTAAAGCTGTAGATTGATGATTTGAGGTTTTCCCTTGCGTTAGGTACTACAGAGGGGAGAAAAAACTTTTCAAACTTCAGAAAAATTTTATATTGGATCCTGGAATATTTGTTTGCCTTAAAATAGATATTAGAGACTAATATCTTCATTAGCTAATAACTATAAAAGCAAGAAATTGAGAGAAGCTTTTTCCAAAATCTCAATTTGGCTGATTCCATCCTTCTCCCTTCCTTTCTGACCTTTCTCATACTATGCTAAATGAACCTTCCCATTTCTTGGTTTGGAAACATCTTCCCACATGTGTCTCTTTTTTGAAGCTCCAAAATAAAAATGAAGAGCTACAGCACTCACTAAAACTTCAGTGTAACTCCTCTTCTCAACTGATTTCAAAGGAAAATATTCTCTGTGGATCTCCTCAAATGAACTGTCAACAAAGTATGCTCTGGGAGGCCAGAATTCCGAAAAGTCACCCAGCGTGCTGACTGGGGAGTAGAAAAACAAGCCAGGGAGCCATTACCCCAAAACAAGAGGAGACAAACCTTGTCCCACTGGAGCAGCTCTGAATGCTAAAGGTTTCTCTTCGTGCCTGGCTGAGGAATCCAACCCCTCACCTCACTAACTTCACCCTCAGAAAGGTTATCTTGCAATCAGAAATGTTGCGTTGCGTGACTTGGATCCATTGTTTATAGAATCGTCTAACTGACTTCATATGTATCTGGTCCAGGGAAACTGATGTTATTAAAACACAACACTGAGACACTGAGCTCCGATAGCAGTTCAACATGAACAAATAAAGCAAGAGTTTTCCCCAAAGTAAAGCAAAGCAAGGATCCCGGCCTTCGTGTGAACTGCAGGGATGAAAGGAGGATGTGATACCATCATCTGAACATTGACCTTTTCACTGTTTCTTTTTCCAGCTCTGAGCCCCAGTCCTGAGTCTCTCCCGCTCTCTTTTATCCCCTCAATCCAACTCTAGCAAACCCCTGGAGCAGGTAAGCTGTGCACTGAAAAGGTTTTTCTCATGTTTTGACTCTATTTATTGCTTTTGCAGCCTGGTCAGAGAAGTGCCTGGATTGTTAGTTGTGACCTTTAACCTCCAGTATCAACTCTGCTTGCAGAAAGTTCAACAGCTATAGTTGAAATGGGCACATAAACTGAAAGGTGAAAACTCACACTGCTTAACTGTATTTGTGAAGTGTTGATATCTTATCAGAAACATCTGATTATGGTTTTTTCCATACACTTTTCTCAATATCAGTATCAGAATTTCTGGGATAAAATCTCTGTTATGCCTGATTAATGTGGAATAATCTCACTGAAGTCTCTCACAGTCCTGCCTTCGGTTACAGAGATCTCCAATATTAGGCATTGCAAATACCAGAGAAAACCCACAGTAAATCCTTAAAATGCTTTGTGCTCTTATTCTTGAGAAACACTCCGCATGAGGATGTACTGGAAAGTGGAGAAAGTTTGATGTTCCACAGAGAGGTGCCACAACTGTTGAGTGAGAGCTTTTGGATGACTGAAGAATTTGGTTTGATAAGAATAATTAACTGACATATATCTAGGAGCTTTCATCCGGAGATCACAGAGCTCTTAGAAATAGAGGGCAAGGAAAATGCTTTAGGTATTTTAGACATCCGTGGAAAGCAGCCAGTTTCAGGGTGTAATATTTTTTTTAACAGTGCACAACAGGAGTAAATAATAGCCTATGCTTTGCCTGCACTGCAGAAGAAATCTCTACAGCAGCAATATGCATCAGCTCAGATGAAAACTGGCCGATGTGTTTAGTAGTGCTAATACCCTCATTCTCATGAAAAAAGCCCACCATACCTGTAATGAGAACAGGTTTTGCCTGTGAGTCAATACATTGTCACTAGATTGTCTGTAGTGGAGGTTAGCAAGAAACTGAGGCTACTAAAGGGAATGGCAGCACTGTGCTTTTGCTGCAATTGAACTTTGGCATCCAGGACTGTTCTCTATCCCCATACCACTTTAAAACAAACCAAGCATAAACTCAATCAAGACTGAAGATAAAATGGAAACTTTCTATGTCAGAGTCCCCTGGACAGAAGAATGGGTGGAAGAAGAGCCATCCTTCTGCATTTCCAAGTCCATGCTACAGTACAGGTTAGATGAATGGCAGGAGGAGGGCAAGGATAACCCCCACTGTTTAGTGTAATTTTGTGCTCAAGACAGAAGAAAAGTAGGATAGGTGAAGACACTAATTTTCTCTTAGAAACAGAAGCTACTCTGAAAACTCAGATTGCTTCTGTGCTCAAAACCAGATGGATTGTAATGGTAATAAATGAATTAAATCTTTATCATCTGGCAGAAAAGCCAAGAAGAGAATGAAAACTAAGCTCAAAGGGTTAGAAAAGGACTCCACATTCCCCATAGAGGAAACAGATGTAAATCTGGCAAGCTGTCATTTGGAGATCCAAGAACTGTGGGTTGAAATGAGGTCTGGGTTATTCAGCCAAGTTTATTGTCAAGCTCAATGGTAATTCTCATTTTAGTATACATAAGACTGCAGTCCTGAAATGTCCAGAGGTCTTTCTGCACCATCAAGGGGTTATCAGAGCTCACAGAGTGACTACTTTGCAAACGTGTTTGTGTTGTGGTATGACAACTTTTTAAAGTTCTTGTTGCTGGTTGATGCACTTGCAAAAGACAGATGTCAAGATCTGATATCGGTGGAGCTGCAAATGGCTTGATGCTGTTCCAACATTACTTGAGAAGTCCCACTATCCTATGGAGAGGAAAAAAAAAGCCCATGATTTTTGTAAATGAAAAGGCATGCTGAGAAATGTGTAGGATGTGGAAACCCAGTAAGGCAAGTCAGTATATTTTCTTGAACTCACTGCACCAAGTCTAGCAACACTTTTATTAAGTAAACCTTAGTTTCTTTAAATGTACTGCTGTAACTACTGTGCTCACAAAACATGTATCTTGGTCTCTAGCCTTCCCTCAAATATTTTGCCTCAGTATTGCTGCACCTTTGTACTACACCAGTTAGTTAGGAGGATAATTCCTGCCTCCCTTGCAGCAGAGAATTAGGAATTTCAGAGGATGCTGAGTTAGTTGACCAGATTAGTGGGACTGAAACACAGAGATTTCTTCAGGTACTTACAAAATTTCAGTCCTTCACCATACCCATTAATACTTATAACCATTTCTGTAGGTTTCCTTGTTCTTTTACTGCTGTCTATGCATTGAGAGGATGTTGGGCTGGCAGACCTTTGGTCTGGGCTTGCCTGGCCACTCTGTTATTTTTATTGCAAGTGCTTGGAAATCACTGCATGAGAGGTGCTGCTTATCCACTACCGCAAGATGACTCACTGATTCCTGTGGGGCTGTGGCATATTAGAATCAGGAAACAGTTAATCCAGCTCTCATTCACTTCCTGCTCCTGACTGAGCAGCCTCCCAGGAAGAGTGTGTATATATATATATATATGTATATATATATGTATATATATATATATATAAACAGTATCGGGTCTGGCTGAGCCCCATAGCAACCCTCATAGTGTTGTGCTTGTTGCTTGTACTGGTAGCTACAAAGGTGGTGGTAACACAGCAGTGTTCTGACTACTGCTGAGCAGTGTGCGCACAGCATCAAGGCTGCTTCTCCAACCTTCCCCCCCACCCTCCACTGGCAGGCTAGGAATGGGCAAGATCTTGGGAGGGGACATAGCCAGGACAGCTGATCCAAAGTGACCAAAGGGATATTCCACACCATATGATGTCTGCTCAGATATAAAAGCCAAGAGGAAGGAGGAGGAAGGTGGGGGCATTCATTATTTATGATGTTTGTCTTCCAAAGAAACTGCTAAGTGTACTGAAGCCCTGCTTCCTGGGAAGTGACTGAACATCACTTGCTGATGGGAGGTAGAGAATAGCATCTTTTGCTTTCCTTTGCTTCTGTGTGCACAACTTTTGCTGTTGCTCCATTAAACTGCCTTTATCTTGACCCACCAGGGTTTTTTTCTGTCTTATTTTCTCCCCTCCCTGTTCTGCTGAGGAGGGGAATGGTAGAGCAGCTTGGTGGGCACCTGGCATCCAGCCAAGGTCAACCCACCACATATATATATATACACACACATATATACGCATGCATAGCTGAGTATCCATGCCATATTACAGTCATGAACATCCTGCTTGTAAGGTAAAACTTAGGGAAAACAAAAGCATAATTTAAGTCCTGTTTCAGCCCTTTGAGTAGAGCAATGGGCTGACCTTCTACTGCTTGAATTATCACCCTTCTCTCCTTGACCTGTGATTCTGCAGTGGGTCCTTGTATATATGTGCAAGAAGTCAATGAGAAACTGATGAAGGGCTCACAAGAAAGGCTAAAACATTCTTGGAGATAAAATAATACAACGCTTTCCAGTGTGGCAATAGCTTTGGCTTCATACACTGGTGTCAGGAAAACAATGGTTCTGTAAAAGCTCTTGAGAAGGTGGCAACTGGGAATGCTCCAGAGATAAGGATTCACTCAACCAAGGTTTCCTGGGCCTCCGGGAAGGGCCGGCTGGGCACTGGGCATGGACATGCTCTGCTGTTCCTGTCCCGAGGTGAGGAAGCTCTCTAACATCTCTGCATGTCCATGATCCACAGGAAAATCAAACACAGGTTTGGTAAACAAAAATGTTTTGCTTGGATCTTCAAGTTGGTTTTATGTCAACTAACTTTTCCTGACAGAGATGCTGAAAGAGGATAGGATGACCATTGTTTCTCCTCAAAGTTCTGGTCTTCAGACCAGATGAGTCTTTGAAATTAGCCTTTTCCTGTGACTGAAATTGTTCGGACAAAACTGGAGCTTTCCAAGGGACGTGTGTGCGGGAGCTTCCTCAGAAAATGCTCTCTGAGCTCTTCCCCAGGAAGACAGTTGTTAGCTAAAGCTGCCCATAGGGGACTGTGCCCCTAAATGGTCCTTGTTTATCTTCACAACTGCATCCCACATCCCCTGAGCTGAAGCTGGCTGTTGCTCAGAGCCCAGCACATCTCAAACACTATTTGACTTTGGCTCCACTGCCCGTCATGGCCATGGAGGCAATCAGGGCAGGAGCGGCCAGGAAGGCTGAGGAAGATACAGGAGGAAGAAAGAGCTGTTTCTGCCCTTTCTTTGGCTCATAGGGCAAAACAGTTTTCTCATGGCACCAGTTCCTGTGGCTTACGTGCCTGGTGGCAATGGGGACGCTCAGCAGCAGATAGACATCTGTTCCCATCAACATTAGGCTGGAGCTCTCCAGTGACTCTATGTATTAAATACCCTCTCCAGGCTATTCCATCTGGGCAAAACAGTGGGTGGTGAAGCAAAACCAACATTTACAATGTTTAAGTTGTATAACAGACCTTTTAGTGTAAACCAGGGCTCTCCTCCTCACTTCCCCTTTCCCTGCACATCTCTTCAAAATTGCTTTTGTCAGTCAAACATTGTTTTTTTTAATATTCATGCTTTTCCCTCTTTGACCTGGTTATCTTGGCACTCAAGGCAGAACTGCTTGCCAAGGTAACTAAGTTTAATCCATGGATCAATGCACCATTTCCACGTGACAAGCTTCAGAGAAAAAAAAAGAGGTGCGAGCAATATACTGAATATGCATTTTAAAATATGTATGCTTGAAAATGCTATTTCATTGAACAAAATGATCTCTAAAATGAGTTTGTGAGAGGAAAGGCACTTTTTTGCCAACAGGTGAAGATGCTACCAAAGCATCTGGGGATCTACTACTATAACAGTGTGGTGATATTCTCCATAAGGAAAGCCTCATGAAGATGTTAGCACGCTGTTTGCCCAGCAGATAATCCTAGTCAGTGTTGCCATCCATTCTAGCATCCATGGAGCTTGACCTGACTTAAATCCCAGAATCTGAGGCTGTAGACAAGGCTGTATGCTAAAACTGGGTGGAGTCATAACACAACATCACTGCATGACAGTCCATTTAGCAGGACAAACTAATCACCAGATTACCTGGCATTTCAGTTGTTGTGCTGAGGCATCCTATTGTAAAGACCCAGCATGATACAAGCCATAGTGGTATTATTTTGCCCTGATGGGTGCAGACAAATAAAGGGAGGCTGAGCTGAAAAACATGCCTTGGACAAGCATCAGAGTCAGTCCCAAACAGCTGCTTTGTCCCCATGCTGCACCTCCTGTTTTGTTAGTCACTAGGGGAGACCAAGGCAGGAGGTCACTCTCTCCAGTGGGGAACTGCAGAGTACACCAGCGTGTGAGGCTCACAGTTTTCCAGAAGATTTTTTTCTGTAAACCAGATCAATATACTGAATAAAATGCATATTTCTACTTAGGTCAGGAGTGAGTCAATACAATCCATATTTGAGGAAATGCAAAGAGCCAGCTAGAGAGAAACTCAGGAGGACATGTTCAGTGAGCTTGACTGAGCTTCTTCACAGTTTGCTTCCCTCATTCAAAGAGCAGTCACGGACAACCTACCCTGGGCAATGTGTGGAGTGCATCAGCCCATGGGCTGTCTTACAGCCCCAGGTTATACCTTGGGGATAAACCAGCCATCACACTGCTTTGTGCGACCCGCAAGGAAAAGCTTCCCAATGTCTTACAACTCCTAAACCTCTTGAGGCTGCAGGCAGCCAGGGTTTCTTCCAACAACCCCTACTGCTTGTCTGACCATCTCTGAGGAAGCAGAAGCCATTCCTACTGTTCACCCTTTAATTCAGTTAAATAACAAACAAGCTTATGCATAAAAAAGGCAACTGTCTTCTGGCAAAGTGAGGGTTTAATTTCTTGGTTATAAATTTGGAAATCAAGTTACAAAACCAAAACCCTAAAAAACAAGTGAAAGCAATGAAATGCTGGCTAGTAACCTGCCTCTACCTATCTGTTTTTCTAGCTCTCAAGCAGGGTATGGCAGCTGTAGAAGCACAGGAGTAATTTGGAAAAGGCTTGTTACTTTTCTGAATAAATGAACTTTATACACTATATAATGAACACATATATGAACTTTACTTAAGCACACAAGCTAGAAGACCACATCAATATTCCATTCTAAATGCCATCTTCCTTTCAGTGATGACTTTAAAAGCTAATTTTGGAGGAGCTGTGTTGACCTTGTCCCACCTACCCACACTGCAGGAAAAGCCTGCCCTGGGTAGACCTCCTCAGGGCTACCTCCTCCCTCGCCCTTCAGCCAAGATGAAACTCTCTCATTTCTCAATCCCCTCCTGTCTCTAAATGCTCTTCCCAATTCATCTGTCCCACAGGAACATAAAACTGCCACAGAGCAGGACTGTGGCAATGATTTTGAGTTGGTCACTGGGATTAAACCCTTCCAGTAGTGATAGTCGCAAAGCGCAGCCACAGACTACCTGGGGAGGCTGCAGAACTTCTACTGCTGTAGCATTTATGGAAAAAGTTGGCCAAATATCTGTCAGAAATGCCACAGAAATAGGTTGCTTTCCTCTGGCACAGGCGTTTGGACTGGATAATCCTTCAAAGCCTCGTCCAGGCTACTTTTTTATGGCTTACATTTCTGGGCAGTCTCTTTTTTTCTTTTCCAGTCTCATGTGATGGCTGTGAATCCAGGAGTGTTTTGCCTTAAGACTGACAGAATGCATGTGAAAAAAGCCCCCAGTGTTTATCTAGCAAGAGTACATTACAACATTTTCCTGACTGGTGTAAGGCCAATAAACCATGTATTGTAAGATGCAGCCATTATGCGTCTATCTTATCAAAGCCACAATCTCCAGGTCACCATTAGCTCTTCACAAAGACCCATACATGACATATTAGACATGTGGATGACAAAGCTGGCTTTTCAGTTGGTTTTCAGTGCCACCACCATCTCTGCCTTTTCCAGAGGTTCAGGGTAAATCCCATCACATAAACAAGGTCTTCTTGCTTGGCCTTGCCAAAGGACTCCAGTCCAGCATGTTCTAAGTATATTCTTAGGAGACTGAATGTTGCTCCCAAGGACTCTGTTGTATTTTGAACACCAGGGTCAATAATTGCAGCAAATACACATATACTGTGTAGCCCAGTATAGATTTCCTGCCTTCTTACCTATTCATCTGCAAAACCACAGATGAAACAGCCAAAAAATCCTAACCTGAAGAAGTTTGTAAAACTTGTTCTGGTTTTCTGGGTTTAAAGGCAAGGACCATGAAAAGAGTCCAGCTTGGTTTAGAAACTACAAGTTCTTCACATGCACTCGCATATATGAATTTATGTATACATGTGCATTTAAATAAGGGAGTGCTGGGAGGAGACACATACATGTAAATATAAGAAAGAGGAATGCAGGAGGGAGACAGTGCATTTCATGTGCACGTATTTGAACATATGCACCTTCATGTGTATTCACTGCAGAGAGAGCAAGTTAAAAAGAAAATACAGAAGTCAAGTTTATAAAGGAAAAAAAATTACACCTTTGGGGAAATGAATGTGTTTATATGAGTGAAATATTAAATGCCATACAGTCAGGCAGTCCATTGAGAAAGGAGTGGTCATCAAGTGTTTTAGAAAAGAAACCCAACAAAAAAGTGATGTGTAAATGGAAAATAAATAAATTTAACATAAGACATTCCTGCTTCCAGACTGGTGTTAATAAAGCAGCTATTAGGTGGAGACACTATGGTGATGCCTGAGTTGACGTGGTTGTTGTTTTTTTTCATTTCTTGCAAGACCTTAATCAGTGTTACTTGAAATGATTATGTGGGTTTTAAAATAGCAAGAAGTAGTAAATTTTAATGGCACGTCTGAATGCTGTTCCATTTAATTTCTATATGAAGCAATATCAAACCTTTAATAAATAACCTGTATCTGAAACAGTCTCCCTCTCTCCCTTTTACACACACACACACGCCACCTCCAACAAATATCTTTGATGTTTTTGCAACAGGCTGGGGGAGAGATGGCAGAAGGAAGGGATGAGGTGGGGTATGGATCAGATGAAGAAGTATATTTCCTTATTTTGAATATATTTCCTTCTATAATGAAGAAGTATATTTCCTTATTTTTCCCTTCCATGTCTTTTTTTTTTTTTTCTTCTTCTATAGGAAAGTATAGTTTAGGGAGTATTGAATGAAAATCACACCTCTGCCATGGGCCAGAACAAATCTCATTTTATGCTAATCCCTGTTTACATTTTAGCAACTAAAAGCCAAGATAACTGGTGCTTGAGTTATCGTCAACTTGGGGTGTAAGATCCAGACAGCACACTCTGGGACATAAATAAATGTGGCATTTCACTTCAGGCAGACATGCAAGCTGAGAGTTTTCCATTACCTGTTGGGCCCAGGCACACCTAGATGACTTTCCTTTAATAAACGGCACAGAGACAATATGCACAAAGGCACAAAAGGCATCATCATCATCATCATCATCATATAGTCCCCTGTGAACATCTTTCATATCTCTGCCTCAGCTCCCACCTCTGAGTAAATTCTTGAGGATAATCCTCCGTCGAAACCCCTTCCTTGTGATACTTTCTTTTTCAAATGCTGGCAACCCATCTTGCTTTTCATGTGCCCCAACCAGCCCCTAGATAAGAGGGGCTGTCCCTTCCTAACACAGGCTGTAGAAGAAGTAGCACATCAGTGCCTACCCTAGCCCCAGGCGTTCCTCCTCCTGCTTCACTTCTCCCCCTTGTTTTGGCGTCCACCATCCCAATCAGTCCTGTCTCCAGTGTTTTCTGATGGGAAGCTCCTTGGAGCAGGGAGCAAGGCAGTTCAGCTCTGTGCTAGACACTGTGCTGTGACATATGCTGTTTTGCAGTCCTGCAAATTATTATTCTTTATGAACAGTGGTAGTCAGTCTGCAAGAGATCTGGATGTGGATTAAAACAATCCACTTCTTTAAACACAGCAAAAAGAGCTTGCAGAGACAATCATCCCTCCAAATATTGTAAACAATCAACACAGGCTGCAAAACCATAGGAAGCAAGCGGGGAAAAGGAATTCGAGGAAAAATTTGGAGGACAGAAGTGAGGATGCTGGTATTTGAAAGCCAAAGGCTGTAAGTGGGAAATCCTAGATAAACACAAGAGTGTATTTATACCTTCCCCCAAGCTGGCTGACACAGGTGCTCACCAGACACAAGTTACCTGGGTGGCCTGAGCGTGGGGCTGCACTGCTGCGGGGAGGCAGGCCACTGTGAGGAGCATCGCCAGGACCATACACCTCACAAGCCATCTGCAAGGTGCGTGTTTGAAACGCACTGCCAGTCCATCAGGTGCAAACTGCGAGAACTCATTTGAACCTCGATAGCTCACTTGGGGAAATAATTCACCTTCCCCACCCCCCAACAGTGATACTATACCCTCAGGCCCACAGCCTGATTCCTCACCTGGCCCTCCCACATCTGTAAGGCTGTTGTTATTAATGCCATAAATCATGGTTAGTAATAAACAGCAGAGAAGTTCTGAAGAGTGGGAGGCCAATTTCTCCACTGAGGTGGAAGCCCCAAAGTTTTGGGTCCTTCTCCTGACCTGGTGGCAGTTGTTTCCAGCTCCAGCTGTGCAGGGGCTTTGTGCATGTGGCAGCATCCCCCAGCTCCTGCCTTCCCTGCCAGTGCCAGCTGTCACTGGGGAATGAAGCTGTCACTGCAGGAATAGCCTATGAAGGTTCTTGTTGGCACCCTGGGGGTGCTCCATGCTAACCAGCCTCCCATCACACTATGGCGGGCTGGGCCTTTTTTTAGCTCTGCGTGTGTTCAGCACAGAGAAAAATGTTTCCACTTACTTTTCCCCCTCCTCTCTTTGGAATATGAGGCACACACTTGTCATGCTTAAAGGAGTGGATTTATGGTTGACTCTGTCTCTTATCTCTCCACAATGCTCACTGGAGCTGCTCTCCAGATGGGACAGTATTACAAGCTTCATCATATAAAGCCCACTTCAGCTTGCGGCCCAGATGTTCTTTGTTCCCAGAAATATTCCTTCCCACAGTAAGTAAAAGGGAGCTGGTGCTGGTGTGCCGTCTCTGCTCCTTCTGTTTGCATCACTTGTTTATGGGTTACACATCCCAGCTCCAGACAGCACAGTCACCCCTACAAAAGCCACTGATCAAGCCTGATGCTGAGACTCTGGGTCTTGGGCAGTGCAATACTGGTGTGTGTGTGTGAGATGACAGAAAGGATCCAGTAAGTCCCGCACAGGCTCAGCTACCTTTGCAAACTACACCTAATGTGAAGAGTGCCTTCCCCTTCCAAGCAGCAGATATGGGTTTCTCTGGACCCAAGGGCAAACTGAGGGTGCAAAACAAAGCTCACTTCACCCAGTTTTCAGAGGGGACGAGGTAGGATCTTGCCAATGGGAGGTTTTGGGAAGGAAAACCACAGCTCTCAAACAAGTCTATTGATGGCAGAAGCGTGAAAGCAATCCTGCTGGCAGGAAAGCAATAACCACCCATGCATTTGCCACAGCACGTCCCAGATGTGTTCTACACAAGGTTGGGGGACATACTGATAAAAATGCCAGTGCCCTCTCTGAGTGAAGCCTGCTGCTCATGCCCACTGGTGACCCTCTGGCTGGACCTGGGGTGCTGGCTGCAGGGGATGTGGAGTGGTGCTGCTGCTGCCTGGGCAGGTGGGCAGGCTGCTGGGAGCCTGCAGGATGGCCTTGCTTGGCTGTTTGCACCATCCCTGCTCAGGCACGACCCTGCAGCTGCCCCTACACAGCTGCTGGCTGCACAGTGGGACCAGGCTGCCCCGAGCCCGGTCTGGTGCTGGTGGCCATGGGGAGCTCATCTTGCCTCCTCACGCTGCGCCCAGAGTGGGCAGGCATGTCCTGCGGCAGTGGGATTGGCCCCCCGATAAAGGCTTCATATTTATGCAGCTTTCCCCGTGCCCTGAACTTTATCTGTGTCTCTGGCAAAAGGGCAGCTACCCCAGGTCAGAACACTGCCTCGAGCCAGCGCAGGGAATCGGCTTTCAATTTCAGCAGCGACTTTCCTTCCCTTTTTTCTCTTATCCCTCCAGCCATCACAGAATAATTCCCATCCCTATTAGCTTACCCCCCTCCCCCTTCCTTTCCCTTCCCCTTTGAAATCCTCCCGCCTGTCCCCGGGATGGGGCAGGGGGAGGCGGGGGGCAGCGGGAGAATTCCTCCAGATATTACACAAAAGCCTCATGTATCCCCAGTGTCAACCCCAGAGGGCGGCTGAGTAATTTAATTAAGGCAAAGGGGCTTTTGTTTTACTTGCTTTCTTTTTTGATTTTCTCAAGTTTAAGACAAGAAAGAAAAGAAAGAGAGAGAGAAATGTTAGCTCTCAGAGGAGGCGCAGCGATGCAAGATTTCCCGTCTCTGTTCAGTCTCTTGCTGAGGAAAGACCATAGGCCTGTCACCCGGAGCATGTGGGGCTCCCCAGCCTTGGACGGCTCCCCTCCCGCAGTAGTGATTTAAGGGACTGGCATATTCCAAGAATTAGCATGCATTCTTCTGCAGAAAAACACATTCGTGCTGTTCCCTCTGTCTGCCCCACCCCACTCTTTGTCCTCCTCCATATCCTTCTCTTTGCGCTTGTGTCTCATCCTCTCCTGTTGCCCCTTCCTGCCTCTTCCTTCTCCCATTCCCACTGCCTGCCCCCTCTCTCCCTCCTTTCCTCCTCTCCCTTTTCCTGTGCTCTCGGCACACTCACTTCCTCCCCTCTCTCCCCTCAGCCTCCGCCTTCCTTCTCCCCTTGCTTTTGATGGAGGGGAAGATTAATTTTTTTGCCAATAAATAACATCCTCATTCCTCAGCCTGATGTCTATTACTTGCACATCTATCATATGTCTGATGGAGGCCATCCATGGTGGGGTAGGCTCAAATGTGCCTCCTTTCAAATATCATGATGGGCAAAGCATCATCTTGCCTGTGTGCCAGTGGCGGCAGATTTTTTCTCTTTGTTTCTCATCTGGGCAAAACAAAATGGCAGCACCAAGGGGCTGAAGGCTGTGCCACATTCAATTTCCTCTCGTCACATTGTGGCACAAAGACATGGGGACGTTACACCAGGCTTGTGTGGTGGTGGAACCTGCTGGCAAGCCCTGACTGTGCTCTGTGCCCCTGAGGCCACTTCTAGTGCTGCACCCCCAGCTTTGGCCCAAGTCCACAGGGTGCTGGAGGGTGTGGAGAGAGGCTCACAGGGGAATGAAGCCCCAAGGAAACCAAAATTACCCTTGATGCTGATTTAACACTCACTTGTTAGGCCATGGTGCTCCTGGAGTCAAAGCCTGGGCCCAGCACCCCACTAGGAAACTGTCCTGCAGCCGAAGCGCACACAGTGTTTCTCTCACTGGCTTGCCTTGAGGTGAAGGCTGTAGGTCTTATGGGGCACAGTCCTGCTGGAGGGGAAGGGGTCTCCTTTCTGGAGATGGGATAGCCCATAGGGTCTTCCACAAGGATCTCTCTTCTGACACCGAATGCTGTCGGGTTATGAGTTGAACAGGCTGCTTTATTCGTGGGATCTCCTGTGCTGCTGCCCACACCTGACGCTCTTACGCATTTACCTCAGCCCAGGCACAGGGGTCAGCCCCAACGCATGGCTCTGGGTAAGACATTCTGTGCCACCGGGGCCAGCTGCAGACTCCTCACTGCTGCCTCCCTGCCACCGCCTCTTGACGGAACGCTTCCCCCCACTGAGGTGGCGAAGATATTTTTGGCACTATGTGTTTCGGCGCTCTGTGTGAGCAGAGACCCTGCTCGCTCGGCCTTAGCGCCGCGGCGGTTCCCTCCGTGGGAGCGGCGGCACAAGCCTAGGGCTGGGTTTGGCTGGCCTCGCCCCCGCCCCTCCGCGCCGGCAGCCAGGCCCCGCTCACGGCTCCTCGGCCCCCTGCGGCAGCACTGCGGCTGCGCGGCTGCTTCAGGCCCGGCTGCCCTCGCTTGGGACCCCCAGCCCTGCTTTCCCTCTTCAGCCGGCCAAATGTGCCCAGCTAAACCTTCACCATCCTCAAAGCTTGGGGTGGGGGAGTGGCGTTTATTTATCTTTTGGTTCATAATCTCTCTGAACTGTTCACCCTCCCGCTTCCCCCCCACCGCCTCCACCCCCCTTCCTGAGGAGCCACGCGTGCACCCCTGGAGGGGGTCCCCTCAGGCCCCCGCCTGCAGAGGTTAACACAACATGGCGGGGCTGCGTCTAATCCCCCCTCATGTCACAGTTCCCCCAAGTCTGGCGTCCCTCCCGGCCTCCACGAGCCCCATGTCTGTGGCAGCCTTCCCTTATTGAAGGGGACATATAGACCAATTAGCTGTTATACAATAGCTCTGGATGGTCAGGCAATGGGACCAAGGGCACTTGCTCAAATTAATAGAGTCTGGAATTGATTTAACTCCAGCCAAAAAAAAAAAAAAAAAAAAGCTGATATCTCTCTGGTATCTCCTCAGACAAAACAGGACAGGTTTTTTTGGTGCCCATATTGAATGAATCACAGCAATATGCACCCTCTTTCTGAAACAGAAAACTGTGGCTCTGAAAGGACAAAAATGTATATTTTCCCTTGTGTTTAGCCCATCTATCCAAGAAAAGGCCCTCACTTTCAGAAAAAAAATGTGCTCAGCATAGGACACCCATTTCCATGAATAAGGAGTTTATTAATAGTAAGGAGAAGGCCCAGGAGCAAGGGGCAGCACAGAAGAAGTTTCGTTCTGGGGAAGCAAAGGCTGAACAGCACATGAGCACATTTGTGGCCACCAAAATATGTGGCCCAGCGAGGTCAGAGGTGGTCACACATCCTAGGAAGGACAGAGCCAGGCACAGCATGTCTCAGCTGCAGGGGAGGAGAAAGCTACCTGCCTGGAAAAAGAGCAAAGGGCCTGGGGAACCGTCGGCTGGACCCAGGACGCAATGGGGACATGCCAGCCCAGCACACCCCAGCTGGGGGAGGCCTCCACAGCTGCAGTGGGGTGGCATCAGCTCAGGTCTCTCTGAAGCCATCTGCCTCCCCTCTGATTATGTGCTGCAGACGTTGTGCTCCTTTAATCTATTAATGAGATCTTCATACGGATCTTGACACAATTAGGAAACACAGACAAGAGAGAAGCTGGAATTTTCTTGAGTGGCTAATTTCTTATAAAAGAAGCCAGGGCTGGAAGATGGCAGAGACACGTTTCCTACAGTACATGATGTTCATATAAAATGTGTTCTTGGCTCCTCTCACATGTCGTTTATCCCGTCTATGAAGCAGGAGGCAGAGAAACGGCACATAAAACTGTCCACACAAACTGGCAGCACTGGAGGCCTTACATCCTGCTAGCTTGGCTCTTGTGGCTACCATGTTGCATGTCTGTAACCCTTGCTGTCTTGCTGCTTGTGTGTTACCTGAAGCCTTACAGAGGCTGTCTATCCAGTGTTGAGTTCCAGTTGATCCAGTTGAGATCCAGGAGACAGACTTCCTCCGTAGTGCCACTGAGGGGCTGTATGAAAAAACAAACCACTTAACTTTTGGAATGAGTAGAAATAGGATTAGTATTCATGCTGGGCTGTTTCTTTAATTAACAGAGCTGATCACGAATACTAGAACTGGTTTGCAAGTAATTTTGCAAATTAAAGCGCTGATTTTCTCTGTTATGATTCACGTTGTATTGCTCGCTTGTTGGAAGAGTTCCGATTAGGATGAGGTACACAAAGAAACACACAAGTCTCCAGCATTTCATGGATTTTAACAGCATACATGGAACACTGAAAAATTAGTACCAGAAGTCACTTCATTTTTTGGCTAGTGACTAACCTTTTGCTACAAAGGGAAGCTCTCCAGGCAGGGAACAGCAGCTCTGCTCCCAGCCTTGCTCTGTGTCTCAGTGCAGAGGATGATAGCACACATTATGCTTCCTATAGATAGAAAACTATTCCTCACTATTTGGAGAGATAGCCTGCTGAGCAGCTCTTACTGCATCAGTCAGGGAACATGACATCATCCAAGAAGGTGCAAAATGCTAATTATCACAATTTCACATATCACAGATATTTAAAGAGCTTCTGGTGGAAAGTGTGAGAAGATCTGGAGGCTATTGATGGATTCATTGTTACGGAAGGCTTTGGCAGGGCTGTAAATTGACAGCATTAAAAAAGAAAAGCTTTTAAAAAACAGAAAATAAATCATAACAAGGATTATATTATTCAATTATGTGACCCAAGTAAGAGAATGATGGGGGAGGGAGGTTTGTCTTCAGGAACCCATGATTCCCTTAGACAAGCCTGCCTGGGGAAATAGTTCATTAGAAGAGTGAAAATCACCTACCTTGCTTCTTTCACTGTACCTCTCTTGTCCCAAACCCACTTCGCCTTTTTAAAGGGGAGAAGTAACACTGGGCTTTTGCTGCCCCCAAGCTCTAGCCAAACCCCTGAGAGGAGCAACGGGATGTAGCTGTCACATGGCCCTTTTTCATCTTGGCAGTTTGGTACTTCTGACACAATGCAGAAGAGAAAGCACGTCCTTTCTGGGTTCCCTCTCTATCTTGGCACTGCAGCCAGTAGGCATGTGCCCAAAAGCATGCATACAGCTTTCTATGAAGTGAAGCCATAGGAAGTACATCAAGCCAAATAAAGTTATACTGTTTGATTTGCTGCCTCTATTCAAATAATTCCATGATCTACTCCTCCAGTGCTGGAGTCAGTCATTTATCTTTGACTGTTCCCATTAATCACAAGGGTATGTTTGGTGGGCTCTGGGGCAGATGGGGACCGACAAGGAAGCAGCTCAGCTTGCTGGAGAGCAAGATGGAAACACTTGGCTCCCCAGCCTTACCACTGCTGGTGCCACTGCTACACCACAGCCCTCAGATGGGGCTGGAAGATTAGGAGGTTGGAGAGAAATGTTGTGGGAGAGTTCTGTCTCTGGGAAAGCAGAGAGCTGGCAGTCAAAGCTAGCACATGCACTGCAAAATGTCATCCTAGCTCTTCTCCCTCCCTCCTTCCACATACCAGCTTCCAAGAGCACTTCACGGGAGGCTGGGACCAAGCCAAAGAAGCCAAATCAGGCATCTGGCACCCACTACCTCTGCTAAGGACTCCCTTGTCCTTCATCTCTGAAGAAGAGCTGTCACACCTGCAGGAGCCAAGCATGACACTGGACTGCATTCAAAATTCTTAAGTATCTGATTTTACAAGGTGTCATTTTTTTTCTGCATGCAAAGTAGTTTAGCAAGACTCTCTCAGGTGGTCACCCTGCAAATTGAGGGGCTGCAGGATGACTTGCTACTGCCAGGCGAGAGGGGCAGTCCAGACCCACACATTCCTGTTGCTGCACCACCTCCAGAAGGTCCTAGTCCCTCCTACAAATCCCCCACTGGTTGCCCCACTCTGGTTCCTTCACTCTGCATATCTGCTCTGGAGGACAGGTTCTCCTTCTGCAGACAGTGAGTTTTGGAGGGTTCCCATACTCTGGATCTCAAAGAGCTTCCCAAATTTCAGAAGCTGAGCAAAGTCCCTTTATAAGGGCCTGTTTTTCAAACAACTGGCATCTGTAAGCACATGTATAAATTGCTACCTATAGTTCCTGAAATTAGACACCTTGAGCAAACAGCTTCTCAAGCCAGTGGACAAAAATTAAAAAAAAAACCAACAACAACAAAGAGAGAAGGGGAAATGACAATTGATTAAAAAAAGAATCCCTTCAAAACCAGTGAAATGGAAAGGAAACAGTAACTTTACCAAAGTGCCTTGACTACAGTGGTATTTTCATTCTGGTTTGCACACAAGCCTACTACTGATATACCAGGTCAGAAGTCATATATTTCTCCCACCTTGTAAAGCTGAACTCTCTGAATGAATTTGATAATAGAATTGAGCCTTTTTTTTTTGGCAAATGGTACATTTGCTTAGACAGGTTTAGGAGAATGAAAGGACTGAGAGGAGTCAAATTTTGACTCCAGCTTAAGAGCTGGAAGCTAAAATACTGACTTTTCATAAAAGAAATTCTGAGTTTTCTCTTTGAAATATTTTCTTAATTTCTCCTAATGGTAAAGTTTTGAAGTTTATAAAAAATAAGGGAGATAAAAGGAGAAGACTGCATTTGAATTTGTCTGAAGCAGAGACAGACATCACCCAACTGCAGGCACCCACACCTGGAGAACTTTTCTGAGGGTCCCTCCTGGGAGATCAGAAGAAAGAGAGAAACTTCTCTGAGGGGGAGTCGGTACCTGAGCAGGATGTGCAGAGAAGGTACAAGGTGCAGTCACTTCACCAGCTGCCCTCTATTAAAGGCCATGGGTACACAGGTATTTTTTTAGATTGTCTAACGTTGCTAAGATAGTAAACACGGAGAAACAGGATCTAGAAAACAGCACAAAGATAGATTGTGGGAACAGTTAGTATGTGATTCGCAGGGCTGACATCCATATGTAAGATGAGATTGGGATCAGGAAGGGGTTTAGGGCAACAAAGTGGATCGTACGTTGATGTCATTTCCAAGACCCTAACCTGGAAATAAGCTTCTCCATTTACATCCTTGGGGCATGAGCTAGCTACGTGCTTAAGGAGGTGAATTTATATGGCAAGAAAATGAGCTGCATGAACACAACAGGTTGACAGGGCAGTCCATTACAGATATGCTTTAACTTTGTCAAATCCAAAGTGACACAGCCCTGTAGGAGACCAAATCTGGTGGCAGGCACACCAAGATATTGGGAAGGTGGTGGACAGCAAGCATTCAGAGGGGTTCTCCCACAAACTGCTCTCATCACAGATGTTGGACGTGGCTGGGCAGCCGTGAGTCATATCCAGTGTGGCTCTCTTCCTGGACCTGCAGGACCCCTCCCTGGAAAAGAGCTGATTAACACTGAACTTCTAGGTAAAATTCTGGCCCTGATTGCTGGCCATTTTTCTGGGGAGAGGAGTCCCACAGGCCAGGTCCCAGCACATTCATCCTCCAAGCAATCACACCCCCCAGAGCAAAGCTCACCGTTGTGGCCCACGGAGGCACTGCTGGCACAGGCTAAGCTCTGGGGTCCCTGCGAAGGTTTCACTCCAGCTGTGGGACCAGCCTTATCGTGGCTGTGCTTTCCCACATCGTGTTTACCCTCTAGGATTTTGTGTGTTTTCCTTGGGCTCCCTTTGGTAAACCTTTGGTTTCAGCGTATTATTAGGGAAACAAGAGCCTGGTATTAAGTGATGATTATGCAATTTATTCTGACAGCGAAAAATGTGAAAAGGGGAAATTGATATTTGTGATTTCGGTTATGCGCTGACAACTATAATTAATCTTAATTCCAGCAAGAAGCAGATAAATGAATGTGATGGGAAAACTTGCATTTTCATTGCTGTTGCCTAGGGACAGCTACTTAATTATGGCAATAAAATGGCACAAGTTAAGGAATTAAAGAGGGCAGAAACTTTAAACTAGTTTAAATACAAGACGAAAAGGAAGACATGAAAATGCAATGAAATTAAGATACATAAAAGGCACAAATTAACTATATAGAAAAATACCACTGTACAAGGGTAAAATAACAAGAGATGAGTTTATAAAAGAAAAAGAAAAATCTCTCCAAAACCCCAGCTAGGGGCAATTGTAAACAGAAACAGGAAAGGGCTGAGCTTAGATCTAATATACAGAAAAGGGCACAGTAACTATTTTTCACTTTACTGATTAAAAACTTTTTATCAAAGTGGATGAAGATTGCTCTTTTTAATTTCTCTTTTAAGAATGAAAACCTGTTTTTTGATATGCCATTATTTTAAAATGAAAAGGACTGGTGATCTTGATGAACAAAACACATTAACCATTTGCAATGAAGCAGCCTAAGTCAGTTTTAAACCACATAAAAACGACATTTTTTTTGATAAGTCCTGGTGAGGAAAAAAACATTTTTCAGCTCATTTGACTTCTGTTCATTATGTATCAAATTAAAAGATGGTACTCACTGCCTTAGGGCAGGAGGATAGACTAGATGACTTAGTGTCTTCTTTCCCACTGCTTTCTCCTGGCTGTACTTGAATAGAACAGGATACGTAGTATTCCCTTTCCCTCTTCCCACAGAGCTTTTTTTCAGGCTTATTTAAAGAATTTGCAGGGAGATGAAAAAAGTGCAGGGACAGTGTCTGATTCACAAATACAGAATTGACTGGGGTCTCTAACCCTGCCATAATGGAGATAGGAAGAGAAGGAAACCAACTGCTGGGGGACATTTGAGTGGTGTTACTATCACCTGCAGTTACGCTCAAGACCATGGGCTCTTCCAGTGATGCAGATCTATCTTAGTTTTGGGTACCCTCTAGGGTCTCTGGAGGGAATAAGGTAGTTTTTTCTGCCAACTGAATAGACCTTAGTTTTGGTGAATTTAGTTTGTTGCTAGCTAGAGTGAGACTATTGTTCCCAGCAGGCCCCGTTTGGGTGCAACCCTGTTGTTGGCCTGTGGCTCCTGCAGCCAGTGGAGAGGAACCCGTGGGGCCAGTGCTTTTGCATGTGTCTCTCACAGAATGTGCACCACTCTATGGAGCACTGTTGGCTCAAAGGGGAGCCCAGATTTAGCCCCATGCTTCCTCCAGATTTGGAATTGGCCAAATTTCCCTCTGTCCCATTTTAAAACAAATAAATCCACACATATATGTGCATACATTCTCCAATCTATTTGGCTTCTAAATGTCTAATATTAACTTTGTCTGACAGCTTAGGCACACATAAATTTGGAGGTTGTTTGAAGTCAGCTTGGAATTGTAGACCAGAGTCTGAAACCTTGCTATTCTGATCACACTTTGTAAATGCATTACACATCTTTTTTTTTCACCACAATTCTCACCTTTCTGATGAATCAAGAGGAAAACAAGCTTCCCTTCCTTGAACATGGGCTGCTCTTGATGTTCATCTCACCTGTCTGGCACTTGCCCTGTGCCAGTTACTGGCATGTCCTGATTCCTTTCCTAGAAAATATGACCATCCATGGTGCTGTGACGAGAATGAAGGTGAGCTACAGCACATCTGAGTTGGAGCTCAGCAAGTTGTTCAACACAAAAACATCCTGCTGGTGTTTATCAACTGCTTTTTGCTTGGGTAGGGGCAAATTTACTGGGGAGGGGAAGGTTGTTGGGGAAGGCAACTAGGGAAGTTGTAGCTCACACTTGCCCTGACTGACTTCCCATCCTCCCTTCCAGAGTGCTGTCAAACATTCCTAGCACAGCATCATGGTTTCTTTCTGGGCCAAAAAGCTATGTGCTAGACACTGCCAGTCAGCCTGCCAATTGGCTACAGGGACATGGCTCCTGCTGCCATGCGATGGTGTGCGGCTGGCAGCTGGCCAGGTCACAAGCTTCTTTGGTCCATCATGTACAGTAGTGCACACACTTCTTCAGCAAATATGACCCAGACTAATGATACGCTGATGATATTACAATTCTTTTTGTGGTTTCTTTTTAGAGAAAAGTGGTATTTTTTAGCCAAAATGTAACTTGGTTCTTTGAGCCAACTCACTTAAAGAAATGTTCAGACAAGTATTCATATGGAGTATCTTGATGAAAATTTCTCATACACTCAGCATTTTTCTTTACTTTCCACTGCCAAAGATGATACCTTTTCCCAAATGATCTTCAGTTGATAAATTCTATATGCAAACTGAGGTTTACAAAAACCTCCATTTACAGTCAGACTGTGGAAATCCCAGCCACAGAACATTGCAAGTCAAATGCAGTAAATGTGGTATTTTGTGGGGCTTTTTTGGGTTGTTTGTTGGGATTTTTTTTGTTTTGTTTTGTTTTGTTTTTTTAATTCTAAATAAATATATAACTAACATTTGTTTATATTTAGGATAAACAAATCTGATGCTCCATGGCATAAAGCCAGCCATGTGAGGGTCAGGAAGAAATGTCCACTACAGATAATTTCTGTATGTTACTGCACAATTAGACAGGTGCTTTGTGTGATGTTTAAGCTTCCTTTGGAAGGAAAAGGTAGCGGCTGTTGCTGAATCTGGTAATGAACACCAGTGGTCTAATATGGCTTTTCATTCATTCTTTCTCTACTGCACTGTTTGCTAAGAAAGGCCAGTGAAATAACTGCTTTTTTTTTTTTTTTCCTTGGGAGTTTCTCTCTGTAAGGTGAAAAACATAACAAGGATGTGAATAAGAAACAGAATCCCTCCCCGTTGCATTCATCCACTGTGCCATGTGTGTCACCATTAATGAAAATTAAGGCCGTGCATTAGTCCATTCAAAGAGGGTCGTCTTAGAGCAGCAAAAGAGACTTTACAGCTGTTCTTCATAAAGAAGACTAATTTTGAAAAGGTCACCTATTCAATCCTGCAAGCCAAACTGGTGGATAAATCAGAATACAAGAAGACATATAAGAATTTTGATCAAAACCTCTGGTCTCTGTGACATGGCTGGAAGCGAAGCTACCAGTGCTATCAACCACCTCCTTGTACAGATCATCAAGGATATTTTTGCAGGGTTGGAGCTGACAGCCTCAAGATCGCAGTATCCCATCTAAGCCATGTCACAAAAACCCTTTCATGTCATTCAATTCTACTTCCAGTACAAGACAACTCTTCTCCAGAAAGAATTTAAAAATTGCAATAGTGATAAATGCATAGCAACACTGACATTCAAACAGTGAGATTTAGCTGGAGATACAATGTGATGTGCTGGATCATAGTTAACCAGATACATTAGTTCATTTAGGGCTACTAACTCCACATTCTAGCCAATTACATGCCCAGAAGAAGACACATTAACTTCCAGTAACATGACCATTATGATGCTCAGCAACCCATTGAAGGAGACTGCATGGTGAAGGAACAAAAGTCCTTGCTGTGTCTCAGCAAATAGCTACAAGATGGATCATGTTACCCATCCCCTTAGGACTGATGGGCTGTCAAAGAATTTGCGTTTTTCATAGTGGGAATCACTGAGCAAACAAAGAGAAATAGTGTTACTGATTTTGCAAATAGGTGTGAATTCATTGACAGGAATTGATTTTAGTAGTCTTTTGCTGTGGTTGAACTTGGCTTATGCCTTGAAGGGAAGGGTTGCCGTAGGTATGAGAGAAAGCTGTTGACAAGAACGTTTTCCATGTGAATCAAAGCCTGTTTTGTTTTTAGATCTGCCAAGAATGACAGCCTCCATTTCTTCTGCAACAACCTTGCATAAGGATGCATTAGAAGGCAGTATTTAAGTCTACTGGAGCAGCTTATGATTCCACCAGTGGATCCAGGAGAAAAATTAAAACTCCAAAGCTTGAGTTAGAGCTTGACAGGTAACTGAAAACAGAGCCATTTCTCACTGCAGCACAATCTTAAATAACTCTTTGTATTGCCAAGAACAAAATAGAAAAACCACATGACTTTGGAGCAATTTCTAGGTTGTACAAGGAGTGTAGTGGGTGCATTAACTATAAGGCCATTTCTCACTCTTGTAAGTCACAGACAGATCTGAAAATGAGAACATGAATGTTTTGTTCTGGGCTTTGCCATATACTAACCATCAGGCCTTGGAATGATCTGATAAAGTATTGGTAATACAGAGGTAATGGTGCTTATCTGCCTGGTAGGGGACAGAGCTGAAAGCTGAAATTTAGAGCAGTGATACAAGAAGCTGTGTGCAGTCTTCATAAGACTGGCTTAAAAATAATGCCTTTAAGTCAAGATAACCCTCCATATCCATCCTAAAAAAAAAAAAAAAAAAAAAAAAAAAGCAAAAAAACCCTAGAAAATGTAATGTTGTAAGAACTGATTGGGATTCCCTGGTATTACTTCTGTTCAGGATATGCAAAACATGTGATATTTGGCAATGCTATCTTGCAAAGGTTTCAGTGTTTGATAATTGGAAATCTTGCAGGTCCAGTAAGTTTCTTGATCTCAGAAAATATTTCTTTCTTAGCCCAAGCTTTATTTCAGAAGCAGCTTCTTTAGGCTGGCTGTCAGCCCTGGTCATGGTGTATCCTTACTGATGAACAGACGTTTGGATCTGCAATTTTAGAAGGCCTTGGAGAAAGCACTCTAAGCTAAATGGGTTAAATGTTTCCATCAACATACATAGCACAGACACATGCAGTTAAAAGTCAGTCTGTGCTGATTCAGAGGCCGTGTATAATTCCAAATAAATTCGATTTACTAAGACTGACTCTTAAATGGAGTCTAGTGTCATAAGCCCACTAATGGAAAACTTGCAGTCTTTGTATTTTCTGTATTGAGTAAGTACCAAACCAGATGGCACTAGCTCTGGGATGCAACAACCAAGTCTCCTTTCCCTGCAGGGACAAATATGCTGACACTACATTATGCTTACAGGTGTTATTCAATATTACAAACACTAATAATAGACTTTCATCTATAGGACACTCTCGCCTTAAGGCCTCTAAGCTCCTGAATACAAATAAACTCCCAACATAATTTACATTAAACAGGCAATATGCCTGACTGAACCATATAGCAGGAACAAAGTCTGGGAGAAAACTTGGCATGCTGTGATCACCCATCTGCAATGCTTAGCGGCAACATCAAGAGAGTAGAAGATGCAGCAGCCTTGTCTCCTGTTCGTTCTGCTCGTGATAGGAAGGAATTCTCTTGGTGGGGGCATCGGGCAGCAAGGAGCATGGTGCAAACAGCTCTTCATTATGTGGGCAGTCCTGTAGAGGGGTTCTCGGCTTGTTACTCATTCCCTCTGAGATATATGCTGGCCTCAAGGATTTTTCAGGTTTGGGTGTGATCCCAGCCCCATTAAATGTCTGGGAAGAAGGCTCTGCAAAGGAGCCCTGGAAATCCCTGAGCCTTGGTCTTCCTGTTTCCCTCTGGAGGTGAGAGCTGGCTGGCACACTTCAAGTAGAATTGACCCTCCTCCCAGCCCAAGCATTTTTTTCCTTCCTTGCAGAGATCTGTGGTGAACTTGTAACTACTGGCATTGACGCCATCCACTGTAAGCAGCAGCTGAGGTTTGTTACTGTGGGATAACGCAGGAACACTTCTTATTCATGGACTCAACCATGGCTCTTTACTGGTGGCAGACAAGGCATCAGGGCATAGCTCAAGAAAGACAAGGTCTTAATGTTGAGAAAAGGTAAAAGTTGTTGTATAAATCACTTAAATCACCTCTTAGAGGAATAGGTTAGCTCTCAGTACTCATACAAGACTAATGCCCATCTTGGAGAGGATACAAAGAGGTGGAGCAGAACTACTAATGACCCCTGTCTATTCCAGATGGGTGAGTTTGCAAGTACGTTGCTGGCATAAACCCAGAGACACATAAAGCATCAAGTCTTCAATCTTTACTGGAGGAAATGAATTACAAAGAAGATATTAAAGCAATGTGTCTGCACTCATTTTGCATCAGAAAGATGGGAGGAGTTCATTTCAATCCTTCCTCCCCCCTGTCATCAAGTGTCCTAACACCAGTGAAATCCCTTTCACATCAGGTCAGGCAGATCGCCTTTCACAGGCTGTTTCCCGCAGCCAGCAGGGGAGAGCAGGGCTGGCCAGGCAGCAGCTGGGAGCTGGGGCTGGCAGCAGGTGTGGAACACTTGTGGAGCCCTGGAGTTCCCGGTCCAAGGGACTGGGCAGGCAGTGGTGGGGAGAGGGCTTTTCTCAGCTCCTGCTCTGGATGGGGCTGGAGGAACACTGCCTCGCATCAGCATCAGTGTGTGTGCCCTGGAGCAAGCAGGATAGTTCGATGTGAGGGGTTGCTGGGGCATCTGAGGCAGAAGGTAGTCAGTGCCAAGCCATTTGGGGCTGCAGGAGAATGAATAACTTGGTTGTGCCAGCAAGTATGGGCTAGACAGGGTGAAAGTTGCAGTCTGCCCCTCTGCACTGTCGCCTCATGTTAGGTCTGGCTGTTGCATGCCCTCTGCAGCACAGGGTATATGGGGTGGCATGGGAAACAAGCGGCAGAAGCTGTGGTGGATGGGAAAGGGGAGGAACAGTCACTGTGCTGAGCGTGGCTGACAAGGGGTAGAGAATGCATGGGGGGGGGACAAAACGCCCACCATGTGTCCAACTGCACATTTCCTGCAGTGGTTATTAGAATGTGTTTCTGCTCTGTGCATCTACCTAAAATTCACAAACACGTTCACAAAACACATTCACAAACTCGGCTGCTGTCAGCCTTTTTAAACCAGATGTCATGTGGACCAAAAGGCTTCTTTTGTGTGCCAGGGAACCACTGGCATGGAGCAATATAAGGTGTAAAAGACGGTGAAAGAGGCTGGGGGAGCTGGACCTCACCACACCGGTGGCAATGAGAGGAGCCATGTCTTTGCAGCCCACAGGCAGCTCCTCTGAAAACCTGTAGGAACAGGTGCCCAATACCCACGTCACAGAAAAGGTTATAGTAAGATGAAACAGCAGAGGAAGGCGCAGCAAGATGAAGTGACTGCCAGATAATTTGAATCCCAAGCATGTTTTGCCATTGGTGATGAAGATTAATGCTGTGTAAAATACAGCAGACCAAACATTTGGGGGAAATGGGTGTTCCCAACATGAAATGTTCAGCAGAGATTTGGGAAGATGGCATGCTTTTGTGCACTTGCAGTGGGAATGGCAGGTGGACAAGAGAGGAGGTGCAGCCAGTCACAGGAATGTGATGCTCACAGACACTCTCATGTGATCACACCTTGGTTATGGCAACATCCAGGTGCTGCACAGTACTTAGGGAGCCCAGTCTCCAGCAAGTTAAAAAAAAAAAGAAAAGAAAAAAAAGAAGTGTCCCTGAGCAAATTAAAAAGACAGCTCCTCTGCTTTGGGCAGTCCTTGCTGGAGAGTGCCCTCTCGCCAGTACTGCTATGGGTTTGTCCTTGCTGTACATGCAGTTTGGGGCACTGTCAGGTGTCAGATATTGACTAGACCATGAAAGACTGTTTTAATGTTCATTGAAGCTGGGTGAATTCAGTTCCTGATACAGGCCATCTGCCCATAATAGAGTTGAAGAACCCATGCCACTGAGCAGGTTTCCAGTGAGTATTAACTAACACTTATTTAAAATTTTTAATCCAATTTTTAATCCTTACCAACACTGAGAACTTGGAATAAAAAAATGTAGTTGAAACTCTGAAGATGGATAGGTATTACTATTTGAGTTGTTACTTACTAAGACTGGGGTAGGGAGAAGCAGGTCCAGAAGGAGCTATGCTTGCCTTGCATGACCTGCCCATCTAACAGCAGCCATAGGACTTTCCTGATTCAGATATCAGTAGAACATACTTGAATGTAAGAGTCAAGACTAAGAGGGGCAGTAGATCTTTGGTCTTGACTTATGTACCACGGGTCATGGGACTGTGGGACAATGCATCATTGTTCCATGATCTTTATCTTGGGTGACACTGACTTCATAACTCAGATGTTGCTTGGACCTATCATTTCCCCCCTTCATTTTCCCACCCTAAATTCATAATGACTGCAACTATTTGCACTGCTGCAGCTTCAGGTTCTTCTTGGCCTGATTTCTCAGCTTGCTATCTCTTAAGGTTGTGAGTCTCAGGCAGGGCCAGAAGCAATAAAGTCAGGGCAATGGCACAGCGATGAGGAACTATGGATGCTTTTGTTCAGATGGACTCTGCTGTATCTAAAACTCAAAACTTCTGGCAGAGGTGGAAAAGAATAACCATGTTAAATAGCAGAGTCCTGCTAGATACAACAGTGCAAATAGGACATAATATTTAAAAACAGCAATGCTATGCATGGACAGAAAACCAAGAATCATTGGTACTTAAGCTGCAATTCAAGTTGTCCTTTAGCACAATAATTCAGTTAGAATAACGTGAATTTTTTGTTCACCTCGGAAAAAATGGTATTTCTCCTTTGTTCCTCTTGTTCTTATACCAAGGGTATCACTCATGCACCCAAACAGTGTCCTCATTACCTGAGAGGAATATTCTTAATTTCAGCCTCATCCTTTGGCCTTCCCTGGGATATATAACAAAGTGAAGAGAATGTGCTTGGGATATTACAAAGCCTAGCAACCAATATTGCTCATCTTATTAAACAAAAACAAAAGATGAAACTTTCAACCTTAGATTTTCCAAGTTCTGAGGCAGGATTTCCCACTGCTCTGCAGCTGATGATCTCTGAAGGCTTAACAAGAACTCTGGTTTGGAACCTACAAGGAAATATCTCTTGATGCCATGTATCAAACCGGATTCCTTTCACCCATGCCAGAGGACTAGCGCTATCACTGGTCCCTTCTCCTTTTTGTTTTATGGTGACACAAACCAGGCTCAAGAATTCCCTCACTACCTAATTTTTCTTTTGCAGAGGACGAAAGTTCCTACCAGTCATTTTCCACAGGAGTTTACTTTCAAAGCACAGCTGCTTCTCAGTTACACATGTAAAGCCATGAAAGGTGTTGCTGAAAATAGGAAGAGGCTTGGACTTCTGGTCTTACATTTTCTCATTTGTGGTAGGATCTCTTGTTCCTTTAGAGCCTTGTTTAGATTGATCAGTTTGAATGTGAGGAAAAGACTTATGTTTACCAGATACACTCACTCCCAGATTCTTCCATGTGTATATGTAGTAACATCACAAGAAGTCACTGGTCTGGGGAGCTTCTGCTCTGCATCTGTCAGGTAGCTACAAGGATATCTCGCTACCACAAATGGAAGCTTTTCCTGTGCAGGCTGTAACTTTGCTCTTAAGGCAAGAGCAAGGCACAGGCACTTGTAGAGCTTGTAGATACATAGATACTTGTATACACGGATACATAGATACACAGACACCTCTCATCAAGCCACCTTACTTGAAAAGCCATGGCAATACTATTCCTTCAAGCCTATCTCATTCTGAAGGGATGAAAGGTCTTCAGGGTTCCTCTGAAGAGATGTAACGCACTAGTGAGTGTGACACGTTCCCACACAGACTGACGTTGCTGAAAGAAGGGAATGAAAACATAAGCTAAGAGGTAAATCCTTGGTGA
This sequence comes from Falco biarmicus, assembly GCF_023638135.1. Taxonomy (NCBI): domain Eukaryota; kingdom Metazoa; phylum Chordata; class Aves; order Falconiformes; family Falconidae; genus Falco; species Falco biarmicus. The sequence continues at coordinate 28,000,478 of NC_079294.1, forward strand.
CAGCAATTTGCATGTAGTCACTGCAAGCTTGATGGGTTGGTTTGCAGCCTGTAAAGTAAGAATGCAAGCGAACATCAGCTCTCCACATGGAAACACATCTGCTTGCCCGGTCACTGGGGAGCGGCTGCTCAGCGGAGAGGGTGTGCTGTACTGTTGCTAAAGCTGTACCTGCAGGCAGGGTCTGCTGGCCTTTGTGCTGCAGGCTTAAGTGTTGCCCAGTTGTTGCTCTAGTAGGTTGAGCTAGCTTGTCCTTGTGACTCAGCAGAGCACAGCAGAGGTCCCACGCTGAGGTTCCCCCAGGAACAGAAATGATCCAGAAGTGCTGCTGGTGTGCTCTGCTGAGAGAGCAGGGGTTATAAATGCAATCACATCTCCTCATAAATAAGGCTTTCAACTATGCTTGAAACATCCCCTCAGTGCTGCATGGGTGTAGAGATGTGCCAACACCAGACAAAAGCAGCTCAGACACCTCTGCAGTTCATTCCCTTGAAGGGCTGAAATAGCCACAGTCATCAACACAAGCTTAAGAATAATTTTTTATATAGTAAAAAATGCACAACTGATATGAAAGAAATAGGAGAAGGAATTATATCTTAAGTTGCACTGAAAAGATGTCTTTGATGAAGACTTAACTGGGGAACTAGTAGAAGGGTACAAGATTCTTTTCATCTATGCTTTATTACTTGGTCTGTTTTTTAAAAAGTCTAGGCCATTTTAGCTATGAGAATTCAACCCCTTGCTGGAGGGGCAGAAGTCAGAAACATCAGAATGAGGGCATCCAAAGTGCAAAGCGATTTACAAAGCCTCGGTCACAAACCATTCTTCCAAAATAACAACTATTACTTAAGACAGGTGCCTCCTCAAACAGTGATGCAGGTCTGTTCATTGCTTTTCATTAAAACATGTAGCGTTATTAGCAAATCAAGGATATATTTTTTTTCATCTAGGAATGCAGAGATAATACTATTTTCAGAGAGATTGGAGGACAATCCTACTAGACTGCTGCAAATCTACTTGTTTATCAAGTGGAAATGTTATTTTTTCTGTGCAGGGTACTCACATGAATTGCAATGGAGTGTAATTTAGGAATTCAAGTTTATCAGTATGGTGACACCAGAAACCAGTGGTTTTCTACATTAAAAACTTTAATACTCTATATCTCCTATTTCAATGTTAGAAGGAAAAAAAAAAGTTTAGCCTTTTAGATTTGGTATTTTGGGGTTTTCAATCTTCAGTTCCATGCAGTGATGCTGAATATTTACTCCCAGAATTGGTACTGTTGGTCTGATCTTCTGACCTCCAAGCTACAGTGCTGAACATATCCTGGAAACTATCATAAGAGATACCTTATAATCAGTACAGCTAATGAAGGGTCCTTTTGTAGCAGGAAACTTTTTGTGTAAGCTGTATGCTCTTCTCTGTTTTTCCTTTTCCTTGTGGGTGGTCAGAGCTGGAATTAAAACATAAAAAAAAAAAAAAATCAAACCATTTCAAATGCAAGGAATTTTAAGTTCACAGACTGTGGCTCATTGTCACTAACAATTTCCTCTGGAATGGTGAAGAGGGGTTTTTTCCTTCTTAGAAAAGGCACCTTTTCTCTATTTTTTGGCTTGCAGTGCTAGAGAGATGTACCCCATTCAACAGTTCAGAAAAGCAAACCTTTTTTAAAAAGCTGGTTAAAATCTATAGCTTAAGGAAATTTTGCCTTTCTCCCTCTCTCTTCTAATACCAACACTTTTCCACATAATAACCTCTTTTTGCTGAAAAAGAAGTAAAAATTGGTTCCATTAAAAAATATGACATTTTCTGAAATTCAGTGCTGGGATACATTTTGCCTTGTAAACAGAGGTTAAGAGAGTTCCTGTAAGCAGAACATTTGGAACAACAGCACTCCGTTCAAACTTCTGTTTAGAAAAAAATGTAAAACCTAGCCAGTTGTTTTCCACTGTTAAATGGAGTAAGAGCTGCCACCTGCTTCCCAAACCCAGTACTATTTGTACTTCACCATAATTCCTGAGAGGATGACACACATGGTAGGTGGGCTGCTAGGGCAGCCTCCAGTCCCACTGTTCCCTGCACACTGTCACACCTGGTCCTGTGCTTGCTGGGTGCAGGCAGGGCCCTGGCACCAACTGTGTCAGAAGATGGTCCAGATTCTCTGCTGTGCTGTATTCACAATATTCATGAGTTGTTTAGTAGGGTCCTGTGCATCCTTTTTTACTCATACACATTATGACACTACTTCTGCTAACCCAGAGAAAATTACTCAATGGATATATATTTTTGGTTAGCTTCTTCAGATTCCTAACTCACTTTAGTTAAATCAAAATAACACTGATTTACAGCAGGATGAGAGTTACACTTTTTCTGATCTGTTTAAATCACATCTTTACAATTTTCTCCTTCTGCCCAAGAATATGCATTACAAAAGTCAGAACCTCTGATGCTCTCAGTTAGGTACAAAACTGGCATTCCTTTCTAAAGTCCACTTTCTGTTATATTGAAAAATTTTGTCTCATCCTTATTACACCATCTGGCCACAGGACTTGGACAGGTTACCAAAATGAAAATTGTTTGGTTTTTATACACAGTTTCTGATGTCTTGACATGATCTTGGAGGCAGAGGGAACAGCAAGAGGCATTTAAATCAGAAGGAATGCACTGGTTAGGCAACATGGTGAGGCTGTTAACTTGGAGCAGGGGAGAGAGCTGACTGATTATATGTGTCCATTTTAATTCCAAGGAACAAAGGATGGGAATTCGTTGCAGTCTTTCATCCCTAAAATAAACAAAATGCATTGCATTTATTTATGTATTGCTCTCTGAAGACTGCAGTGGACAGAAGTTCCTGAATGATGCTCAGCATCAGGACTGCACCAGAACAGACACCAGCTCTGCCCTGTCACATAACAGGGAAGGGAGTGTTAACGGCACCCAATTTCAGAGACCTTTCTAGGACAAGCCAGCCCTGTAATGTGAAAGAGCCCGTCTTTCAAGCAGAAAATACACAAATACCTCAGCTAGCAAAGACAGTTCTTCTGCACAGAAAACTGTGTGGTACAAGAGACAGGCGGGAATCAGACCCCTATCAAAGTCCAGCCAATTTTGTTCTGAGCAGCAGTGTTTAGGGCTAGAGGCTGATTTTCTTAAGCAGCTCTTCAACATCATGTCAATCAGTCCTTTCATTAGTTCCTGTTCAAGGGAGTGTAGAAAAATATTGGGGGGTGATGCTCGATCTGGCCTTGAGCATCAAGCCCACAGTCCTGCCCATCTGTTGCACAAAGGCAGGCCCTAGAAGAAGCAGCTGCAAAGGAGCTGTGGTCTTTCTTCAGCTGAAAGAGAAAGATCCTGCAGAAGTAGAGAACTGAATTTCAATAAACTTAGAAAAGTAAACCCCAGACGTTATTTCCTTTTTTCTGTACATTGCCATCTTTGCCTTGCCCTTGCAGAAGAAAATAGATTTGCAATTCATCTTTTGACTACAATTTATTGAATTATAGAGAAATTATTGTGTTCTCTGCAGGAAGCTGACTGGCCCAATGTATATTGTTCTTTAAAAGTGTGATGAATCAATTTACACATTCAATTCAACACTGAAAATATGCCTATTAAGTATATTTAACTTGGAGTTGGCACTTCTATTTGAAAAATCCAACCCCATTCCTACTTTCCCTCCTTCCTCAAATATGACCCAGAAGTTATTATTGTTATTATCTTTTTTTTTTTTTTTTTAATCAGAGGAAACATGGCCCAAATTAACCAATGTGACTGAACATGGAGATGTTTCCTGTTTCCTTCCTCCTCATTATCTTACTTTTGTGAGCTCAGGAATATGCCTACCAGAAATAAACAGGTCTCAGCTGCAAGCAGCTGTCTCTACTGCTGCAAGCAGTCCTAGGCCAGGGCTGAGAAACTGTGTGAAAGTGGACCAACTGCTTCTCCTCTTGCCTTTGCAACATGCTACCATTATGTGTGTGGGCTTTGATTCATGCACCCTATTAGAGGCAGTCCTAGGAATTTTTCAGCAGCTTCAGATAATTAAAAGTGAATAATGCCTTCAGCACAGTAACCCTTGTGCTAATTGCTTGGATATTAAGCTACATTCCTTTTATTTTACTCTTACACGTACAGATTCTTGCATTAACATTGCAGTGGTGCCATGTAAGTGGTTAGTGTGAAAAATGGAAAAGTTAAGGCATCTGGCTACAAGAAACCAGAGCATTTGATATTTGGTGACATGTGGAAGGTGGTGTGGGATATGGGTAAACAGATTGCTTGGCTTTTTCTATTAAAATGATGGCATCATGTCAATTAACAATGATAACTGGAAGCCTACAGACAAAAGTGGCCCTTTTTCACTGAGATGGACAGGGCAAGCTGCACCCCTCAGCTCTGGTTTCCCATCAGGATGCCACAGAATCACAGAATGGTGAGCGTTGGAAGGGACCTCTGGAGATGATCCCCTCTAACCCCCTGCTATAAAGCAGGTTCTCCTACAGCAGGCTGATGTCCATGCATATCAGTACTCTCCTGTGTAGCCCTCCATAAGACAGCTAAGTCAAGCTCAAATGAGAGGAAGGCCTTCTGCTATGAACTGAAAACCACAGATTTTAGGTCCCAGTTTCAAAGCCAGGAGTGGATTTTAAAGCTTTTCCTATAGCTTTGGCATGGCATTAACAGAGCTGATGGAGCATCATGCTCAAAACTCAGAGTAGTGGGGGCCTTGGGAATTGCTTATGATACATGATAAAGTTTCAATATCAAATTAATGCAGATCATAAAAATAATCTAAAATCTATGCTATTTGATATTGTCAGGAACGTGTCAAAGAGTTCTGAGTGGAGCAAGAGAATTGTTTGCACAAGAAGCAAACGATGATTTCAATCATCAGGAACACATGGCAAGTGAAGGCTATAGAGGAGGGTCTCAGCAGAGGTGGAAAGAAGAAAGGCTTCAAAGTACATGGACAGAGTGACATTGAGAGAAGCTGCTCTCAGCAACAAAGGAAATTTTGAACCCTACATGTACAGGAATGGTAAGAAGAAACTATATCTGTATTAGCATGTTGCACAAAGATTGGAGGGAAACAGGTCAAAAAGAACAGTAGTTGCAATAAATGTTTTTGTTCATCAGTGTAGGAGGTATTCTGAGTTTTCATAGACTGGACCCTACCTGAAAACACGTATTTCCTCTGAAGGGAAGCTCTGCTCCAGCACATCTGGAACTGATTTCTAGAAGAAGCCAGAGGCGGTTTGCTGCACTCCTATATGAGATACACCTGTGAAAGGCCCACAAACCATCTTCATAAAAGAGAGCATAAAAAGGGTCATGGGTGTATGCAGTGGGGAACTTAGATGTGTGCTGGCATTACTGTACGTCAGCTGAGCCCTCCTGGTCCAGCATGTGCCCTCAAACACCACTCAAATGAGGCAGTGTGTGCTTGCTCACACTCCCTGCCTGGAGCTCGAGCCCTGGGGAACTCCCCAGGTGTCCTGTGACTTGGGGGCAGCCAGATGACTTGGCTGGTGTGCAGCAAGTTGCTCAGTTGTGTACCTGAGCACTGTTACTCTGCTTGGGAGGATTTCAGTGGTGCTATGTGGACAAGAGAAGCCAGAACTATTCATCATCAGCAAAGTTTGTTTGGTATCATGGGCCACCGTATTCTTCTGCACCCTACATAAGACAAAGAGAGAGAGAGACCTTGCAGGCACGGGTGGTTTGGATGCCTCATGTTTATCCTCCATGAGTCTCTGAGTGAATGTTGAATTGGGTTTGGCAGCCAGACCCACTGGAAGTCTCACAAATTATTTCAAACTTTGTGAAGGACAGCTGCTGCCAACATCCATTCACAGTGTCCTTTGTTTACTGGATTTTGAATCCGGCTCTGATTTGCTTCACCCTTGTTGCCTGACCTTGTCCATGCCATAAAAGTTGTCTCTCTTCCAGGCTTCTGGATGTTTTTATTTAGGTATCTCCCTTCCTGCCCGGTGTCACAGCTGCAGCCTAGCAGATGAATGCCTGAGGTGGGGAGAGTGCTGACTAGCTGCAGAGGAGTGGCCCCCAGACAGGAGCTGGGGAGTGAGGAGCAGCTTGTGCCCCAAAGCTTGTGCTGCAGAACTGTGAAGGGGAACAAGCAATTAGCAAAATAGATTAAGAAAGGAATAAGAAGGAGGGGGAGATTAAGCCACTTTGTTTCCCGGTACATTAGCAGGACAGTGTTGCCAGCAGGTGAACAGTAGGTAGATGAAATGTCGGATATCTATGCAGAGACATGAGAATAAACTAAGATGCAGAGATACTCTTTTTCTCACTGCCTTTGATTGCCACTGTGTATTATCACTGGAAGATATTTTCATTATTTCAGTTCTTCTCAGGAGATACTACATATCTTGAACAGATACAGGGAGATTTTACTTCTACATCCCTTCTGATCTTTACTGTAAGATGATGCTCATCTCCCTGTGCTTCCCCTTATCCTAATATGCTGTCATTGAATGGGTCCCATTCAGGAATCCTAGCTGGGGAAGGGAGCAGTGCAGCCCGGAGGCCCACCCCCAGGACCCTCCAGAAAGCTTTTTGGTTGAGATCTCACTCACCGAGCACCTCACAGCACTTGCTGGAAGCCAGTGTGTCTGCGGTTGCTCCAGTGCCCAAGAGCAGAGGGTCAGCACTTGGGAATGTGGATTCCCTGCAAGATGTGCTCATCTCTAGTGACAGCAAAGACATTGTGCTGCATCTTGTAAACAGAGGTCCCTTACTATTCATTCTGGGGCAGCCACTCAGTCCAGGAAATACGCAGGGACAGCTGGGCTCAGAAACCAGGACTGGACACTTAATCTAATGTGGAGGTGTTATGAAAGTGTCGTATGCAGAGATTTCAGTCAGAAGCTGAGTTTGGCCAGCAGCAATGGAGAATTTCTTTAGTCAGAGAGATTCCTAAGATTATACATTCAAAAACATCTGTCATTGCAGCAACCAGAGGCCACATGTCTGTTCTTGCTACACCAGTCTGAAAATAGATGCAGTGAGCAAGAGCCCTGGCCCAAAGATGAGAAAGACAAAAAAACTTCAGAGATTTGGTACTAGGGCAGACAGAGCAGTGATGCGAATGAGGAAAGATCATGATGCTGCATGGTGGCCCCTGTGCTGCATTACTGGGATGCAAGTCAAGCACAGTGCTGAGAGAGACTAATGGCAATGCTCATGTCCCCTGTCTGCCACATAAATGCTCCAGGGAGACGGGGCAGAACAAGGAGCAGGGCTCAGGTTGCCTTTGTCGCAGCCTGCTACTCTGGTCTGCTGTTTGTCAAACTTGTTTTGATTTTCGAAAAATCTCCCTGTACAGATTACCCTGTACCACATTGCCACACTATCAAATAAAAATTGTTCATTGCTTTCATTTTTCCATGTGCTTCATGTGTACGTGCACATGAGCACTTTGTAGTCATTTAATGGACCAGCTCCTGGGGTTCTGTGGGGTAGAGGCTGCAGAGCACCACTCTAGCCTTTGGTTCATGCTGCCTACAAGGGACTTGCATGGACGTTTCCAGCCTCTCTCATGCAAGGGTGCAGGTCCTTGGCACACACTTCTCACAAAGGACAAATCAGCTTTTTCTTGCTCTGTCACACACTCACAGACCCCCAGTGCTTTTGCACCTGCAGACAGTTTTCTAGACAAAACCTCACCCAAGTCCTTCCAAGAGCCTGTATGCACCTCGATTTTTACTTGGCTGAAAGTAAATCCGCTGCGTTTGGAGCATTTCCTCCCCAGTCCATGTGATTCTGATTTCACTAATTAAAGTTAATCTGATAAAGGAAGGAACTACAGAGAAGAATAAGAGCAAAAAGGCAGGCGAGCAAGGGTCAGCCGGCACGCCACAGAGAGAGATCTTTGTAGCCGGGGAGCCATGCCGCTGCAGGGCACGAAGGGAAGCGGTGGGTTGAGCTGCTTCATCTGTTTGGCCCATGGGCTGGGGCTGAACCGCCGGCCACCCTGGCTGCCCATCCTGACCTCCTTGCTGCCCTGCAGCAGAACCAACACTTGCAAGGTGGAATCTAATGAAAGGCATCAGGGAACAGAAGGAGTGCTTCTGCCTCCTGATCGTATTTATCCAGAACAAAACACGATGCAGGCTAGCTTGGAGGATGAGTAATGGGTAACAGAGCAGCTTCTCATGTCCAGGCCCTTAGTTTGACTGGTGCCTGGAGGGCAGTGCTGATTGAAATGCATTGCCACCTGATGGTGGCTGAAGGGTTTCTGCAGGAAATGAATGCTTGGATTTCAGGGTAAAATGTCCTCTCTGTGGACAAAATGGTTCCTGGGGTAAGGGAGCACAGAGTGGGAGAAGTGTGTGGTGATTAGTATCCCAAAGAGACCAAAACTGCAGTTCACTGCTTTGCCATGCACAGAGGTACTTCCTTCCAGCTCCCCTGGCAACACTGCTAGGTAGAAAAAGCACGCTTGCACAGAACAATCCAGCTCAAAGTGAAGGACACCTGACAAGGTGTCATGTCTTTACCACTCTGAGCTGGCAAGACCACGACATTCAACTTCATTGTTCAATACCTTCTCCAAATAGCATCCCAGGATCCTTGTGTCCAGCAGATTTACAGTGGAGATCTTCAGAGAGAAGTGGCTTCTCAAGCCACACACATGCACTCGTGGAATATCAGAGACTGGTAACTGGAAAGCTAGGAAATGTGGTGAGCTGACCTTCCTCTTTTGGAAATCATCTTGATGGTGTTTAGGTGCTGGAATTAATTTGGCTGAGCACAATGTAGTAAATCAATCTAAAGGCACCAGGGATTAACTTTACCCAGCTTCTGTCTGGACAGCAAGTAGCCATAGGTAAGGCAGAGTGTGGAGGAGGTTGGCCTCTTGCTCCATACATGGCAACAGAGATGTTTGCAGAATCTCTCTGCTGAGGCATGATATTCGTATGCAGCTAGAGAGTTACCACTTCTCTGCTTTCTTTAAATGGCTGGTACATACATTGATTTCGACAGCACCCCTGCCCCTCCTCTGCAAACTCCATTCATCGTTAACTTGTTTAAATTAAACACAAGTACGGACAGGATCAGCAAGCAGCCGTCTGTTTTATTAGTGCTTCTACTTCAAATGTCAGTCTTAGTCCCTCCTTGCTGGGCTCTGATCTCTCATGACAATTTGATTAACTTTACATTTCCTTTTATTGTTGGAGAAACATTTGGAAAATCTTAACATATCTTACTGGCTCGTTCTGAGACCAAGATGGTGATTATGTCCATGCTTAGCATCATCCATCAAAATCAGGCATCTGACAGTCAGACCACCTGAAAAATGTGTCATTCCCAAGTTCATGAGCCATAAAATGTTTCCTACTTGCAAATAATCACAGGACACTCCCTATTCTCCTTACAGCAATGCTTTTGTTAGGAACTGCTTAAACATCTTTGTTAAAAGGAAACAGTTTCTGCTTTGTACCAGTCTGCCGAGATAAGAGCACCTTCTCAGCTCCCACCAGCTAGAAACTGGTATATGGGTTTTTCCAAGAGCCACATTCCTGCAGTGACCCCCACCCCTCAATGGGAACATACTATTAATGAGCGACTGCTGGGATGTGACAAATCCCAGGGAAAAGGATGCTCCATTTCACTTTGACAGAACAGCTCAGAACTTTTCCCCCTTTCCTCATGCTCAAGCTAATCTAATACAGTCCCAAGCTTCTGGCACATACTCATCGCTACATTTCTGCTGGCCTCTGAGCTTCTGGATCTTGGCTCAGCCCCAGAGTGTCAAGACACCAGTGGAAAAGGCTGGAAGTTAGCCTGGTTTTGTCTTTGTGTTTCAAGACCGGGACCAGAAATAGAAGTGGTAAGAACCTCATGGAAAAAAACCCTGGTTTCCTGGTGTTTTTGACAGAGTTAATTACCTGTAAATATTTAAATTCTTTCCCTGGCATAGTTTTCATTGGTTTGAAGCTGTAGTTACTTGGTCATTCTGAAAAGCTACACTGCTCGCCACTACTTTTGAGGGCATTAAGATGACGACTACTACTACAGGAAATGCTCAGATATGACAGTTCAGCTGATTCTATTAAGCCGTGATAACTCTATCCCATGCCTGAAGCACTTATTCACCTGTTCATTAAAAGCCAAAATTAATACTAAAATATTATGGTCATCCAATAACACGGCTGTGAGACTTAGTCTCAGGTCCCAGTCCATGACAGAAGCTCCCAGGGTCTGAAGCAGTCCAAAATAGTAAGGATCTTATTATAGTTTCTGTGAAAAGTTAAGTATCATGTTAAGCTTTGGGTCATATAGCATACCAGTCTCCATTGCTTCTGGTGTGATTAGCAGCTGCTACTGACCACCACAAGCAATTAATGATGGTACCAGGATCCCTCAATGGATGTCTCTAATAATTTTTCTCTATTCTGTCATTTTCAGCCCCTAGTGAAGTCCTGCTGCAATTCCCACATATTTCTAATCTTTCTCTCCTGAGAAAAGCTACAATTTCAGCCTCTGTAAATGAGCAGTTTTGTTCCTACTCAGACTACAGGAGAGTGGTCAGCACTTAAAAAAAATAGAGGTTTTCCTTAATGAAATCTCATTTCAGTCTACCCAAAACCCTCAGAATAACAAACGATCTTATCTCCCATTCTCAGGCAAAGTACTGCTTATATCCTCTGAGAAATGTCTAGCTTTTCTGGTAAAGAAGAGAAAGTAGTGAAAAAGAAAAGGAGATAGAAAACAGTTATGAGTAGCTATAAAAGAAGAGTTCCTAGAAATTATAATAAACATACCAAGACTGTAACACCTCTGCAGCCCAAATCCTTGCAACAGAGAGGTCTAGACCCTTAAGTAGTACTTAGACTCCTTATACTTCCACGTAGAAATACTGCAACACAGTACTAAACACCTCTTCCAGGCCTTCAAGAAGAAAGCTACTTATGCCAGCTTGATACCACATCCGTGCTAGAGAAAAAAAAGCTTCCCTGACCCAAGAAAGCATGCAATGAAAACTGGAATCTGGCCCCATATCACCAGCTCTCCCTGTCTGAGTGCCCATAAACCACAGGCCTAATCCAGCATCTTGCTTTCAGTGCAATGGGTGCTGGAAACAGTCCAGCTCTTGCTGTCCCAGGGAAGTGATAAAATGCCATGTGCTAGTTAATGCACTGCCTCTTATAGGCCCATGCAGCAGGTGAGCAATTATCACTTGCAGCCTAGCTTAATGCTTTACAGGGCACGAGACCTGGTTCCAATTAGACTCAGTATACCATGGAAATTAACTCATTTGTGTCACCTTGGCTTGCAAGTGGGTTGTGAGGAGCTGGTGAAACAACTAGAATGGAGTACAGGTGGCATCTCCTCTCTCCTCCTGTTCCTTGCACTGGATCCAGACAGCATATATTTCATGGAAGGAAATACAGATGGAAAAACCAGCTTGATCCATAACCACGACCTGAGGGAGGGTTGGTTCATCCCCAGAGTCTCGTCTCCATGGCATTTTTCCAGGCTGGTTCTCTGTGTCCCAAGAAACAGCCTTCTGAGCACTTCCCCTTGGATTATTTAGTAATCTCATGAGGCTCCTCAGCGTTTGACCTACAAAAGCCTCTCTTTATAAAGAACTGTGTCATATGTGTGTTTTATCTATGAGCCTTGTTTAATGAATGCTTTCAGACATTATGAGCCCATTCGGAGCCGGTTGTAAAGCCAGCACCATTCCGTCAAGCTCACTGCAGTGTCATTGCTGCCAGGCATTTTCTTTTAAAAGGATGTTCTGAAAGTTGATGTCAGGGCTAAAATTAGGCTAAATACTTGCAGGGATCCTTCTGTGATCTCCTAATACAACTCCAGTGCCTATGAATGGTGTGCATATCAAAGGAAGTATGATCTCATGGACAAAGACCAAGAGGATTGAGGAGCTCTCAACTGTTTTCTGAGCTTTGCTATAAAAAGGCCTGTATCATTTTGGGCACATCACCTCATCTCTCTGTGCTTCAGTTTTCTCCCTTTAGCGGTTGCAGTAATCACCTCTCAGTGAGATTATGGAGATAAACATATTGTAATCGTATTTAACTTCAATGTTTAAGAGATCTCGTGTTTTGATAGCTTGATTTTGAGCTTGGCAAACTCTGCTTATGTGAGCCCCTTATACCGCTGCACTCTTGAAGGAAGGAGATGAGCTATAAGCTGAGTGTGATGGTGTATCCATCTAAAATTATGTGTAAAACAACTGATTAAACTTTAGGGATATTGTGCCTGTGTGTTATATCTGGAACAAATATAAATTAGAAAGCCAAATTCAGCCCTCTTGTGGAAGGATCCAGTTCTATTGATTACCTGCTTATAAAATGACTGAAAAAGAGACTCTGAGTTGTTTGAGAAAAAAAGCAGAAGAGAATAAATTCGTAACTGAAAATTCACACCCAAAATGCACTCCACAAAACAAGGATTAGGCACTGAGTGACAGCTTGCTCAGCTGGGGGAAAGGTGGGTCAGAAGCACAATATACTCCAGGGAAACACTCTTCAGTTCATTAAAACGTGAACTGCAGCTCAGGTCATTATTTCCAGCAGCTAATGAAAGTTAATTACACTGAACTTAAGTTTGTTGTAGCAGTGAAGATCAGTGCCGCATTGTATTAACACAGTGGGAGACATTGTCTGCCCTGGAGAGATGTCCAATACCTAGTGGATGGTGTAGTTTTCCCCACCTTGGAGACACATGGCAGTTGAGCAACATGCTTAAGGCCACACACTGAATTTTCAGTACAGGCAGGAGCTTTGGACCCCGGGATTCTGCTTGTGTATCCTGTCGTCTGAACACAATGTTATCGTTGTGTGTAAGGGTGATTGCGGGGTCCGAGCTGCAGGCAGATGGCCAGAGATTTATCCTGAATTCCCAAGAACTCTTACCTTTTGATTGCTTTTTTTTCCTGCATGAGCAACACATAACTGCAGAGAGCCCAATTCTCCTAGGCTTTAGCACTCGCAGGAACCAAAATGCCACAGCAGCATCATGGAAGGCATGCGCCCGTCACTGCTGCAATTGAATTAGCTGCAGTAATGACAGGCGGGGGCTTTTGAAAAACCCGGACCAGCGGGAAAGCTTTCGGCAGCAAAGGGCCAGACCCTGGGGGTGGCTCTGCACTGGGGAGAGGCTGTGTGCCCGGGGAGGGGAGCTTCCCAGAACTGGAAATGTCAAACTGCTTCGTAAGGAGAGTCAGGCCTGGGCCCAAACCCAAAATGTCAGGCCAAATCTGAACTGCCCCAAATTTGGATCTGGATGTGAAATCTCTGGCTTGGGATCATTTCTGGTTTATATTTAAAAAGCTAATTGTCTCTTGCCATGGGTAGCTAAGTATCACAAGAACAGACATGGAAGCAGCAGACTGAAATCTGCCAGGATCCCATTTTGCAGTAGTTGAAAAAACCCTTCTTTTCTGGATGCAAGGAACAAACTTTGCCACATCTGTGAGCCAGGGGAAAATCACTGGAAACTCTGGAGTGAATAATTATACACAAATGTTTACAAAATTCAAATAAGAAGAATGTATGCATAAGTCAAGAATAACAAATGACATGTGGCCAAAACCCTGAATAGCTACTAAGGCCTGGGACTGGGATATGCAATTTTCACATCATTTGCAGCCTTGGGCAGCTAGAAAGGGTAGTTAGGAGATATTAGTATACAACGGCTGCTCAGTACCTGGTATTTATAGTAAATTTCCAGTGGCCAAGCAAACAGATCACAAAAACCCAGCCTGGGAAAGGATGGAAAAAGGCCAGGATAGCCAGTTTTCTGGGTTTTCCTGGCCAAGAGAGTGAACTTGGACAATATGTATGCCTCCTTCAGGTCTGTGTATGCACAGACCCAGACTCCTGCTTTCATTGCTGTCCCTGGTTTGGTTCACCACCCTTCATTTGGTTCTCCTTTCAGACACATCTTCTGCATCTTTTTCTTCCAAGGACTGACAGGTCTCATCTTCCAGTAGATGTTTACCTTCTTTTACACATTTGCTCCCAACTTACCTATGCACCCCCAGAGGGTGGGCTCTGTCCTTCAGAGCCTGCAGGACTTTTTCTTTGGTTTTTATGTTTTGCAGGAAGCAGCTAAAGCCCGAGCTCTGGGTGCCCTGGCCAGCTTGGGTTCCTCAGGGTTCCCACCTACCTACAAGATGACAGCCCTCTCTCCTGGGGCTTGCTTCTCTTGTGCAGACCCTCAGGCTTGCCTGACGCTAATCCTGAGCAAGAAAGAAGTACAAAAACTGCATGGGAACAGGAAAAATTTCATTTCTTCCACTCCCAAAAGGAGACATAACAGAGAGGTTATGCCTGGTGCCGTCAGCATCATCTTGCTTTTGAAGTGGCCTGTTCCCGGGAGCGCCTCAGTGGTTTGCTTTTCCCAAGGCTAAAGCCATGGGTACCCAGCAGTGATCAGAGCAGGCTGGAAGCTCTATCGTCTCTCAAGGAGTATAAGAAAAACCATTCTTGCTCATCTTTTTGAGTCACAGGTGGGTGATAACTCTGCAGGCCCCTGTTCATGCATAGTAGCAGATAGCTGAGGTTCTGGAATGGGACAATATTCCTGAGCACCTCTTGACTCCTAGTAGATTACTGGGGACCAATTTACCATTTACTGGTCCTGTGAAAAATGAAAAAGAAAGGGAAAAGCAATTTGGGAACTATCAAAGTGAGTAGCTTTAGCTTTTACAGAGCTGGTTTTATGAGAGGTTGTTTCCAGGTGACTCTTGGCTGGAGCAAGGGTTTGCCTGACACAGAGCAAGCCAGCCTGTGGAGGGGGCTTGAGGCAATCAAAGGACAGTGACATCCCACTTTCCTCTTGTCCTGGGCAAGGACTGGTACTCAGACAGAGCAGCTTGCTGAGAATCTCCTGAGTGATTTGAAGCTACTCCCTCTCTGCTTATAAAAAGTATATTATGCATTTATATGGAGAAGGGCTGTTGACAGCAAGTCAGAAAGGAAAGCAGAACTGTATCTGCCTGTGGAACTGGGCTGCAGGAGATGATGCATTAACATGTACATTGCAGGAATTTCCTCCTTGTTATTGCACAGTAACAGGGCCCATTGCACACATAATTTACAATATCTAGGTAGGAAAGCATGCAGGATGTGGCAGCCACATAATACTCTTCACCTCCTCCAAACTCATAGCTGACTGCAAGAGGACAAAATCACTACAAGCTGCATCTGAAAGTAAACAGAGTGTTTTTAATTGCAATGTGACTGTGAGGCTGTTGGGCAGGAATTCAGTTTTAGCTAGAGATGAGCATGATCTAAAGTGGGGCAGATCTTGACTGGATTCTCTCCAAAGTTAAAGGTTATTTTGATCTGAGATTTTCAGCCAGATCATTTGAAAGACTTTTCTGACATTCAGACCCAGGATGCAATGCAAACACCACCTCTTTTCTTCCTCTTCTGGTAACTAAGTTCAGCAGATATGCACATGTACATATGCCCAAATCAAAAATCCACCCAGAGCAGCAGACTGCAGTGCAACCCCCCTCCATAACTGTATGACTGCAGAATGCAGTTGCCACCTCTGTGATGTCTTGCCAAGCTACCAGTGGTAACAGGGCTTCTCTGGTAACCACACTGTGAAACATAGGAGCTTCTGCTGGAAGACCCACCCCAGAACATTGTCAGCGGTTGGGCTGAAATGGTTGGGATCCCGTGTACATACTCAGGGCTGAGGCATGGGGGCTGGAAGGGAAGCCATCCAGATGTCACTCGTTTATCGTGACACATGGTTGAATGCACACAAGGCTGGATGCTGCAGAGGAGCAGAGGCTTACAGCATTCCTCTCTCCCTCTCTGGGACAACTGAACTCTAATGAAGGCACAGTGGCAAGGAGCATCATTGCTCATCAAAAAAGCACTTTGAGAAAGAGAAGCAATTTTGAGGTCGTGCTTGTTCTGCAAGTTGGAAGGGTTTTTGGGGCTTTTTCATTTTTTTATATACTCTTCTTAATTTTCTTATTTTCCATTCCATCCTTTCTTTCCCTTCTTTTTTTTTCACCTCTCTCAAATCTCATCTTTCTGTTTAGGGGAAGACAGAAGGATGAGGTAGTTTACAGAGCCAAAAAAGTGTAGAATTGACAACCAAAAAGGAAAAAGTACAAGATCCCTCCAAGCCCATATCTTGTGATTTCTTATTTTTGTTCAAATAAAACCAAAAAAAAATAGACTGTTATTACTTGAAGTAATCTTTAGCTTTCCCTTAAAAGAAGGCCCTGATCTACACCATTTTCACCCAAAAAGAAAAAAATGCACAACAAACCAAAAAAAAAAAAACCCTTAAGATGAAAGATACCCTTTTTTAGTGGATGAAATCTCTTGAAATTTTCAGCTACTTCTGGGAATAATGATTGACTGCTGCTTTTATCTGAAACCTGGACTTGGTGTTTAGTTTGGCAGGTTTAAAGCAGACAGCAGAACATACTGATCTACAGTATGGGACACATGAGAGCACAGCAGGCAGGATGCAACACGTGGGTTTCCCAGTCCTGGTACTTAGAACTACCTGGATGATAAGGAACCTGCTGATTACTAGCAGTGGCAAGGTGGTGCATCTTCTGTCTGCTTCATCAGACCCCATGGGCATGGAAGTCTTCTCTTTTCTGTGGGAGGAAGACCCAAAGGGCAGGAAAAGAGGATGAAATGACATTTTTGTCCCAACAGAGGATGCTGAGGCTAACTCAGCAGCTGCTCCTGCATCACTCTCTGGGCTACAGTGCTGTCACATCATCAGGGCTTGTTCCCATCCACATTCATTATTTGGCATCTCTTGACAAAGTCAACCCATCCTGAGAAGAGCTCTGTTCCCTATGTTCCTAAATTTAAGAGATAAGATCCTGTTCTCTTGGAAAGCAGTAGAAGCATTGCCACTAACTTTCCTCAGACTAAGATTGTTAGGTGATAACCTCTCTTCTCTTGCTGTTCTGTTGGGTTTTTTTTGTTTGGGTTTTTTTGGGTTTTTTTTTTTTTTTCTGTATTACATTATTTCACAGTTTGTGCCAATACCAAGCATCAAGTGGCCTTTTTCTTTAGTTTTTATTCCCTCTAGTACTCAGTTATTTATCTTTATTTTCCTTTTTTTTGTTTTCTGCTGATGCTTTTGGTTCCTCCTGTTGCAGCAGCACTTCACTGTCCTGTGTATCAGCTGTTAATGTGAGTGCATAAGCTCGTTCAGGCAGGGTCCCTGCTGCCTGGGATCACTAAATTGCTGTACTTAACTAGCACTATATACAGGACCAAAGCCACTGATTGTGCCTGGTTGTTGAATCAATGTTGCCGCTGGTCTGGCATGGGGGAAGAATTCAGCGTTATCTATTTTCACCTTTTGCTGCTTGCCTCTGCACCATGCCTGCCCACGCAGCTGAGGCTGAAACCGCTGTGCCAGGTTTTGCATTGTAGTGGGCCCAGGGACTTTATTTTATCCACTGCAAAGAGTTAACTCTCTCCCCAACTCTCCTGCAAGAGGAGGATTTAGAAGGGATTGCAGCATCATTCCTTAGGCATACCCAGATGCTCAATATTAACGTAGGCAGCCCTATGAAGATTTTTTCCTGCTACTCATCAGACGAGAAGAATATTTGGATGAAGGAGTGGTTTGGGTATCACTTTGCAAGTCTGGAGTATAACTCAAGTGGAAAGAGATTTAGCTCCAATTACTTGGTGTAATTCAGAATACAGAAGAGCCCTCTGTTGCTAAGACAGTAGTTAGTTTTTGGTTAGCTTTTACTTCACTAGCAAAAGCCACAGCAAGCTACACGTGCTTTTTTTTGAGTGTATGTATGTGTGTGTTATGAGGCCAAAACCTCAGTCTGAGCATCAGAGCGGGCACTGAGATATGATTCAAAGGTGTGTATTTAGCTATGGTCTCTAATGAAAGAAAAAAACCAAGACAAGCCCAAACTGGAAATAAACAAAATTTGTTCTGAGCTGAGACTAATTAAAAAAAAAAAAACAAAAACAAAACACCACCAACAAACCTCCGTTCTTTGGGGTATTTTCTGTAAGCTTATTTTATTCCCTTTGCTCTTGCTGGGTCGTGAAACTGAACTCCTCTCCTGGCAGTTTAATGCAGTTCTTATGCCATAGGCAGGTATTATTTTGTTTGGGTCTCCAACGCTACTAAAGTTGTTTGGATTCAGCCCTGGTTTCATCTATGTTGAGAGCAAAAGCAGCATCAACAAAATAAAAAAGTGAAAAAAAATAGCTTTCTTTAGTGCTTCTATTCTCCCTTTTATGATAAAGCTTTATTCTGAGCCTAAAATAAGCTGACAATATTCTTTAAAATTTGATTACAAATGGACAAAAATCTATTAGTTAGAGTAGGGGAATGGGTGACTTGTCTGACCTAGGAAGCCCCACTGACAAAATAGGGGATTTAGTAATTTCAAAACAAGAGGGAACCTAAACTAACCTCCTAGAGTCTCAGGGGCCAGAGAGTTCGATATGGAAACAATGCTGCAGAAACTTTGAAAAAATAAAATGCTGCCTGGTTGAATAGCAGCTATTGCTGTGAACATGTGTAAGAGGATCACTAAAGTTGAGATTTTGCAGGAAAGTGAACCTTGCTTTCCCATTTGTTTAGTACCAAGTTTAAATTCAGAGTAGTGTTTGTTCCAGCAACTCAATTTAGTGCTGCAGCTTGAAGAAACCTGAAATATACTTGGGAAGATACAAGAACAGATGCTTGTTCCAGTACAAAAACCTGAAACCTTTGATAAATAACAGAGCATGATCCCAAGCTGTCTCCTAGATTGTCTGAGCAGAAGGTATTTCCCCACAAACCTCCAAGGTTTCTTTTCTGTTTCCAATCATAGCGACTGCAGGCTCCTTGAGGCAGGGACTGCTCTTTGTCATCCTTAGGGCCTTGATGTGCTACAGTCCAGTTCTGCCCTCTCCCAGGTGACAAGGGCGGTCAGCCGTTTCAGTCCTAAAGTTCTTTCTATTCCTCACTGTCTCTATTGCATTATTGACATCTATATATGTCTAAAGGAAAGAAATGGAGGTTTTAAGGAGAGGTAAGCAAGAGTCGCCTGTCATAGTAAAACTGTCCATCTGCACAACCTCTGCCTGTTCTTTGCACCTCTAAACTGAGTCCCAAGTTTTAGCTTCGTTCTGTTCCAGGATCCCCCCTTATTCAATCTTCAGTAAATTCACCTCAAGACCTAGGCAAATTAATAGAACTTGTGCCAGATTCATCAACACTTTTCTAAAAACAAAACCAAAAAAAGCAAGACCAGGGGATTGAGCTAAATATATTTGACAGTGTGTGCTTTCCCTGCTGGTCTTTAAGTCCAGCCAGTACTGACTATGCACAAAAATGGGGTGGTTCTCTCCCCACCCTTACGAAATTATTTAAGCCACAAGAAGGATGCTTGATTCCTAACCTGGTGCAAACTCCAGAAAAGTGTGAGGCTGATTTTGCTGTGTCACAAGCTGATCTTTCGCAGATGCTGAAAAGTTAGGAAGTGCAATTATGGGAAAATTGCACTAAGGCAAACAAGTACATGCCAAGTTCTGCCATTCTCCATTACTCACCTGAGCCCCTTGATTGTGGCAGACAACGCACCATCTGTATGTGCTTTGTCAGAGGGGGGAAAAAATAATCCCAAGAGCAGTGCCTGAACAGGGGAGTGGGAGAAGAGGGGGAGGCTCCCAGAAGGAGCAAGCACCCAAGAGCTGCTGTAAAGTTGTGCTGGCTCAGCAATTGTGGTTAGCTGAGGCCTTCTCCAGGGTGACACCACATAGGGTGACCTCAGTACTACCACCTGGTAGTTCCCATTCTGTTTGGCTATCAGTGGTTTCTCCAGATCCCTGAATTCTGGCCCTCCTGTGTGTGTGGTGTGAAGCTCGGTTCTCATGAGAACAAGCTTTCTGGGTGCTTGGAGATGTCAGATACTTTCAGCTCCTGCTTGGGCCAGAAATAACTCACGATCTTTTCTCAGTATATTCCAGCAATGCTGTTTCCTAACCTGGCTGGATCCCACTATTCCTGAGGCACCAAAACATAAAAAAGAAGATGACAAATGAGCAACTAATGTGGGAGGGCAGGGAAATGAAAGCGCTACTCGTGCTTTTTGGACTGCAGAGGTAGCTCAGTTTTTTTCAGCTGAACCCTGGGTTAAGATGCTGTCCTTTTTGAATGTAAATGGTTCAGAAATTCTCTGTGGTGCCCTTCAGAGGCAGGATGGCTTGCAGGTCAGATTGGTGCTCTGTTCCTTGCCCTGCTACACATTTCCTGGGTGATCTTGTTCAAGCCATCCATCGCCCCCTTTTGCAGGTCCTCATTTTAGGAAGGCGATGCATAGCATCCCCTCCCCTGACAGACATCTTGTGGGATAAACACCCCAAAATGTCCCCTTGGGGCAGGAACAGGAGCAGAACCGATAAGACAGAGAAACGCCTGCACTGACTCCCCTGAAGGCTCATCTATACCAGTGGGTTCCCAGGGGAGACTGTCCCCCAGGAAAAGCACAGCTAAGTCACAGGGAGGACAGAAAGGCCACTGCCTGCAGGATGTTACACTGAGGGGCAGCTGCAGTATTGCGAAGAGGTCATCTGCAGGGAAACCTGCTCTTCTTGAGGATTAATGATTGCCATAAAAAACTGAAGGGAAATACTGATGATCAGTCCTGGGCTAATGGTTGGACCTGATGATATTAAAGGCCTTTTCCAACCTAAATGATTCTATGATTTAGTGAAAAATTCCCTAAAATTGGAAGTGGTCATTTCACAGCCAGTGCAGCACTGTCCCTCCATTGTGCTGTGCAACTACAGGGTGACATGGAGAATTTTCAGTGCACAAACCGCCTGGTGAGGGGGCCTGCTCGCCCCCACCCTGGCCCTGGGGTGGTGGGGCCGTGCCCGCGGTGCTGCCTGCAGTGATCCCCAGCTCCTGCTGCCGGTGCCTGGGCCGCCCTGTGGGGGCCACCCAGCCCACTCAGCAGAGAACCAGAGAATCATTTCAGTTGGAAAAGACCTTTAAGAGCATCAAGCCCAACCATTACCCCAGGGCTGCCAAGTCCACCTCTAAACCATGACCCTAAGCACTGCACCTACCCGTGTTTTGAATGCTCCCAGGGATGGTGATTCCACCAGCTCCCTGAGCAGCCTGTTCCAATGCTTGACCACCCTTTCAGTGAATTTTTTTTTTCCTAATAACCAACCTAAACCTCCCCTCGAGCAACTTGAGGCTATTTGCTTTTGTCTTGTTGTTTGTCACTTGGGAGAAGAGACTGACCTGCACCTGCCTACAACCTCCTCTCAGGTAGTTGCAGAGTGATAAGTTTCCCCCTGAGCCGCCTCCTCTCCAGGCTGAACAGCCCCAGCTCCCTCAGACGCTCCTCATAAGACTTGTGCTCCAGACCCTTCACCAGCTTCTTTGCCCTTCTCTGGACATTACTCCCGTGCTGCACTTCCCTTGCAATGTGGTCCGTGCTGGGAGGGTCTGCAAGGGGCCCATGTTGAATGGGTGACCCAAGCACCATCCTGGGCACCCTCCCTGTTTGGGGCTGCCTCATGGGCCTCTGCATGCAGCGTGCTCCCTGCTCCAGGTGAAACTTGCCTGGTCAGGTGAGTGAGAGCTCTATGGGCAAGGATGGCAACGGGGGCTGAGAAAACATAAGCTCTGCCTGAAAACACGAACAATTTCTCTTTGGCTTTGTCTGCGTCCTTTCATGCTGGCTTTTCACAAGTATTCTAGAAAGTGCATTTGCTAGCAAGAATGTTGGCAGGATCAGCAGCATTTAGAGAATATCCAGGGCTGGACCCAGCTGTGTTGTGAACAGGGGAGGTGCCAGGCTAGGGGAAAAGAGGCTGGGTAGCCATGTGTCATATGCCTCAAAACATTTGGGTGGTACATGTGGAACAGAGGGCAGGGTGGGAGACTAGGCCCCTCTTCCCCCAGTCCCTGCATAATTCCAGTCATCGCATTGACAGAAAGTGATTTCTGGATCTGAACACCAGAAACCACAAAGCAGAAACCCAGTGCTGGAGAACTGTGCTCACCAAGTGGGGAAACAGGAGCTCGGACACTAGTGCAGTACAGGAGAGTGGCTGGGTGCAGCTTGGCAGCACAGAGGAGCCACAGAGGGGAAATGCTGTATCCAAAGTCAAAAAGGGCCACACCAAATGCATCCTATGCCAGATGTATGTGAAAGGGAGACTTGGGCACACAAGTAATCATTTTCTGAAGAAAACCCTAGAAAAATGGACAAATTTGGGTTTAGCATTACTGAGATCAGCACAGCAGTGCTGAAGTGTTGTGGCTAAACAGCGCTCTGCACTGTGCTCATGCTGTCAGCTGGATGGAGCTCTCATATGCATCTGAGATCCTTTCTGTAACTATGGCTTTATTCTGACTTCAGTCAGGACTTGTAGAACGGAAAAGAGAATAAAGCAAGAAACAAAAATCACACTAGTCTCCTTGTTTTGAAATGATACTTTTACACTCAACTGTTCCTTTTGGGACAGTGCAGTAATCAGGGAAACACAAAGCAGTCTGCAACCTTGAAGGAAACAAAAAATCAATGATCACTCTATTTGCCTAGTAATCACCCTTTAATACCCCTCTACTCAATACATGGGGCCCAAAAATGGTTGGGTGGTTGAGGCTGCAGATTAGAAAAAAGCAAGAAGGCAAGTGATGGCAATGCTTTGAGGGTTTTTACTGCTTTGGGACCTGGAGAAACCATTCTGTCTGTCTCCCACCACAGGGGAATCTTGTAATAGCTACGATAGCCACAAAGGCATGTGAAAAGCAGCTGTTGAGGAGTTAGGGGCTTCTGCGTGTGTAATTGGGAGCTGGAGCTGATGAGCTCCTCAGAAGTATCCATAGTTACACACATGCCCAGAATGGGGCAGAGAACTGAACACATCACGCTTCGAGGTTGAATTTGTTTTGATGTCACATGCTCAGGAGGCTTGAGACAGCCTCCTAAGGAATGTATCTGGGCACGAAGGTGTGTTTGGGTGAGGAATCATCTAGATGAAATAAAGGCTGTTGTTGGAAGCTAAAGATGTGCTTGAACAGCTCCAGACTCAGCTTTGGATCAAGACTTGGATTTTTGCTCTCTTCAGCTGGCTGTCCAGATCTGAAGGGACACATTAGGTCCATACTTCCTCTCAAATCACTTCAGATAGCAGCTACTGGGCAGGATTGATTCTGGACAATAAAAATCTGTGGGTTTGCAGGACCAGCTACAATGTGATAGGAAAGGGGGCAAATCTGATACATGGGAAGTGCTGAGACAGAGTCTTCCCTCTCCGCTAGTTTTAATAGTGCCCCTTGTGCTTTTCCAACCAGATCCCTTTCTGGACTTCAGGGGTCAGTCTCAGGAATCTCAGGGCTATCCCAGCACCCACAGCCCTTGGCAGCCACCACTGCTTGCTGAGGTGCCAGGCGGGGGGAACAAGGAGAGAAGTGCAGCAGGGCAATTTGGGCCAGAAGTGTTTGGAGACATGGCAGGGTTCCCAGTTTCTGATCATACAGTGCAGTCTCTTAGAAAGTCACAGTACAAACTTTTGCCATGGGCAACCTACTGTGCTCCTGTGTGCTTAAATGCCTCTTTGTAAGGGGAGAAGCTCAGTTTCTTGCACTGAGATCCTACCCTCCTGTACTGCAGAAAACCCTGGGCTAAACCTGGTGACTGAATCACTAGAATAAGGGAGATCTGGCCAGGAGAGTGAAAACTGCTGCTGTGGTATACTTTCTTTCCAAACCAACTTCCACTCTGAGAAGCAGTTCATAATTTGAGGCTATAAATTTTATTCTGAGTGCCTTTACCAGTAGTAACTGGACTTTTCTGCTCTTATCTTTAGACACCTACACTGGAGGCATTTGAGACTCTTGTAATCAATGAGGAAAAGCAGCACTTCCAGAGCACATTATATTTCACTGATTTTAAGTTTCTGTCTGTGGATGAGATGCATTACAACCTGGAAACATTTGTTTCTCTCCAGTTACGGACGCCTTAGGGAGGACACCCAGCTAGTCCCAGCCTAAACATCAACATTGCAAGAATCTACAGACAGGCAAGGGAATCCACCCTCGGTGTTTCATGTCCAGCACTAGGCTGGGCCATGCCCTGGTATATCACATGAGCCATTCCCTGGCATGGTGACAACTGTCTGGCAAACAGGACTCTAGCAGGGGTTCCTTCACCCTGCAGTCCTGCAGACTGCAGCTTCTTGATTAGAGGTACAGCCATAGCTAAGAAGCTGGGTTAAAAGGGAGGAAAATAGGAAAGAAGGGAAATAATGGACTAGCTATAAGGAGTGGTGCTTATTTAATGTTCCCTTCATTGCTTCCAAAGGAGTTTGAGATAATGCTCTGATTTGCTACAGTGAAGGCTAAATAACATTGTGGGGTTTAATAGCTGTCTAGAAAGGAGATTCCTTCTTGGATGGGTGCAGGCAGCAAAATGTGTGCCTCTGAGCAGAGAAACCATTTTCTTCCGCTTGCTGTTCTCAGCCACAGCGTGGGCATGTCACTGTATAAGAATATGGACCAGTCTGCAGGTCCTTTGGTGGCTGGCTCCCATGGCTGCAGGGCTGTGTCACTTTGTACCACTGTTTGTACCACTTTGTGCACTGTTGTACCAGAACAGGGAAATGACAGCTCCCTCCAACAGCACCTTCCCTTTAAAGGTTTGCCTTTTCTCAGTTCCACACGTGTGAAGTATGTCACATTACGGGGCATTTCTGTGACAAGTGGGGCTGTTTGCTGCCACAGAGCACTTTTAGAGCAGGAACAATTAACATGGATACCTTGAATTGTGTTGCTGTTCATTTTGGCTGCTGAAATGGCATGTTTCTAGATATCCTGCAACTTTTACTTGTTCCCCTGTGGATATCAGTGCTATCACAAAAACATTCGGATGCTAGAAATCAGGTACAAGATAAAAACTTTTATTGCCTTTGTCAAATATAATTTCATGAATCTATGGATTATTGGGAAAAATTTGAGTACTTGAACTGATTGAAATTTCTAGTATCAGTTAGGTGTTCATCTCTTTGAGGAATGCCTGCAGAGTGAGTAAAATCCCCCAGATGTTAACCCGGACACCTGTTTGAGCCCCTGCACAGGGTGGCTGCAGTGCCCCCAGTCCAGGCAGAGCGCTGGGCACGGTGCAGCCGTGGCACCGCACTGTGTGTGTTCCTGCAAGCGGCAGTTGGATGCCAACAGTACCATGTTACACTGGGAGCTGGGCAGGAAGAGCAGGAGGTTTAGGAGCTGGAGGATCTTTGAGAAAATGGAGAATTCTCATGAGCATGGACGTATTGTGTGTGTGCTGGTTAGCCATTTCAGTGCTGTTTGCTCTGAACTTACAGCATTTTAGACCTGATCTGGCAGCACTCCAGCATCCTGAGCTCTAAAGACATAAACACTCCTTCTGAAGTCCATGGTTATTGCTAGGCTGTCCTCTGAGGGGTGCCTATATGGTAAGGAAGGGAAGCTGAAAGCGTGTGGCTTTGGCTGTAGCCAAAGTGAATGCGATCTGGTGAGCCTGTGCTTGCCCAGGCAGACCAAAGCATGGCATTACAAGGTCTGATCCGGTCTCAGCCATGCCAGGAGATGGAGGGGTTGCCACTGTGAACAGGAGGTGGGAGATCACATTCCCTGCTCACCACTGCTCCCTTCATGGTCTATCAAAGGCTGGGCAAGCATAGGCAATAGGACCATGCATGCTTAAGTGTATTTTAGATAAGAACTGCTTGTGATCAAGTCCTTTTTGATCAAGCTTGAGAGTGTTTGTTGAGCATGGAGCTGATTTGTATGCACCCCTTAAATGCAGAAAATGAACCTCCACTACCAAAAGTCATTTTTGTGTGAAACCTGACACCAAGTGAAAGGGAAGATAAAAAAGTGAGCATAAATGTAACTTCCTCCCTCTCATCTAAAAATTGCACTGGCAAGTTTATATTTGGCAAGAGACAGTAATGGATGCAACTATCTTTTATTTTTTTGCATTTCTATAAATTTAGTACAATTGGTCTAATTCAGGAGTTTACAAGCAGTTCCCTCGTTTGCATCAGATCTCAATATAGCACCTCATGCTTCTTTCCACTCCTGACAGCACTCCTTCATGCATGGACTATCTTCCTTTTCTCTCGTTCTCCTCCAGCCATCCTGAAATTGTTTACCTGGCAAGCCAACATGAGGAAAATGTTTACCGTCTTTATAGCTGCTTTTTCATGCAAGCTCTTATGTAGAAAAAATGAAGAGATCTGGCCAAGGGAGTGACCAGTGTACCTCTGTGGAGCGCCAGTAAATGCATCATGAACCACTGGCATCATCAGTCTAGAACCCAGTCCTGGCCATTAGTGAATTTAGGACTGTTAGGTAAAAGAGGCTTTGGCATTAATTTTAGATTCAGAGAGGAGAGAAGAAAGGTGCTCTAGGACTGCACATGCCCTTGGCAGTTTCAGAGATGACATCTGATGGCTGTAATTTCCAGACTGGTTGGATATGTTTCCTTTCAAACAGAAAGACCTCTGTGATACAGGTTCCCAGGCTACTGTGGATGTAACCCAACATGCACTAGGAGCCATTAACGTGTAGGGCTCTGTCCTGTGACTGACAGTGATGCTCCACTGACGGGAGGGCTGCTGGGGAGTCTGAACTGCAGAAGCAGGAGGAAGCAAACCAGCATAGGGTGCTGGGACCAACCCCACTGCATTGTCTTGGATCCCATGTTGCTCCCAGTCCAGGCCAACTGCCATCTTCATGGAACAATGGGACCCCTGGGGACGATGTCATTTCCTGTCTGGAAGCTGATCCTGGAGATCTGCCCACTTGGCACTACCAGGGCTGCTGTGGTTTCTAGACAAATGGACATTTTCATACAGGGCTTGTGGAAGTTTGGTCACTTGGCCAGATGACTGTTGAGATTATTCACTTATTTACCTCTCACTGGAACAAAAATAAATTCTGGTTGCATCTTCCTTCAAGACATTCACAGCTTCAATTTTGTTTTGAGTTGTTGGGATTTCTTGGGGAAATTTCCAAAAACTGATTAGAATTCAGCCTTCACATAATAAGGGGTTTGGAAGAGCTCCTGTTGCACAGAGCACAATCCCCTTCTTCACTTTTCATCCCGTGAGCATCCGATTGACTGTTTTGAGGAATCAAGTCCAGATTGCCCAATCTCATCCAGTCCAGTTCTGGGGCCACACTAGGTTGCTGCTAAGTGCACTTAAAAGACCCACCAGTATTGGCACAGCTGCACTCAAACACATCCAGCCATCCTCAGGACTGGCACTGTGTCTTACTGCATCAGCTTGAAAAGCATGTGGTGACCTGCACCTGGCAGTATTGACATCCCCTCTATCTTCTGTCAAACTATCTGCAGGCAGAATGCCTGTTATTTTCTAGTTCTGACAAAGCAAGCAGAAAATATTTCCTTTCCTTTCTTTCTGACACTGCTGGAGGCTTCAGAGCTAAGTTTCTCCTGCCTTCAGTCTTTCTTAAAAGAGACTGGGGGTATGGAGGACGTGCTGTGAATGGAAAGTTGGAGGTGGGTATAGTTTCATTTTCTCCCAGGACTTCAGGAAACTTTGGAGCTGGGGCCACAACTGGACATTGCAGTTTTCTCTAAAGTGCTGAGCATCACACTGACGTAGCTGCAGATCTGTGGGGAAATCCAGCTTTGGATCCAGTTCTGGACCAGAGTGTGCAAGATATGGGCTCGCTGCAGTCCTGGGTAGGTACTTCCACTGTCTACAGTTCCCTGAGAGCAACACACAGTGAAAGTCATGCTTTTGCCCTGCAGCACCTGCTCTGTCTCTGGGCTTCCATGCACAATTTGCCTCTAGTGAATCAGTTACGGGAGCCTGGGAAGGCTTTTGTGGCCAGATAATATGGAAGAATTGGCGCAGGCAGCAGGGAGCAATAGGAGGCAGGAAAATCTCTAGATGGGACTTCAAGTGGGATATTCAATCAGGTGAGTGAATTTCTTTATAAAGGCAAGCATCACAGTCATCACAATCTGTAAACCAGGTTTGAATACTGAAGTCCTTGCAAAGAAAAGGGGTGTTTGCAGCTCTTACTCCAGAAAGGAAAGGGGCAGGAGCTCCATGTCATGGCTTGGATTTGAAGGCTCAGTCTAAGTCTATTCCAAACTGATATAAACCTTCTGAGGTTGAAGCATCATATTTCTGGGGGATGACAGGCTGCAGCCTCTTGCTTTACTTTACATGTGTTTCTTAGGGCCTCCTAGAATGTATTTTGTTATCCCTTGAGTGTGCTCTTGCCCTGCATTTATCAATGTCATTGCAACCTTGAAGTTGCTACGGTCATCTTTGGCAGCAGGTATAGACAGGAACCAGAACTGCTGCTTGCTCCTGCTAAGCCTGGAGACACAGCCAGTGCAGCATGTGGTGTCAGAACCACAGGCACATGTGAGAATGCACTGGCCCCCGAAATTCAGCAGGACCAAGATTGGGGTGGGGGAGAATGGGGCAGAGGCACCAAATTCTGCGTTGCTGACTGTTCCCAAGCTCACAGAATTATGTTGGTGTCACTACTAATTAAGCTTTTTCAGGGCCAGTTTGAGCTTTGATTACCAGCTGACAGGTATGTACAATCCCCCTTCTGGGATCTGTAGCTCCCTGCAAATCATCAAACTGTCTTCAGTCAGCTTTGGACCAGAGGAGTTTTGCCAGAGGCATCCTGCATCTGTTGCATCATATACAGTACATTAAAACCATCTTTATTGCTCTTTATAAAGAAACCACAGTTGTTAGAGAGCCCTGAATGCTCAGCCCTCATGTACTTCCTTGCCTGTGTAGTTATTTGCCCATGTTACCCCCTATTGCTCTGAGACATGGTAGTACATAAGGCAGCTAATAATTTAAAGCTATATTCATCCTTCCTCTTGGAAAGCAATAGTGGCAGATACATAATGACACACTGGATCGAGGCGGGTTGATTCAGGCCCATCTGTAATTTATCCAGTGGGAAATGCAGGGAGAATGTCTTTGTTCATTTGCCTTATTCAAACATGCCTATCGCAGCCTCTTGATGTCTGTGTGATGATCGTGGAGGGGGCAGGGAAAAGAAATTAGAGAGGAACAAATTGATGACAGCCATGGCAAAAGAGATGGAGTCCTGTCAGCATCTGATGGAGAGGTGCAGAGCCTGTCCCCTCGGAGGAGGGCCACGACGTGAGGTCTGCTGGGGGGGCCAGTGAGAGCTGGGGAGGTGGGTGCCGTGCACCTCGCACCCCGGAGTGGGTCAGGAGCGGGAGCGTGCAGCCTGTGCTGGGAAACATGGTGGATCTACTTGTGCATTTTTCTGGGGTGTTTTAAATGAATGTAAAGGGAAGGTTTCAAACCAGGTAGTTTATAAAACCCTAAGATGGGTATCGGTAGATGTTCTTGTCAGATGTTCGTGTCAGCAGCCACTTTCTTCTTAATCTAGGAGTTTTTAAAAACAAATACAGCTATATTAGCTTGTAGGATTTGCTCTTATTCAGATAGTATTATGGTATTAATTAAACCTAGCAGCATCTTGAGTGTCCAGGAAATGTAGTTGAGACTGTCCCTCTTGTACAGATGAGCAAACTCAACAAAGGGAGTTACTTTTTAGAAAGGCTGCAGAGAGTCAGTGTTCAAATTGTGCAGGCTGAAGCAAGGTTGGGCTGTTACGGTTACACCAGTGTTCAGTGAGCCGCAACATCTCCTGTGGAGAGCAAGGTTTTACTGTGACTGGATGGCATTTGAAGCAGGAATCAGGACAAAGATGAGGGATCCTTGTCCTGCCTGCCATCAGCCCACTGCCCTGGTGCCAGCCCAGGGCATAGCAATTCCCACTCTCATGGCTCCCTGTCCCTTGCTTTGCTTTCAAAATTATGTTCATCACTTTGTCTAATTTCATTGTCATTTGCAAAGTATATGAAATAATCCTGGATATACCAGGTATCGCATTTAACATGCAGCTTCGTGTTCTGATGCTATAAAAACAGTAGTTACACACCAGCAGAGGACAAGGCATTGACAGCTACGAATTGAAATGTTTCAGTGTTTTATTCCAAGGGAAATTCATGAAGACTGTCTTTTCATTTCCACTCATAATAACATCTCAGTTTTAAAAGTAAAAAATTCTCACAAAGTGGAACTTTAGCTTTCCATCATCCAGGGCTGCCAGAAGCACTTTGCAAGCCTCTTTATTTATACAAGTTATGAAAGCAGAAAGGTCACATCTCTGTGTATCTCTCAAGCTTTAACAAAAACAGTAAGGTGCCCAGACATCACTGGAAGAACCATAAAACTCTGACAGGCAGTGTTTCACTCTTAAACCTGGTCTCGTGCCAATCCTTAATGCAAAAGCATGAGAATGGCAAGAAGGAATGGCATTATTAGGTATTTCCTGTGTGGTCTGAAATCCCAGCATCTCCCCAGACTATGAAAGTGAGCAAACCATTCTTACTGTTTGAGACAAATAAAATGTTGAAGGGAAACAAATAAAAAATGGCATCTTGCAAATCAGGTTGTTGAAATTCTACCTGTTCTTGAATTCATATGACAAAATCTTAAAATATTTTCTTATCTTGGCAGTTCCAATTAAGCATAGCTTTTAATCAGAATCCATTTATCTGGAACAGGAAATAAACTAAGCTCAGATTTTAGCCACTTTGAAAGAGAATAAAATGTAAAAACACTTTTCCTGACTATATCTGGTGAGTAGGCAGAACAAAAGACAGAACATCGCTTCTTGGAGCTCCTATGGTCACACAAGTTTTGGAAACAGGCTGCCCTGATACCACAGAAGTATCCTGTAGATTTCCTTATTGAATCTGATCCACACCCGTGATTTTAACTGATGCAAGTAGGAAGTGTGTTGCTGCAGCTTGACTGGGCTAAGAGTAGGTTCGAAAGCTTTCCTGCACAATTGGAATTTCCTATTTCTGTTGATTTGGTCTGAGTCTCCCCCAGAAAGAGAATTTTCCTCCATATCTCCTAGTATCTCCTTCTTCTACCCGATCAGTAAAATCATGTGGGGAGCTACTTTCCAAAGGCTGGACACTGTATTCCAGCATACAAGGTTCAGAGCCACATCTGAAGATGAGCAGCGTTGCATACAGAGGGAGAAGAGATTTAGCGAGCGAGTTAATCTCCATTGCTGGTGGAGATCAGAGGCCTTGAGTCTTGTACATCAGTTTTCACGAGCTTAATTTTACTGACTTTCTTGCGGTTATTCCTGATTTACGACAATAGGAGATTAAAATGAAGCTCAGGGAGAATAGCTTCCTGCTGAAATCCCCAAAGAGACCAGATCTTGCATTATTTCACATCAGAGTAAACGATTCCTTTGGACAAAAGAAACCCATGAAAGAGATAAATATCCATCCAAATGCTAAGACAGATGGGTTCCTTCAGAGTTTCCTTACTAATCAAATACATCAGTGCCCCCTTCAGTTATGTGACAGACAATTTAACGTGGGATATATTTCATGGGGATTGGAGGACAGGGTCCAGGAGCAGCCCTCTGTGGAAGGAGACGCCCATCCTGATGACCTGCAAGGCTGCTCCATGCAGGTATTCTGTACCAGGAATTTTCCTTCCTGCCCATCATGTCCTGCCACAGCTGTACAGGCAAACCGGGCAGTGCAAGGAGCCACTGCAGAAAGACCAAGTTAGCAGGAGAGAAGCTGTCAGGAGTCAGACATTTGTGGTTAAGACACAGGGAGGGTGGAAAACTGGTACGTGCCATTTACAGAGATGTTTTATTTCTGCGAACAAATAGAAAAAAGGCATTTCAGGCCTTTACAGAAAAAGCCAGAACAAGTGAAAAGACCTTGGCAGTACAGTTCTCCCCAGAAACGAACAATGGAAAGTAATAGAAGCCTCAGGGCATTATTAAAAATCAAAAATAACAGCTAGCAGAGCTGAACCTGGCACTCTCCTGGCATTTTGCATATGCAGCTCTGCAGCCATCAGAGGTGCAGTGCTGCCCTGCAGACCTCCATGGGGCCTGGAGACCAGTCAGAGTCTGCCACTGCAGAGGTGAGTGACACAGAATCATAGAATCATTTAGGTTGGAAAAGACCTTTAAGACCACCGAGTCCAACCGTTAACCCAAGACTGCCAAGTCCACAACTAAGCCATGTCCCTAAGCACCACATCTATGCGTCTTTTAAATACCTCCAGGGATGGTGACTCAACCACCCCCCTGGGCAGCCTGTTCCAATGCTTGAAAAGCCTTTTGATGAAGGAATTTTTCCTAATATCCAATCTAAACCTCCTCTGGCGCAACATGGGGCAGAAATTGTCTTAGCAAGAACAAGCCTGGGATAGTAATTTATACTGATGTTCAAGAAGCGCATTTCCCATCCTCTGCTTCCAAGATTTTTCTTCTGTTTCTCTTCAGGATGGATTAGAGCTTGTTCAAAGCTTTTCAGTGAAAAACAATGCAAACGCAACTACTTATTCAACAAGGTTTGGAGAGAGGTGGGGACTGCTCAGATCTACTCTAAGCAAGGGCTTTGAGTTTGGATCGCCTGTGGCCCCAGATGAAGGCCTTGGCTGCTGGCTGTCCTTGAGAAAGGGCACCCTTTTTTTGACCCTTAATATTAATTTTGATTTTTTGACCTTTGACCATGAGAAACTCTTCCTAATTAAGCTTCTACCAAATCCTTCAGAAGGTTTAGCATACGTTGAACAATTTTTTTCCTGGCAGAAAGAGATCATGCAAGAAAATTCCTGCCCCACTCTCATGGCCTGAGAAACTATTAGAGCTGTCTAAAGCTGATGCTACCTCTGAAGCTGCTCATCCACACCACCCCCCACATTCCCACACTGCTGCCAGGCTGCCAGGGTCTATTTGCTGTCTGACAAATCCGTCAGACACCAATGAGGTCTTCTTCTGCACCTCCATAATATCTTCTATGCCTCTGGGCTCTCTATCATCAGCTTTACCACAGCCCTTGTCGCCTTCAGGCCTGGCAGTGTGGCCCAAAAATGCCCTGCCTCCCTC
The DNA here is from genome assembly GCF_023638135.1 of Falco biarmicus. Taxonomy (NCBI): domain Eukaryota; kingdom Metazoa; phylum Chordata; class Aves; order Falconiformes; family Falconidae; genus Falco; species Falco biarmicus. The sequence continues at coordinate 28,033,478 of NC_079294.1, forward strand.
ATCGTGCTGCCGGGGCCCCCACCTGGGGTCTCCTGCTGCCATCCCCCAGCACTGGGTGCTGCCTGCCAGCCCCACTGTGCCCTCCCGGGACAGGTACCCAGCTGCCAAACAAAGGGGCCATCATACAACGGGCACCAAGATGCTTCAGACGACAGACTGTCTGTCATCTGGATCTACTTTGTTCAGGAAAACCACTTAGTTTACAAATATTTGTATTTAAATGTTTCTCTGCCCACTTAATTCAAGCCTGTGCTGAAAAAAAAAAAAAAAAAGAAAAGAAAAGGAAACCTTCCTTAGAGAAAAGCAAAACACAAAGCTGAGGCAGAGGGAACTGCTCGTTCACTAACGCCACATTTTCCACAATGGAAATAATTGTCTCTCTTCATGTTTGACAGTAATCTGAAGTCCCAAAATAAACAGGGCTCCTCTTAATTTTGCTTCAGGGTGTTTCCCATCTGTCAAAAGGGAGCAAAAGATTGCAGCCAGCCGCGGCAGAGATTTAGCATGCTCAGCTCTGTGCTCCTCTCTTTCACCTTAGAGGATCCCAGTGGCAAAGGGTTAAAACCTTTTGTTGGCCATCAGGGCTGACACATGGGTACCTGTTGTTCCCTCATTAGTCAGTGGAAAGCCAGGACTGGCAAGGGAAGGAAATAGGCTCATGAGAAGTGGTGTAATGGATTGTCTGTATATGGGTCTTGGAGTCAGAAGGAAAAGGAATGTTTCACACCAGAGCTGAGACATATTCATGGCATCTCAGAGAACCAAGGTATGCAACACAAAATTGTCCAAAATTCACCAATTCTATGCCTAATTTTATCTCCCTTACCGAGACATTTATTTGCAGAAACAGCAAATTCATGCCACTATTTTGAGGTAGTTACTTTTGTGTGAGCTGAAATCAGGATTCCATGTTTAATAAAATATCTGCACCTGGAATACTTTGCAAGAGACTATGCTGGGAAAATCCTGAAGAAATGCCAAGTAGCTCTGGGCAATGGATAATTGAGAAGCTCTGGTACAACCCAGCAGTCAACACAGCTGGGATAACCCAGCCCTTCTGCAGAACAGGCTGTGAGGAGTTTTGGGATCCGATTGAAGAGTTCAAAAAAAGAGTATACCTTGCTTAGTAGCTGCTTTTCCTTTCATACGCAAGCAGTGTGAGATGGAGTATCACTTTCTGGTTACAAGCCGTGGAAGAGGTGATCCTCCTGCCTTTAGCAGGAAAACATGTTTGGGCATCCCGTAACTTTAAGAATCTCTCTGGTACACAAACTGCAACTTATCTCTCTCTTGAGTTGTGGTTGCTTATGAGAAAGGAGAAAAAGCAGTAAGCTTCAGATAGAAGTAAGGTCCTCTGAAAGAGCAACATAGACTGTAACACAGCATGATCTAAACATACAAAGGAATTTGTGGTCCTTCACCACAGTAGCTGACCAAAGGTTCAGCTACTCTGCCACCCTCTGATACCTGCCTAACGGATGCCTAGGGAAGGGTGAGCAAGGCAGATTTTAAAGCGCATATTCCCAAACTCCCAGAAATTCAGTATCCTTGTATTTAACAGCTCTAGATGATTTTTTTCCTTAAGTTACCCTTCTAGTAAGTATATTATTCACATCCAAACACCCTGTGACAAGGAATTCCATGGCTTAACTCTAGGTTGGATGAAGAAGTATCTCTTGGAGTTTCAAGTCTGTCACTAACCAATTTTTTTTAAGTGTCTTCTGTTCTAGGAACAGAAGCTTTGGTGACTAACCCAGGGCAACCAATACTGTGTAGGCCCTTGTCCTGTGTTCACTTAGTTCGTGCATGCACCTTACTAGCCTACAGACATTCTAATTTCGTTTTTCCTCATTGTTGGTTTTCTCATTCAAAACTGAAAGTAATTTTGAACTGAAAGTAAATGATTGCACTTTCCATGAAGTGAAGAAATTCAAAAGTTACCACCTCTTTCTCTGTTTATTTTTGGAGCCTGGTGGCAAGATCTGTTTAGTGAAAGGACCGCAACTCCATGAAATGGTACTTACTCTCCTCAAGATGAACCAGTTCTAAGATTGATATTTGCCTGTGGTCAAAGCTTGGCTTTTGCCAGACAAGCTGTCAGGGGATTCACAACAGGCAGAAGGAAATAATCACGTTGTCCCAAAGGGATCCTTAACACACGGAGGCTCAGACAAGGAGATCAGGTTTTGGGAATAATGACTGGGAGAATGCTGGCAGGGAAGGAGATGCAGACATCTGCACCATGTGGCTGACAGACCAGAGACAATTCAGGTCCAGAAAAGAGCAAGAATCTCGCTATAAAGCTTAAAATAAAATCTGTGAAGGCAGGGAAAGGATTCCACTCTCAGGCTCTGTGGGGATCTTTTCAAGTGAGCACTCAAGACCTGTCCAGGTTTTGAACTGCTCTTTGATATCTGGTGTAAAACTAAAGCCACCCATTAGGAAAGCAGTCCAAAGATCTGACATCTATTTCCCAAATGCATCAGGACTGTGTCAACTGGAAAGCAACCTTGTGCCTTCTAAGAAGGGGAGACTTCCTCTAAGAGTCTGGGTTTGTGACAGTCTTGCACTGTTGGACTCAAACTTCTGGGGAGACATAGGAGCAGCTGGCAGCTGTTGAGGGCCCTTGTAGTATCAGCGAGAGCTGGAGAAAATGGTTAGCTTTCTGAAGGCTTCGTGCTTCCCCTCTACAGAAAGAAGAAATTGCCAAAGACAAAAAGGATCTTCAGACCAAACAAGGGAGACCTGCAGGTAAGCAGCAGCCCAGAGACCTGTTAGAGGCTGGATATTTCTGAATCCAGCTATGAAACTGGTAATTTCATGCCACTTTTAATTACCTTGTTTTCCACGGGCTTCAGAAGCACTGGACTGTGACGTCCTACAGATGGGTATCACCACAGGATGAGATGCTGAGCAGTAAGGGGGAAACCTGGAGGAGTCTTGGGGATTCAGTCACAATTTCTTCCTGGACAGTTTGCCTCAATTTAAAGTCAAAGTCAGAAAAAGGAGGCAGGCAAGAGACAGCAAATGAATGAGGTAAGGTTTCTGGATCATAATTTATCCACCCTTCGGGACAGCTGTTAGTTAACACTAATGATAACCCTGGTGGTGTAACAAATACTGAAGCAGCTTCCTGCAAGGGGAACAGACTGCCTGCAGTTGTGACAGGAGCCTTATTAGTGCCACCACGGAGCTGCAATTATAGCTGATCTGAAAACATGGGGGTTTTTTAACATTTAAACTGCAAAATTTTAATCTGAATTATTTTTAACATTAAAAATGTTTTACTTTTTATTTTTTTATGTACATGTCATTTCCTTACCTAATGGGAGCTGCAGTGAGAGTTCTTCATGTCCACACTCAACTCTACAGATGAGATGCTGGGATAAGACTACAGATCCCATGATGCCTATTAGCAATATGTAATCATGAATAGCTGAAGACATTGGTTCCTAAAAGTGAAAAGTGACTTATCATAGCTTGCTAAAGTTTCTAGTGCAGGGTTGGGGATTTTTGAGATTAAATACTTTATTTTTGGCTGAAACCTGCAGTATTTTCAGGCATACTGCTTTCTAAAGAAAATTTGAAAGCATCCAGAAAAGCACAGGCAAGAGTTTTAAAGACAGATAGTATCTGTTAAGAAATAAATTAATATACTGAGGAAAGGAATACTTACAAACACAGAAGCCCTTCTGCAGACAAACACGTTTCCTGAAAAAAAAAAAAATCACTTTATAAAATATTTCTCAATTTGAGCAATGTTATATTTTGACAGTCGTAATTAATGTGAACCTTTGACTTTCCCTTCATGGAGCCTTCACTGTTAATGCAGAACTGATTTAGGGAATGGGGTCCCTAACAGCAGCTGACTTTTATTAGGTCTTGTTTCCGGCAGTAGGAGAACAAGGTAAATGACCAGGTAGCCCAAGACAAGCAGGAGGAAGCCCCTCAGCCCATGGCTAGAGCATGGAGGGGAATGGTAACTCAGGTCAGCTCAAAGGGAAACAAGAACACAGGCATTGTCTTGGCGTTCCGAAGTCCAATGGATGCACACAACCTGGGCTTTATAAGACAGGATTGATGGAAGTGGCTGCTGGCCCCCTGACTTTGGAGCCTTCTGAGATCAATCTAATCCTTGATGCTGGGTAAGGTCATGATAACAAGAGTCCTGCCTCACCCACTAAGTTATTAGTGCAGGAACACATTGCAGTGGGGAGTGACAGCTGCACCATTCACCATGCTCCCTACAGTACTTGATTTGATTTTCCCTCCTCTGGTTTTGCTTTGTCCCCCCAGCACTCTGAGCCCTCTTTGGGTAGTGTGGGAGTTTCTGTGCTGGAGCCACGCAGCGGGCAGAGGAAGGAAGATGAACTGAGTATAGATCGTAGGTGGCTGCCCTCATTGCAAGTGGAGTTTGACCTGAGCTGTTAGCGCTGAGCTCTGCCACTGATCAATGCTGGGAGCCTGGGAGCACTCTGGCCTTGGCGTCTGTCATGCCCATCCCTCTCAGATAACCTGGTTGCTGACATTTTCTCACTGGGGCTTAGGCAAAGGAGGTTTCTGTACCCTCCTGGGCTGAATCATTTCAGACTTTAATGACTCAAGTCTGTGGAACAGAAGCAATAAAGATGTGGGAGAGAAGGAGGGGAAGCAAACTCTCTCTCAAAGGTACCAAAGTGTGTAACACCTCATAAAGCAGTGGGAACTGGAGCTCGGAAAGTTATTGGAATCAAGACTTTCATCTCCTGTCAATAAAGCGTTATCAGCACCGAGCCCAATTTTCGGCTCTTAATTCCAGATGTGCACATTGGAACTCCATCCCTCTTCTCATGCTGAAACCTGCAGCTAAGTTCAGGCCCCGGGGCAGATGGAAGGCAAACTAGAAAACAGACAAGTTCCTTCCACTTGTGTCCAAACACCGGAGTGTTAGAGTATGAGCCAGATTTAAGCCCCACTTTCCTGGGTCTCAGTCAGCAGGAAAGGCTGTGACCTTGCAATATTCCCTTGATGAGACTGAAGTACATAGCTAAAATAATAGGAAAGGCCATGAGCTGTGGCTTCTCTGAGGTCTAGAAGAAGAGGAGCCATTCAATTTCCTGCATAATCTGAAGCCTTTTGCTTGGAAAAAATACTTGGACAAAGGCATCTGGCTACATCTTTTCTCCAAAGGGATCATAGTACAGACAGAAATGAAACCATACCTTTACATAATATCATGCCATCGTCCAGAAGAGATGGAGATGACAGCTTACAGTCTTTACTGCCTCTTATTCATCATCTGTTGCCTCTCGGTGGAAACACAGCTAGGCCAGCTAGAAGCATGTCCTGATCTTCTCTATCTATCTCAGCCTGCATCTCAGACCTGAGAAGCCAAATGTCACAAAGCTTAGTGAGTTGAGAGCTTTATACCAGAAGAAGGTGAACATTGCCACCATTGGAGTACAGGTGAGGACCGTGACTCCAAGAAGGGTCTGGCACTGTTCATTTGGGGTGCTGGAAGTATTATCTCATCCCATTGACTTTGAAAGTAGTCAATTTACTTAACTGCCTAACTTTATGTGCTGGTACTTGATTATGTTGTTCCATGAGGGCTAGCTGAGAAGTCCTCTCACAACAGCAAGAAGGGCATCTCATCTGCTCATGTCCTGCCTTACTGTAGAGAAAAGGTGTGGAGAGATGCAGAAGTAAGGTGGAAGTCACACGACGGTTGAGTTAATTGACAATAACAAGAATGTGCAGCTCCGCTCTCCTCACCAAGGCAGTTACAAAACTTTTGCCTGTGCTAAGGACACCTTAGGGTATACTTTGGCTCTCCATTGATGGCAATTTGAGATCTGTGTTCAAAGTCACAACAAAAGCAGACAAAATCACAGCAGGCCAAGGATAAGAGTTGCACTAGGCACTTCTAGCAGCCATTTACACAGTAAAATAATAAAATATAGTGGCTTTTGGGGTAGATGAAAGAATAGTGCTCTTTTTTTTAATCTCAACTATATATTTGCCAAGGAACAATCAAAGAACAGGCAGCTCCCTTCAGTGGCAGACAGCTGCACTGTTTGGAACCAAGCACACAGGGAGCTGGAGGTATTCCTGTACAAAATCCATGGTAAATTCTCTGGGAATAGGGAATACAGAAGAAAAAAAGGCAAAGGGAGAAAGGATAAGGAAGAGAAAAGGACAGAGAAATCCCTCTTGTGATTGCAGTAAGTCTTCATGTTCAAAGTGAAAGCGATAGGAACACTAAACATTTTATAGTGCAGCTTCATTTGTTTAGGCTTCCCTATTGAGCATTAAATTTTATGGCACTTTAAAGAGTGCTTGATAGTTTTGTAAAGCCCTGCATTAAACACACACACACACACACACACGTGCATGCGCACATGCACACACAGACGCGCACACACAGCTTTAACAACCTCAGCATCTTGTAGTGGCCCAATACATTCTAATTTTACACTGTGAACTTAATGCAAAGCATCAGAAACACCTTGCTAGGAGAGAAGTGTTTGATGTCGAAAAAGAGAGATGAGCAGAGGGAGAGAGTTCAGGAGGTGGGAAACAAGGGCCAGCAGAGCCCACGCCAGCCTTGTCCCCAGGCAGTCTCATGAGAGCCAGGTCTCATCAGTGAAACAGCCAGCATTGTGAGTGGTTGTCTACAGGAGACGTTTGTCTTCTCTGAAGGAGTTGTCACCATGTGGGATGTGCCTTGTAGTCAGTTCTCCCCATTCAAATAGGCATTTGTGCTGGCCTGCAGAGAGCAGGGTGGAAAGTGCAGTTGCACAGCAAAGAACGGGGCACGCCAAGGGCGTCAAGCAGGGAGCATGCTCCGCTGACAAGCTATCAGGTGGACAAACATATTATCTGGGCACCAAGGAGGCTCCCAGAAACTGGCCTGGCTTCCCCTGCACCCAGATGTATTTGGATTTTATGGAAAAAACTGGCACCTGAAAAGATTTCCTTTTGTGTCCTCCACACCACACACCCTCCATACCTTCTGCCAAAGCCATGATGGACTTTTCCTGTGATGAGACAGAATAATGAGGTAGGTCTTAAGCAGGTCTGAGACTCTAAAAGCTTCAAGGAAACGCTGGAGGCACTGAAGTACTGTGCTTCTTTGGAAACACCTAATCCCCTTCAGATGAGAATCTTTAACCCTTGTCACCCCAGAGCCATGAATCACGCACCAAAGGCCTGACCCTCAGCGTGCTTCTCTGTCAGTTTAGCGGTGGAAGAAGGGCGTTCTTTATGGCTTTCACTCAGGCACACTGTCTGCTTAGGACTTCAGAGAGAGGCCATTTATCTACAACTTTTTCTACCCAGCCTCTCCCTATGACACCCTGAGCTCCTCACTGTGACAAGAAGGTGAATGTCAAGCTGTGGATATGGATGATGCCACGTTGCCAAACTTGGGGTGTTTCTTGAACTCCTCTAGTTCCCCCAGCAAGCTCTGGCAGATGGGAGGCTGTTGGTCAAAGCAAGCAGAGCTGCTCTTCTCACACGCACTGGGCTGCAATGCTATATTAGGGCAGCAGGGAGGGATGCTAATGGCACAGGAAGGGGATCTCCATCAGCATCTCAGGAAGGGCTGAGCAGCAGGAGCAAGAGCTGAGGGTATAGAGGAGTGTATGGTTTGAACTGTCTGAGAAAGTAGTGCTAGAACACCAAATGACTGCCTGACACCAAGCCTTCCCTTGGGGGTTTTGAGGGAGCATTTTGATGCCACTGAGGCTGCAAGCACAGCTCTTGCTGAGTCTCCCTCTCAAAGTGGCATAGCACTTCTTGATCTTTTGGGGCTGCTGGCATAATTCTGCTTCCATCTGGTCTACTTCTAAGTCAATCTAATACTCTTGCTTGCTCCATGTCACCTCTACTTGAATAGCTGAGAAATAGAGGCCTATATGAGACAACCTTAATGCAGGAAAGGCATTTCTGAGACTTGTCTTGCAGAACTGAAAATATTTGAAAAAGAATAAATATGTTATCCCATCAGGACCGGGATTTTGGGTGCTTTTTTTTTTTTTTTTGCTTTTTTTCTTTTTGGGTTATTTTAAAAGCAACTCCTTATTAAAATGAGCATCCATAGACTATTGTAGAGGTTCCTGTTCCTGTTGCATCGTGAGCGGCTTTGGTCTTACAAACAGAAGGAATCCAATGAAAGAAGACTTCATGCAATTATATCTAACCAAGGTTTGTAATATATAAAAGAAGACAAGACATGCCACTCTTACCAGAACTGATGTTTTGTTCATTGATGGTGACGTTGTGAAAACACTGAATGCCTTTGGGAACTGCTTGGGGTTTTTGCTTTATCTGCTGCTGTACATGTTTTCAAGAAGAAAAAGAGCACAAAGACTTGTCTACTGTGAAAGCCAGGTGGTTTTCCTGGCTCTAGCCAGGAAATCTTCACAAGATTTAACTTTGTGCCCTGCAGCGGCTACACTGCAATTCAAGGGCCATTGTGTACACATGAAGCTGTTGTCTTCAGTGTAGCTTCCCCAGCCCCAGTGGCAGAGAATAACCAACAGCAGAGCCTTATACACCTGCTGTGCAAGACTGTGGAGGACAGCAGTCACCTCCTTGGCCAGGTGATAGCCCACCCAGAAGCCTAAGACTTGGGAGGTAATGATATCATAGATCAATGCTCAGCTGCATTGCTACTTCATTCCTCAATCACAACATCCACCACCAGGCACCTCACCTGGCCAAGCCCACCCATTCTCTTCAATGCTCCTGTAGTCCAGGGACAGAGACAGGCTCCTCCAAAGGGCAACCAGAGCATTTCAGTGAAGTTTCAGCTCTGCATCACTCCCAGCCAAGACATCAGCTGCTCTTCAAATCTGTCACCAGAAATTGCTTGGGTTTTTAACAAAACTATCAACAGGACAGTGAATTCACCGGGATTTTTCTGTCTCAAACACATCTTAAGGAGAAGATTCCAAAAAATCTGTGATCATCAGATCCCCTAGAAGCTGGGTGCTTTAGGCAACGACAGTCAAGGGGAGTGCAAATTAAGTTCCTTATTGTCCTTGCAATTTAAGAAACTAAAGATGAGATTTACATATTGGAGAAGATGAGTTATATAGATTTGGAACATGCATGTGCTGTATTTTGTAAGCATTTGCTATATTTAGGGGGGGGTACCAACAGCACAGTAAGAGTGCTTAATACCTACTTTCTTCTAGTGACTTTAATTACCTTTGTTTTTAGTTGTGCAGGCTAAACATTAGTATGCCTGGATTTTCCATTAGAAGCTGCATTTGGAGCACCCTGAGCAACACAGATCTCATGCAAAGGTACTGCATGAGATGTCATGCTACTGTCATACAGCTTCACAATGCGTCTCATCACCCTTGCCTCTTGCAATAAGAGTTGGACCTGAGCTGGCACTGGTGTGCTGGCTGGCTCCTAGCCCTGGGGCAGAGCAGATTTTGAGATCAGGACCAAGAATGCCACAACCAAGACCTGGGATACCAACAGGCAGAAATTAAGCCAGGCTAAGGCTTTAGCCCTGGGGTTTAACTCCAGTGTAAGACATGGTGTGACTGTACCTACAGACATGATTTGATTTAGCCGCACCAAGCAAGCAGCCTGAGCCCATCTCCGTGCTGCAGCATGAAGGGAAAGCACATATCCTGGCTCAGTCCTGGCGCCTGCAATGAACTGATAGCAAAGCCAGGAGCAGAATCAGCTGCTCCTTCCCACGCTGGTCCTTTATTGTCTTTGGGAGCCCACCAGCAGGCAGGCAACAAATTATGCAGATAGGGAAGCTTTTAAAAACATGCTTCTAATTATTCAGGTGCATGGTCAAAAGCCCCACCGTTTTACTCGTGGTAAAAATGACTTGTCTTTTTTCTTGGGGCCCTCTCCCTTCCTCCTTCCTCTATTTTTATTTCTTAGTCTTTGTCTTTCCTAAGAAAGAGAACTGGCTGTTTAAACATCATTAAAACCAACTACTTTTCACAAAATATATGCTTGCAGGCATAACCCCATTGCACCAGGGACAAATACATCCTGGTCCCAGAGCTGTCATCACAACCATATGCTTTGTACTGTGTCTCTGAATAGATTCGTCCCAAGGTGAATACGGTAATGCTTTAAAGTAGTGTATTTGTTAAGTATTCTGTCAGGAGCGTAAATCAGAACAGGACAGCATCATTTCTGCTGGGCAGACAGGATTCTAGCAGGATCCTAGAGCCTCCTGAATGGCAGGCATGGGGACCGAATATCACACCACATGCCCTCCTCAGCAATGAGGAGGAGCTTAGGACCAGCTCATGGGAAGATGTTCCCAAACTAGTACTCAGGAGCCCTGCCAGGGCCATGAATTCAGACATGCAAAAAGAAGTAAGGGCTGTGATCCGACTAGTGAGGGCAGAAATGAAAAGAAGCCCAGGCACCACTAGCATAATGTGTTTTCTGGATAGGTTGCTCAAGGCAGCCTTACACCAATTTAGTCATTCCTCAGAGGAGAGGATCTACTTCTTGTGAGCTTGCGCTGCTTCTGGGAACTGTGACAGCATAGGCACCAAAATGTTTCATGTTTGGCAAAGCCAGTCTGTGCCTAACTTCACCACATCATTTAAGGTTTGGGATGTGGCAGTTGGGCACGTACCAGAAAGAAGCAGCCACAGAGTCTGAACTCTCCCCAAGTTTGGGAGTACTCAGATCCCTGCATTCACTTCAGTTTCCTCTCTGGCTTCAGCTGGGAATGTTTGTGCCAGCAACCCAGAGAAGAAAATGAAGTCCATTGCACACAGATGCTTGGCCAGCTCTCAGTAATGAAACACGTCTTTATCGTCCACAATTTTTGATTTAAGGAAAGGGGCAAAACTGCCCACAGTTTGCAGAGAAAATAAAATATATAAAAAAAGAAGCAAGCCTCAATGCTTAGGTTGTGAAACGCAGCTTCCTCGGGACAATAAAGACGTGTTTCATTACGGAAAGTGGCCGACCATCTGTGCGTGTTTGACTCGTATCCCTCAGATCTGGGAAGTAACAAGGCCAGTTTTACACTCACTTTGCTGACTGTAACTGTGCTGACGTGTCTGACTTTGTAAACATTGCCAGCATTTTCGGAGCGAAGACCACATGCCTCCTGCTCCTCTGGGCACGCTCCTCCTGTGGGGCGCGGGGGAGCCCTGCCGCTTCCCCTCCGGCAGGCAGAGACGTTCAGCACGCTGCCTGTCTGTTATGTGTTGCTCTGAAGGACTCGTTCCCGTGTGACTGGCAGCCTCTAGCATGGTTGAAATTATCTCAGAGGAGCCACACTCATGCTGTTTAAAGGGCATAGCGTGACACGCTACCTTGGGCTGAAGTAATACTAGGCAGACCACACTTTGCTGGTAAAATCCTGCAGTGGCTCTGTGCATGCTGCTCCGCTGTTTGCTCTGCTCAGGCTGATTTTTGAGGAAGGGAGAGCTGTTGGATGGCTGCACCTAGAGCTGGATGCTTCCTGTCTGTATGGAGTGTACAGTGGCAGCAGTGAAGGTGCCCGTACCGCTCCTGGTCCCCCAGCACTGCTGCTCTGCTGCCCAAAGCTGCCTGGTCATTGCCTGGCCCTTGCCTCCCCTGCTGACACTGCCCACAAGGCTCCTGCTTGCAGTGAGGCTTTCTGAGCTGTGGATGCTCCTGCCTGCAGCGCAGGGCAGCCCTATGCTGGCCTGCTTGTGCTCAGGAATAGAGAAAAAAGGGAGATCCAACATGGGCAAAGACGGTGCTACACACTGGGAGGTTGCTTTTTCATATCAGCCATTGAAACTGACCTGTGGGGACTTGCTGGGAAGGACAGTGGGGGGGAACCAACAGCCCCACCATGATCTCCAGCAGGTGCCACGGGTGGTTGTGCTGCCACTTGCACCTTCCCCTGACCTAACACAGGCTGTGTCCACCTCTGACAGCGAACTCTCAACCTGGTAGTTGTTAGTAGGGCAGTACGTATGTGTGTTGTTGCAGAAATGGACAGGGTGGTGGTAGAGGTGGCTGCTGTGGGAAGGGTGTTTTGTGTGTGAAGAGTGGGATGGAACAGAAGGTGACATGTCCTGGGGTTGGGTCCATTTTGGGGTCCAATTCCTCATTACATGAAAGGTTTCGCCTCTTGCATCTCACCTGTTGAAGGCCAAACCTTCATACAGATCTTTGGCTTTTACATTTTAAACATATCCATTTGTGTTTCTGACTCGCTGTGCAGTCTATCTATCCATCTATCTCTGGTGCTTCCTATAGCTATCCCAGTGCCAAGGATGCCACCGGTTAGAAAAAAACCCTCCAATTTCAAGAGAGACAGAGCTCTGGAAAGAGTAACGGTTGATACCTACCCAACATGATTGAAGATGTACCGAAATCTACTCAGGCTGCTCCAAAATCCATCAAAGGCAGCATAAAGACTCCAGCTGTGACCACCAGCCCTTGGATCAGGTCCTAAATGAAGCCATGTGAACTATCTGTGGACAGAAGAAACACAGCCCTAAGTGCACGATGTGGCAAAGATATGACATTTCCCAAACAGCAGGCAAACTGATTTTTTTTTTTAAAAAAAAAAAAAAAAAAGGAAAAAAAGTGGCCAGAAGAGCAGAATGGTGCAGGCTTCCTCCGTGTCTGTTCTGTAAGGCTTAGAAAGGGTAATACATTACCAGGAGCTCTCATTTCTAAACATGACACAAGGAGCTGGAATTGGTGTTTACACAGTCATTTTAGGGAAGAAAGAGAGTTTAATTTCAGCAGTACCCCACCTACACATGTGCCTGGATATCATTGTTGGCAGGTGCAAGTAATCACAAAAACACCAATCAAATAATAAAAACATTAAGTTTCAGCTCAAGATCAAAAGAATGAACCAAAACATCTACCCTGGCTCAGCCTGATGTGTCAGCCACATGCCTCAATACCTATACCTTCAAGGTTACTCATTCCTCCAAGGCACATATGTTTGGCTCTTTGGGAAAGCTGAGGAGCTTCTCCTCCTGGGCCTCCACCTGTAAAATCAGTCAACAGCAGCGTTCTGGGAGTAATGCAATGAAACCAAGCTAGGGGAAATTTCTGGATGGTGAGGTCTTGTAAAGGGCTATAGGCAAAAGCCCAAGGAGCAGCGCAGCTCTGGTAACCGATACGGGTGAGCAGATGTCCAGCCGTGCCTGCTGAGGGCTTGCATTACCCCTTTGGGGATGTAGGTGGCTGAGCAGGCTGGTCAGGGACAGACAGGTGACAATGCAGCATTATTAGAAGTAGGAGAGACAGTAGAATGGCACTGATAAAAAATAAATGTCCTTCCAAGGCTGGGGTCACATGCCAAATCATTTAGGTCATTTATAAACTAGATTAGATAAGGAGCTGAAGAAGACATGGCCTGGATCAGTCCTGTACTGGGTTCCCAGGGGAAAGCTTGAGATAGGATTTAATAGCTTTTTCCTCCAGTTCTAATTTCCATTAAGTGGAAGCCTTTGTGCCTGCCAAAACCAGAATGCAAGGGTTCTTTGAAATGCTTGGCTAAACACTCCTCTCGCTTGCACCAGGAGAAGCATGGATTTAATTCCACAGCAATCACTGGAGCTCACCCAGGGTCTCTGGTGTTCGGGGCAGGAGCCTGCCTGATGTCTTCACTGTGTGCCCTGCTCCAGCCTGCTGGAGCTGCTCATGTCTGTCCAGTGCACAGGGCGGCTGCCCTGTCACCCTGTCTCTGTGGGGCTATGCTGCAATGTGGCTTTCTTGGGGTTTTATTCTTTCTGTACTAGCTGCTGGTCACTGAAACTGGTATTTTAGAGTCACTGAATTGCAGCTGCTTGGCATAGTGCGTCCAGACAAGCAAGGAAAAAAGGAAAGGGAGCAAGAGATTTGTGTGCACAGAGTCCAGGTCAACAGTGGTTTATTAAGTCCCATTAAGCATATGGTCACGATTATAATAAAAGTCTGAGTTATGGCCAGTGACATGTGTAAACCTCCCCCCCCCTCCCCAAACCCGATATATATATGATGGGTGTAGACTCAATGTGAACACAGACCTATATCACAGGGTTTTTTAACCCTTTCTGATCCCCAGGGGAAAGGAAGAAAGACGTGAATGCAACCTGGCTATGTCTGATAACTCTCCAGCTCAGCAAAGCCTCGCAAAAGACACAACCTCTCCTGTTACTGCTCTCCTTCAAGGGCTCACTGCAACTGCTCAGATTGGGAGATTGCTCTTACACCACCAGACCCCAGTAATTAGGATACTTTTCCATGTACCAGCAGCAGGCCCACCTCCTGCTCCTTCTCCATCTGCCTTTTGAAGAACCTGCCGGACTCCTGCAGGCTCCCCTGGAGCTAAGGGGTTGTAATTCAGAGCAGAATTTGACCCTGCATATTTCTGAGCAGTTTTGTAATGGGCTAGTTCTGCACTGAAACACCTGCAGGCAGACCCTTATGGGTGACAAAATATTCTTGAAGCTGTGAAGACATCATGTTTCTTTAGCACCACCCGTGGAAAGTACTTACCACACTCTGCTGGCGTAGAGACGTGACATGCAAAGACTCTTCAGCTATTTCATGGGTCAAAGAGCTGAGGTAAAAAGAGGCATTGGCTAACATAAGTGATGACATTGGTGACAGAGCTAGAAAGAAAATTCTGAAAGCATGAGTAGGAAGAAGCAGCAAAACCTTCTGGGGTGTTTTCCTGGCCAGGCCAGAGAAGGCAACAGACAGCGAAAAGGAATACGTAATTTAAAAAATTCTTTCCATTTTAATAATTGTGGGAGTTATCAACCCCTGGAAGGAAATCTAAATGTGTGAATTTTTGCTTTGGCAAAGTTCCTTTGAAACAGAAAGACTGAACTGGCTGTGAAGGGCAGTGACTCCTCCCGGGCTGCCTCTTCTGCTGCACAACGTGGCTGTGGCTCCTGCAGCTCCCTCACCCCCAGCTTGTCCCCAGCCTCCTGCAGCCACAGGCACAAGAGACTGAGGAGCCACACAGAGGACAGGAGTTCCGTTTGGAGCCCGTGGCCAGCCTAGCACTGGTGCCTCCAGCCCCCACGGCCCCACCGCCACCTCCCCGAGGCTGCAGCTGAGCCCTCTGGAGAGGTGATGGTACCAGCAGCTCTGCCACGTTGATGCTGCCTGCTTGCCTTGAGGTCTCCGAGTCTGTGAGATAACTGCAATGCAATTCACACTCTGTCCTGTCATTCCAAGTGATTAATTTGCTGGAGAGGTTCTCTTCCCTCAGTGCTCCTTCCTCAGCCTGTGTGTTAGTGTCTCCCCATCCTGCATGAACACACACCAGGAAGATTTCCAGCACTTGTAAACTGGGGCATGTCTGGTGACACCTTGACCCAGTAGAGGTTTTGGCTTGTTGGTCTTTGACCATAAATAATGATATTATGAAAGGTTTTTCCATTTCCTGGCTCTGAGGAGAATCAAAATCTAGCTCTTCATGGTGTGGATACCGTCACTAAGGCATGGAAAGGCACCACCCCACCCCCCGCCTTGTCCCTGTTACAGGGTTGATCTGAAGAGCAGCAGAATCTCTGCCCTGCTTTACGGTAAGAGCAAGGCTGGCGCCAAAGAGCAGATGGCGTGCAGTGAGGCACAGGCCGGCTGAGGAAAACCTCGAATTTGGGAAAGATTATATCTGCATGCAGCAGAGGTCAACACGCAAAGCCCGCTGAGGACCAATACCTGGGGCTGTTCTCTCCTTGGGTATCTCAGCAGCCTGCAAAGCAAACAACACGGCCAAGCAATTCCCAATGTGCCTTCATTGTTCCTAAACCACACACTAACCATCCTCTCTCCCAACACGGTTACACATCCAGCCTCAGCCCAAAGTCATGCAAAATTCAGCTGCTAGTGCTTACCTGAGCACCCCCTTCTGACACACAATCCCACCCATCCCCTCCCTTCAGCAGCTTCCTAAATCTCCATCCTGAGGAGTGATTTGCCTTGGGGACTCCGGTTCTGCTGGAGAAAAGACCCCAGTCAGGATCTCAACTTGCCCTTCCATCACTGCGAGAGTTTCAGACAGCAAAGCCTAGGACATAAATAAAAATTTGGTTGAGACAGCATTGGAAAGTGCCGGACGTGCAAAGAAATGACCTAAAAGGTAAAAGTCAAAGATAAATAAGAACAGTCCGTGTAAACTGTGTGCTCATCTTAACAATAAACAGAGCGGCTGCTGCCAACAAACTTGAAAGGACTCCACTCTGCAAAGATGAATGGTTTGCTGAGCCTGCTCCAGGCTCCGTTCGAGGGGCTTCGGCATGAGTAATTGGGTGTGAGAAGCGCTTGCTCACCAGAGCTGGAGCAGGCAAGCTCCAAGGAGGGGGAACGCGTAATGATCGCTGGAGTTATTTATTGTTTTGTTTGCTCATTAGCTTGGCATCACCTTAAGTCTCTAGCTGCAGCACGTGATGGCTTTGAACTGGCGCCCCGGGTGTCGCGGACACTGTGACATGCAGTTTTGATGTGTGCCCCACAGCTCCCTTAGGATTTCCGCTCTCTGCTCTGCTCAGTCCAGCCGTCCGGCTGGGAATAAATCACCCTCCCCTCCCCAGAACATCTCAGGGGTTTATTGGTATTATCTATCATTGTAGAGTCCTCATCTGGACATGTGCAAGCTTACTGTCTCTCAACAGTGAGGGCAGGATTTCAGTGTGCTGGGAGAGTTAAAAGATGGGGAGCTAAAGCCTCGTGGGTTTCCCCAGGCTTGCTATTCATCACAGGCGGTGTGCGAAACTGGAGACAGGCTGTGTGATATAGCACGGCTGGCTTTTGCTGAAGGCTCTTGCCTGCAGAGGGGCAAGCTCTGCAGCCAGCCTGTGCATCACTCCCCAAGACGGGGAGAGCAGCGGCGTCAGCCCTGCTCTCTGCAGCTCTTGGCCAGAGGCCAGCTGAACTTGCACGCCAGTTACCTCCTCGGCAGGGGGGAATATTCCTTGCTGGCACTGCCTGGCCTTAGCGACGTGGGGGAAGATGCAGTGTTACAAGACAAGCCCAAGGAGAAAAGAGGAACTTACAGAGAAACTATCAATCCAGGGACAGCAGCACCAGTCCAAAGCAGCTGCACAAATGCCAGTCGACTGCTTGGAGATGCAGGCTATAACAGAGGACTTTGCCCAACATGCTATGGACTTCAGCAGGCCACCTGCACAAAGGGAGACTGTCAGTATCAACACCTTGCACCATTAGCCACCTTCATTCCTTTAATTTGGCACCAATAGTTCCCTAACCTAAAGAAAGCCTGAGTTGCAAGTGACAGACAAAAACCACAGTCTTCCTTAAGCCACTCTAATAGCACTCATGATCATGGCAATGTGTCATGCAACTGCCATTGATAAAATACCAGCTCAGCAAAACTACACTGGCAGGAAGATGCCAAGAAAACACCTCTGTGTCTTGGGAAAGGTGAATAAGATCCCACACTGCATTGCAGTAGCATTTACACTGTCCTTGTTCTTCTCCTAGCAGATCTGGTCTGCCTGGCTTCCTCTCACTTTTTATTAAGCAAGGTTTGACCATGTTCTGTGTTAATGGCTTGCTAGACCGTACCGCTTAGAGTGAGCATTAGGAAAGTACCTACCAGCAGAAATGGGCACAACATCAAACTTGCAGGTAGACAGATCCATTGCCCAACCTCCTATACTCTAGTGATGAGTATAAAATAATGGAATGAGAAGGCAGTGGTAAAAGAAACATGGGAACTTCTCTTTTCCTCCTTTCAGAAAAAAACACTAGTTAGCAAAAGCCAATGCAAGCAGCTAACCGTTTCAACGCAGAGTAGAAGGCAGCAGGCTTTGATTTCTGCTGGGAGGAACTGCGAAGATCCTTCACTGAGAAATTCATGTTCTTGGACATGGGGAACTGGAGAGAGCTCATGTCCTTAGCTTGCATCCAACACAAGATCTGACAGAGAACAGCAATAAGTGCTTGGCTTGGCCATAAGGGCAAACACAATGTCAGTGGTGTGTCCAGGATGATGGATGTGAGAGGAATTAGAAGGCAAAAAGGTGTTTTTAAAGTTGTGGACCCACTCACAAATATCAGGTGGGTTTTCTGTGACTGCCCATCCATGAGATGTCACCCTAGCTTCTCTGGAGACAGCCAGAATTACAATGCTCCCACACGTTGTTCTGAGCATCCACACTGGCACAACCATTCTGCAAATGCCCCTGTAGTCTCTCCAGCAGTGTGCAAGCTCTAGATAATACTGACAGACTATTCCTTCAACCTTCCCCTGACTCCCTTCCCACCTTTCCCTCCCAGCTCCATGCAACACAAGCAGCAGATCTCCCTTCTCAGGGCTGTTTCCCTGTTTTTTCCTGTGATCCTCTGTTCTGTCATGTGCCCCGCATATGTGCCAGAGTTCAGCCCCCTGGGGCTGCAGGCAGGGGCACAGCTGCATGGTCTGGGTGATACCCGTGTTAACACACACTCCTGAAACTAGATGTCTCTGAAATGCTTTGGGTGACAGGCCCAGTTCTCTGGCAACCCTCCTGCACTGACAGAGAGGGTCACAGGGAAGGGTGACGACAGGTTTTGCAAAGGCGGCTCCATTCCCTTCCTGCTAGCTGTGAACACACACAGTGGCTCCGTGTCTGGGCTTCGTCCGCTGCTCTCCCTGGAGCCAGCCCAGGTAAATGGACCCCAGAGGGGGAAGAAGAGTCCCTGGAAGCCTGCAGGAACAGGGCCCTCCAGTTGAAAAACCCAAGTGCACCTCTGTGATGCTGGGTGACGGACACATTAAAGGCATCTATTTCAGCTCCTTAGAACCAGATGCCTCCTCCTTTCTCCGCTGGGCAGAGAGCCGGCTCAGCATGGAGTTTTCTCTCCCATTTCCTAGGGATGTCAGTCAAAGCCAGGCTCTTGGAAGTTCAAGCGTGGCCAAAAGGAAGCAGATTTCAAAACACACCCCTCCTTCCATTCCCCCCTTCCTAGGCCTTTTGTTTCCAGTTCCCCCTCCTCCCATCAAAGAAAGAAACAAGAAAAGATTCTGGAGTCACCAAGCCATGATCTATCATTCTTTCAGGGGAGTTTCTTCTAATATTAATCAACACAAGCCTCTCTCCCCGCCTCCCCCGCCCCAAGGGAGCAGTGGGCTTGGAAAGCTCAAGCGGGTTTCGGATGGGTCTTGCGGCAAAATTCCTTAGTTCTCAGTTGGAGTGAGATGGTGTTGGGGCAGTTGCCAGGCTTTCTGAGATTCTTGGAAGATAAATGAGATTCACTGCCTATTGCCTAGCGCTGTGAAGGCACAGGACACCCAGAAACTGCTGTTTTCTGCAAAGCGACTGGCGGCTTTGTCCTGAGAATTACAGACAGAGTCCCCTCCTCGCTGCAGTCATCCCCAGTGAAGAAGGTGAGGCTCCAGCCTGATGGAGCTGATGACACCTTCTGTATTTTGCTTTTCGACCGTAGACCAGATTGCAGAAGCATAAAAATTATCCTAAATATGTCAGCTGCTGACAGACCTCCGGGGTGGCCTCCCAGTGACACGGAGTGAGAGTACAATTTCTCAGGCCACTTCTTCCCCTTCGGGTCCCTCCCCTCGGTCTCGCAGTGGGTGCTAGCAGAGCGGCACAGGAGCGAGCTGTTCCTTCCCTGTGCCCAGTGGTGACAGCTTTGCCCTGGGACATGAGGCAAGTTTGGGGACTGAAGCGAAGCAGAGAAGTTGCCTCGTTCTGTAGTCTCTCCCCTCAGTACGGCATGAATGCCTCTGGTCTTAAGCTCTGCATATGAGCCAAAGAATGTCCTCAGCGGCTGCCAAGTGGGACACTCCTGTCCACACGGCTCAAGATGCTGGCTGGCCTCCCCTTGGGCCAGGGCTTGGCTCCCTTGATGGCAAGAGTCATGTAAGGAGCTCTTCCTTACCCAGAGGTAAAGCAGGTGTCCAGTCAGTGTTTAATCTCCTGGGGAAGGAAGAAGGACACTTTCAGGTTTCAAGTAATATTAGAATTGGCTCCTTTTCCCTCCTCTGTATCTGGCTCTCCTGCCACACTCTTGGCTGGGGATGAGTTAATTTTCTGCTGTGCCCATCATTGCTGATTTGGCTGTTTTGCAGAATATCATTTGCAAAACCTCACACCCATGCTGTTGATATAAATTTGGCAATCCATTAAAACCACAGTGAAGGTGCTCTAATCTTTCACGTATCCTTGCAAGCTCTGCTGACTTCATGAATCTTGCCATGATCTCTGCTGTCAACATCCCTTTGACTTTTCCTTTCTTTTGTTACTGAGTTAGTTTGAGCATCAACAGCCACGGAGCAACTGTCTTACTAATCCTCCCGATAGCCTTAAAAGCACAACGGACAGGACCGAGAACGAAAGAGAGTCTTCCAAAACTCTGCATGAGAACATGGGTGCCCAAGCATAAGTGAACCACACCACCCCTGAAAGGTACCCTTAAGAGAGTCAAAACAAGCCACAGCAGAAGAATTTGCTGACAAAATAGTGTGACGTCCTGAAGACTTTGGTCTAATTAATATGACAGATAAGGGTGGTGACCTGAAGCTCCTCCACCACCAAGACTACGGACTGGCTCTAAATCATACCCATGTTAGAGCTCAACTGTCTCGCAGAAGTCTTCTTCTGATGCCAGATGATCTTGTAACAATCCCTTTGATACATGTTACCAGGAAAAATGGTGTCCTCTCTGGATCCTGATCTCCAGAACAGTCTTGCCATATTTTATTCACTTTTTATCTCAGCCTAAAGGGAGATGGTTTCACACTCCCTGATTTCTGATATTCGCTCTCATCGTTTTATCATTTAACACTGCAAGACGTTCTTTCTTATTCTTCTATTTTGCAAACATCAGACTAAAAAGTCATAAATACTGATACAACATTGAGGTCCAGGTTGGAATTACATGTGGCCCATTCTTCTTGCAGACCTCAGGACTGCCAAGGAAAAAATGTAGTACTTAATGTGCTTTTTAAATTTCTAACTCAGCACCAAGATCTGCTGGCTGTGGGTCAAGCCTCAGTCACTGGCTTTACCCTCATGGGACAGCCTGGGCAGTCAGCATGGAGTCAGGGGCCAGGGCAGCACAGCCCTCACCAGGGCTGACCTGCTCCAGCACGCCTCCCTTCCCAAGGCTTTGCCAGGGAAAACCTCACTATATTCACTATATACAGCGAGCAGACTAGTATTTATTATTTGCCTTATGGTCTCTTTCATGGCTCAGGGATAATCACTGACACAGAATTAAAAACATAGTCCCCATCTCGAGGATCTTACTGTCTGGCTGCACTAGACCCAAATGCCTTTCAAGTGAAAGTCCAACCCTGACCTTAATTTCCATGAAGACTCTTCTGTTGAGGCTCATCTCAGAAGATTTTTGGTTGGAAGTCTGAAAAACTTTCAAATAATTTGGGAGGAAAGTGCTGAAATTGTACTGATTTTGGTGAAAATTCCCCCAGAAAGTACTTTGTATTAGATTTTTTCCAGCTATAGAAACTGTGCTGGAGCTTCAAAAACACTCTTTGATTTGGTTTGTTTTATCTCAATTCATTTTATTTGTATGTTCTTGTTTCCACTATTTCATTGCACATCACCATAAGCACATGCTAGAGACATGCTTGGAACAAGCATAAAAAGGATAGCAAATATAATGTAGAAAGGGAAGAATACAAAATGGTATTTTAAAATTTGACACATTTCCAAAACTGGAAGCAGTATTTTTCTGAAACAAAAGCTTTTTTAAATGTCTGAAATGATCTTAAAATTCTGCTTCACTGAAAATTATAAACATATTAGTTTTCATTTGTAGTTTAGACAGAAAGGAAACTCATCAGTGACGACATCTCCCATACAAACAGCATTTGGAGGCTGAAGCAGCCCTCGGTCTGTGTCTTTAAGAAGGAGGGATGACAAGAGGCTGGCGTGCAGTCGCTGTTAGTATTTCCAAATGCTTTGTATTATGGCGGGGCAGAAGAGTTGACAGTCTCTTCTCAGTTGTGTGGTTAGCTGGCTACAGGCATGCAGTCATTACTTTATATTAATGTGAGATGTGAACATTGTTTTGCTGGTTATAATTATTCTCCAAGTGGTACAACCTTAAAAATTACAGCTTTGGAGAATCTCTTTCTCTGTACTTCTTCCTGGGAGTCCCTGCCTGGGTCGGTTCCCAATAATGAGATTTTTAAGGGGGCTGGGAATGTATTGATTGATTTATTTGCTTTTGGATGCTAATTAACTTTGATGTTCTGCAGCCACGCTCCTGGCTGCCATACTGCATGCAGGGAAACAGCAGGGCTGGGCCTCCGCCTAGGAGACGGACCACAGCAGGGGTCAGATGGGAGTGAGTGTGGCTGGTTTGTGTTGCATTTTGCTCCTAAGCCAGAAGTAGAAACCTTTCTGAAGAGCCCTTCTTTTCACAAGACACCCCAATGGACAGAAGCAGGGACATCCCCATACACCAGGTGTTTCTAATATGGCCAAAGCAGACAGACATGGCCCAGTGTAGGGCTGCCCTCCAGCAAACTGGGAATGGGAACTGCCCACACCCCCACAGTGAGCTGTATCTTCTGGCAAAGGTTGTCCTGCAGCCGCCAGCACCCCCGTTTTGCACCCCACCAGAACAAAAGCAGGCAAAGACATCTGAAACAATTGCTTAAGCAGTGATGAAAGGCATCAGCCTCTCTTTATCTCCACAGAAGGCACTGTGTCATCAGTCTTTGCACCATATTTTAGCACTATCCTCTCCACCAAGCCTGGCAATGAGGGGCTGTGTGGCCACGCAAGCAGATGTGGTGATGGGTTCAGCGCTGTTGAGTCTAAGCCTTGGGTGAAAACCAAGCCACTCCTCTAACACAGGCAAGCGCCATCAGCAGCGATGACCTCCAGTAACACTTAGGTCTCAATGGGATCTAAACCAGAGCCTTCCCTTCCATCACCAGAGACCTCAGTACACGTAGAAAAAAGGTGCTGGAGACCTGGAAGCAGACCCAAGCCCTGCTAGGCGTTGGGTTCATGTTGCTGTGGCACACTGATCCTCAGGCCAACGGAGGGAATCTAGGAAGGAACAAAGGTGGCTGATGCCACACACCGGCACTCCTTTCTCGGCCCAACGGATTGGTAGCCATTTACAAACAAACCAAAAGTGGCTGGCCTTCAGCTAGGGTCCAGAGCGTGCTTCAAGGTCCAAGTGAGGCTGCAATGTCTGAACTGTCTGAATGCTGGAAGTGCAAACTCATATTTTTCTTCTGTATTTCCTCCCTCTTCACTGTCTTTTTATTTTGTCTTAGTAGACAGCAGCGCACAATGACATAGGAATGAAGGGAGGTACTAACTTATTCTGGTAATGAACAAAGAGATGTCCTTCTGCAGAGGAAACAACCCTGTGCCTCCAGCATACGTTTTAAGAGCCCTAGCATTAATGTTTACATGATGCTGCATCTACTAGAGCAACACATGTGATACCCACATTTATGGAAGCAGCCTCGTCAGCCATCATTTTGCCACACACATCATAAGTCACCAAGACCTCCTGCATGTTGCTCATGGGGCTCTGGCTTTGCGCCTCTCCTCCAACCCATTTGTACCATACTCTGAGTATTTAGCAGCTTGCTGAGATGCAGAGCTACGCCGTAAATCTGCTGTGAGGAGCCGTCCTATAAATGTCCACTTGGACCTCTACGCTGCCAGGATGTAGCAGGATGTCCCCTGGGGCCACCATAAAGCAGCTCCTTCCCATCTCCTGGTCACGGAGTCACCCTTAAAGTGGAAAGGGTCAGGTGCTTACAGCTGCTGCTTAGAAAGGACCCAGCATGCCTTGGGCATGGTAGTGTGTTCAACCACAGGACACAACATGCTGCCTTTCCTTTAGTCATGTCCAAAAGCGGCCTCGGTTACTAATAAGTGACATAAGGGTTTGATATCTGGGCACACCAAGGTACCTGCTTTTTGATTTCTCATCTAAAAAGCCCATCTATAAACGATGTCCCAGGAGAGGCAAGTGAGGAGAACCCCAGTTAACCTGGACAATTCATTCCTGAGTGGGAATTTAAATTCAGTGAATTTAAAGTGAGACAACAGGAACTCTGCCCTGCTAGGATGGATCTAGCATAGACAGATGGTCTAACGGAGCAAAGCCAAACAGTTTTCACGTTGCAGTGAGAGCTGGAGAGATGAGAATGGGCAAGAAAAGCCATGAAGACACCCATTCCTGCTCATGACATGGAAGCAGCAGAGAGCTGGTGCTGCTCATCAGCGGGGTACAGTAGACAAGTAATACAGTGTAATCATTCACTCACAGTAAACTGAACTTTGGGATCCTGCTTCCCTGCTCTTTCTAATCCAGGCCTAAATCCCTCAGGATTATTCAGGTATCTAACTGCTCTTCAGCTGACATGAACTGCACTAGAAATCCAGCTACTGGCCAACAGCCTGAGCTGTCTGCGACAGATGACTGGGTGCTATGGGATTGTTCCCCAAGCTCTCAGACAATAAAAGGACTGTTTTTTTCCCAAGTTTCCTCACTGACTGCCACATTTAATGAAGATACATATTGGGACAGTCAGCACCTTAGGTGGTGAGACCATCAGTTGTCTTCTGCAATGAAAGGGCCTTTTTTTTCACCCTTCTAGTTACTGAAGCTTATTGAGAGAGACTGCAAGAGATGAATTATCCCAGCTGAAAAGTCTGAGCCTGCTAAATCTCGTAGGGTGGCTAGCTGGGCAGCACTATTGCAACACAAAGATGACTCAGCCACATAGCATCTTTGTTGGCATCCCATTAGCTGCTGCGGAGACGATTATTTCTTTATTGCTAAACAGAGTCTGTCAGTGGCTTGGGGCACTTCTGTGAAAAATGTAACAGAGGCGGAATAATAATTCAAAACATTCCAGACCAGAAAGCCATGGCTTCATTGTATCAGGCTCCTTCTGCCTAAAAATCAACCAGTCCAGATTGTTCAGGATGGGTGAACCAATGCCACAGATGCTTGTGACTTCACCAGAAGCAGCGCACCCTTCCAGGAAAGCAGGATCCCCTTCTCATACAAATGGCCTTACAAATACAGAAGCAGAAGGCAGCAGAGAAATTCTCCGAGTGGAAGCTACATCAGCAGAACTGACTCAGAAGAGAAATTTGCTTTTCAAAGTTTTCCGTGAGGCGTCAGCTGCTCTTGGGTGAAGTGATGCTAACAGGCAGCGTCCCAGTTACTTTCCCACTGTGGGAACTGAACCCTTTTAAAAGTGTTTTGACTGTAACCAAGGAATTAGAGAGATGGATGAAGCCAGCCGAAAGTGTGACAATCTCCTAAAGGCACACAGATGGTGAACAGACCCTGGAAACTGATTCACTTTGAGAGATCACTTTCCTGAAGCACATTTTGGAGTTTTCAGCCTCTCTGAGGACCTGAGGAAACCCATAACTTCTCCAAGGCAAAATGAGGGGCAGGAGGGGAGAGGGGAAAAAAGCATGATTTTTCCTTGGAACTCACATTCACACATAGTTATTTATTTATTTGCCCTTTGACATTGAGAGAAGCTCATCTCTCAGAGAACAATCACCCGTGGCTCAGCCCAGATGGAGGTGGGATACAAATGTCATTGCCAGTGCTAACCATGAAAAGATTTTCCCGTTTTCCCAGAAACCACAATCTCCCATAGTTCCCAAACTGCTGAAGTGATGTATAGCTTGGTAATTGTCCTGAAAGATAAGGGAAAGCCTCCTCTGTGGTTGCATTTGATATTGGCCTGATGTATGGGATAGCTCAGTGCTGGCTCGGTGGAGGGTGTCTACAGACAGTGTGGAGTATGCCTCTCTGTCTTCTTCTCGCTGGGGAAACTCTGCTGGTGGCAAGCAGGATCCTGAGGGCTGCAAATTGCTTTCCCACATCTAACATCCCTTTCATAGCAGCCTTAGTCAGTTTTTGGCATGAGGAGGAGAATTAAAGGGTTGTTTATAGCTGCTTTGGAGCCTCCTCTGCAGTGCAGCCACCCCTGCGGCACCCCTACACCAGGGACTGAGAGGAGCTGCTGAGGCAGCTCAAAAGGGTTGGAGTGAAATGGGGCATGGGGGGGAAGTCTTGCAAGTGGGAGAGTGAAAAGCTTCTGGAGAGGGAAACGTTCATGCACAGCAAGCAGCAGAAGCCCCTTTCCTTGGGTCAGTGCAAGTGACACTGGACAAACATGCAACTGATCGACTATTAGAAACACTGGTTGTGGCAAATCCTGCTGACCAGACAGAGCCTCATCTAGAGACATTTCAGCATGTTGCTGTACAGAAAAGATGGACAACTTAAGATTTTCAGACAAGACTCTACAGTGCTTAGTTTTCTACTTTCTAGAGAGAAATGAGGATCCTGTTAAGAATTTGGGATAAAATTGTTCAAGTAATCAGGATGAGCAGCTGCCTGGTGACACATCCATTCTCATCCAGCTTGGTATCTCACAGCCATTGAAGTCCAGGATGTCCCGCTCATCCCGTGCAGACACAGCAAAAGGATGAAATGTTATCTCAACATCTGCTTTAAGAAAATGCTGGTACACTTTGCAGTTATTTTGCGTTGGGGATCTGCAATCTGATGAACATTCCTCTGTGATTTTGAAAGGATTTAAAAACAAGCTGCACACAGATTTTGCAAACTTGCTCTCACTGGTTTCAGTGGACATGTACTAGGACTGCAAAGAGCATTTATGTGCAAAACAGCTCGTAAAAGGAAATATACAGTGCTTTGTTCTCCCACAGGAGGGCTAGTGAATTATTTGGGTAGAACCCACATGAAGTAAGAAGTTATTGGTAGATACTATTTCCCAGATCCTCAGCTGCTGTCATGTGGTATACTTCCCTCGTTTATACTAGCTGGGAGTCTAGTCTCTAGGTCTCCAGATCAGAATTAAGCAAGACACCAAGAGGTCTTTGGAGAAAGGAGCTTTTATTTGAGGGGACTGCCAAACACTAGATTTGGACCACTTTCTCTCAGAGATTTAATCTCAGAGGAACTGGCAAAACAGAAAAGGCCCAGAAACAGGAGTGAATCAAGCACATTAAGACATTTATGCTATAAGCTGCAGTGTTTTCCATCTGCAGCAGGAAATATCTGAAGTCTTTCAAAGCAGAGAGTTCCAGTGTAGCGTTTGTCATTGAAAAACTGGCTTGTGCTACACAGAAATTGAAAAGGAAGCCAAGTTTATGGATTTCCTTATCAAGTCAGTCTTATGCACCGTAAAGAAGTTGGGTTCTGATGCAAAAAGGCTTAAATCACATCTCCCCCTTACCCTGCCAAATTTTTCCTCCACAATATGAAGAAGGATTAGAAGTATTATTAAAAGGTTTTTAAATTGTCCCTTGTCTTCTCTGTTTTTGCACAGAGGCAAATACTATGCTTTTAATTGATGTTATTTTGAAATCATCCCTTTAAAAAACGTGAATTCAGTAAAGTAACATTTTGTATTTCACTTGCATGCCTGTAAACTTCTCTAGCAGTTTTTAGAGGGTGAGTCAAACCAGCCCTATCTCTCTGTAACAAGAATTAGATCCAGCTGGACAACGAATATGTTACTTTCACAAGAAAACAAACAAACAAACAAACAAACAAACATAACACCCAGGAACAAAAAATATTTGAATTTCCTAAACTCATTTAAATCTGATCGGGTGCATACAGCCAAGCTATACAGCTGGGAGGAGAGGGAAAGGGAGTCTTACATTTTGTGAGGCCTCTGTGTTGCTGATTACTATGGAGTTGGGGTGCCCTACTGAAACTTTGAGATACTTCTATGATGCAGATAACAAATAATCGTCCCCAGAAGAGCACTACTGGAGATGCAGCCCCAGATTTGAGACTAAAGAGAGACACCAAGTGGAAGAATGGCACATGACCTGTTGCAAGTCATGAGCGGACTTCAAGGATTTAATTCCCGTGTGTGGTTCACTGCAGCTTTACGTGCATAAACAGGTAATGCAGGGGAGCATTTGGGCATTGAAACATGCATCTCGGTGGGAAAGAGCAGGGAGGCAAGGGTGGAAAGGAGACTTCTTTTAATGCAAGATTTAAAATTGGCTCTACATTGCAAAGAGGTACTTAGATGCCTTCATAAATGAAATTGAAGGGAATTAAGCAGCTAAATGCTGTTGTGGATCTGAGCTTATGTAAGAAGTATTAGTGTCATAGGATTGTTTGTTCCACTCGCTCCTTCACGTAAATTGTGCCAGTGTTGCACACATTTCCCTGAGAAAATATCTAGCTTGCCAGTGCCAGCTCCTGCGTGTTTTCATTTACTTTGGCAGACCTTGAACTGGGTTCTCCTTCCTTGCATTTTCTAAAGTGTTTATGTTAACTGGACTGAAAGGGATGACTTCTCACTAGTCTGTAGGGCTGTGGAGTTTGGAGTAAATACTGCCTAAGTGACAGCATCTGTCCCAGAACAACCCAAATCCAGATCAACAAGGAAGCTTTCCCCATTTCTGGATTATGTTCATTCCTCCCAATCCAACTAACAGGCAGTTAAAAGAGCTGTCAGGGAACAGGTGGGTATTTAAAAACACTTATTCATCCTGGTATCAGAGACAGAACTGGTCCAGGTCAACATAGGTGCCAGGTGTGAATCACATATGAGATCAGCCCATGTTTCGCTGGTGCCAATTCTGTTCTTCCTTTTTGAAAGACAAGGGCAGATCCATGCAACTTTGCATTCAAGTTACGATCTTAGGTGGAAAGTAGTCTTATTTTCAGCACTCTGGCTCCTTCTTCCTACTATGCAGAAAAATGCTTATATTCATCCAGGCATCCTAACTCAGAAACACTGTTACGGAAAGATATTAAGCAAAATAGCTCAAATCTTGTGGGAGGGGAGGGATCTCATGGTGCTTTGGCATTTCATAACCTCCTAGTGCAAAGCTGGACATAAAATCCAGAGTATCACCTCAATCTGCAAGTATTAGATCAGAACAAGGTTGTAAGGGTAACCTACTGTGCTGCAGCAGCCTGCCTTTAGAAACAAGACCCTATTTGTTTCTTGTTGCCCTCTAAACAGGAGGTTGTGATTCAAGGCAAGGACTCTCCTGCAAAAGGCACAAACAAGACACTTTGTCTCTCCAAGGAGAGAGAGCACACTGGAAGAAGCAGAATGCTTTGGTGTGAGAAAGGAGGAAAGATTTTGGTGTCCAGAATGGAAACCTCAGGAGTAAGGTCAAGTTCTTCAGGTGTTCATCCGTAACTACACGTTTAGAAGGACCGAGCTTGAATGCTGCTTCTTTGAAATTAGCTTCTGGTTGCCAAAGATGACTGCAAAAGGCCCAAAGATAATCCTAAAACTGGGTGAAATCCTAGCTCCACCAAGTTCCACTGTGTCACACTTATGAATGTTGTTAGTCCAGGCATGCCCAGGTTCTGATCAGAGCTCAGCTGGACAAGCAAGAGCTCCTTAGTGACTGGGATGCTTTTTTGAACTCATCTGGCATTTTCTGTCTTATCTGCCTCAAACTGGCAAGCTCAGGACAGCAGTCATGGTCTCTTCCTAACCCAGAGATGCCTGTGACCTCCTCACACTCTGTGGAAGACCTTTTGAGATCTGTTTCTGTGAGATTTTTTTTTAAAAAGGGAGACATTCTAGAAAGCACAGGATGGTATATCTCGATGATTTGTTCCAGGAAATTTCCTGTCCCAAGGGTCAGATAGACATCCAGCTCATGGGGGTACATGCTCCCATACTTGATAAAGCTCAATGGATTACAACAGCTTTGAGTCCAGAAGTCCAAAAGCTAGTGCCTAGGAAGACATATCCCTGCTTGTTCTGGTGCCTATTGAGGCGGGGAGCAATCTTTTCTTGCAAAATACCAAGTTGGGGTGTGCAGTCGCCTCTGTAATGGTCAGCTGCGAGGGATCCCTACTGGGTCCAAAATAACCAAGCTAAGAGGGATTTGCTTCCCCGTTATGTGGTAGCTTTGGCGGAAGTCTCCCTTTGGCTTGTCCAAGTCTAACTTCTGACGGGGAATTTCAATTGCCTGCATTTCTCATTTCAACCAGGGGAGGGCAACCGGTCTTCAGGAAAATTAATTCAGTTAACTGAAACTGACTCGTTCACTTCGAAGTCATAAAATGCAGAATTAGTAAAAATAATTAGTCCTGAAAAAAACAGACTGATTTAAACATATACCTTTTGATAAACGTTTTTTTCCCTAAGGTAAGTTAAAATAGTCTTCCCTTGCCCCACAAGCCCCAGTAAGTACCACACTTTTATTGCTGTTCGCTCTAACCATTATTCTTTGTATATGATTAATCTGCTAGTAAATCACAGCTTCTGGCAAATAAAAGAGGATTCCACCTACAGTGCCATGAAAGAACTTCTGTCAAATTAGACTTGACAAAATCTGTAATTTTAAATTGTGCTTTGCATTCTATTTTATACTGTGTTAGTAAACAGACACTAACTGAACTGTAAGATGTTTGATTTTTTTTTAACTTGGAATTTAAACAGAAAAAAAAATACAGCAGTTTTTTGCTCTATTTTTGAAGTCTTTCCTCCTTATCAAAGCAATTTTGAAAGAATAGTTTTCTCAGAATTAGGCAGTTTGTATTAATAATTTTAACACTCATCACTATCACCTGAACTGCTCAGTGTTTTGGCTCTGTCAGCACAGAAAGCCTTCCCCTCCTAGAGTCACAATAACATGTGGCAAATTCAAAGATTTTTTAAGGGAAAAAAATATGCAAACATTATAAATCCACTTGTGTCTTCCTCCTTCTCTGCTCTCCCTGATGCCAAGGACTAAATTTCCTGCTTCTGATATATGTAACGCTGGGCAGCAACCTGTGTCAACTGAACCTCAGACCCTCTCTTCTCAGACATCTGCTGAAAGCAGAGAAAAGCAGTTCTGCCCTTTTCACTCTGCAGCTTGCTGCAGAACAACCCTGAGACCTTCCACCTCTGCTTCACAGAAAGGCACAAGGTGCTGCCTGTACATAAAATGGTGGGAACTTGCTTGCCTGCATCCTGATGTTCCAGGATGGCTCCTGCCTGGCCAGGTGTGGTTTTACTAACAGAGAATGAAGGGCCTGTAGTTTCCTCCATCATTAGTAGCCACCCATAATTAGTAGCCAGCATTCTTTCTGAAAAGAAAGTATTCATTTGACAGGGAATTGTTGCGTTTGAAATGAAGATAGCTCAAGGCAAAAGCAGATTGCTTGGCCAAATGACCTATGGGCTGGTCTCTGGCTGCCCCTGAAATGGGATTTGGTCTTCAGCCTTACACACCACATAATGGTGGGTTTCTCCAGCCTGCTTGTTTTCTTACAAGCACTTTTGTCTAATCGCTAGCTGAGAATCCAGCCTACTGTGTACATTGTAAAAGATGCTGTTTATACTTGGGCTTTTAGTTTACCATCTGTGCACAGCTTAGCTGCAACATCTCTGCAGATCTGTTTCTCTACCGTTGCCAAGTCCCTGTTGCAAGCCCTCAGAAGAGCCTGATTTACTTCAGACTTTCTAATAAAATTCAGGTTCTTTGGAAGTTCTCTTTTAAAACCTGTCCCCTGTTCTCAGCAAATGCAATGGTATAGACTTAATGCTTTTCTACAGACTCACTGATTCGTATCTGAGTAGCACTGAAGCATAACCAGTTATACGCCCAATCACTGATGCATATATACCTCCACACTGCCCTTGCTAACGTGTATCCCATTCTCCAAGCCATTGACACAAATTCATTCAGGCACCAGAGCTGCTGGCACATTCACAATCCATTTGCACTGCACCTTGTAATCACTTTTTATTTTAAACCCATTTTCTTTAAGAAAGAGCCTTTGCACTAATCCTCAGGGGGAATATTTTTTGAGCCCAGGCTTCCTTCCTCAAAGTAGGACGCTTTTTGTAAGAACCAGAAACAAGCTACTTGTTCAGGACCTGTAGGCTTGGATACTCTGTCGGTGCACAGATGAGGAAGACAGAACAGAAGAGGCAGACACTACTTCACCTGCCTCACAGCTTCTTTACATCTTTACATTCTTTACATCTACCTTGCATCTTTACAGGTAAGCGTTCTGGCTTACAGGGTACAGCCATAAGCCTAAGCAGATGTTTAAATAAAGGTCAAAGCCTATTACAGAGAGAGAAAGGGGAAAGAAAAAATACTTTCAATTTTCAGTTTGAGAATATGGGTGTTTTTACTGAAGACTAATTCTGCTTGAAAAGAAACGCTGGAGTGCTACTGATTTCCAGAGAGACATGTAGTCCCCAAGGCCAGTTGTAAATAAGTTTTCAGATACTGACCCAAATAATTCTGATGCAAAATTTGTCCTCGTCTTAGACACTGACTACTGGTCTTCCAACTCTTCTGGTAAGAGAGCAGAGCCTGAGCAAAGTTAGGTTTATTAGACAGTCTGCAGGCTATAGATAACCTGCTATTGCTGTGGTCAGCTGCAGAAATAGGGGTGGCAAGACCACACCTACAAAAGCCCCTGTGCAGTGACTCATCTCACTTCCACCTTACCGTCCCAGCTCCGCTTCAGCACCTGCACTTCACCCTCCTCTCCCTGGCCCAGCCCACACACCAGCTGCAGCTGAGGAGCCTGCATTTCCGTGCTGGTGGCATGGAGGAGGACAGGCAGCCCAGGGTGCTGCACGCAATGGCTGTGGTGCTCAGTGAGTGGCACTTGCTCTCCTTGGGCAGCCAGCCCCCTCCTGTCCCACACTATCCAAGATGCATGAAGGAGGACCTGTTAGGTGGCTGGCCCGTGTTTGCCTATTACATGATCGTATGCTCATCCTGCCACCAATGTAAGATGTCTGCAGGATGGTATACAGGCTAGTGGGAAGGCTGCTGAAGGGAGAGGGGTGTATTTCGTCCTGGTACCAGAGGAAGAGAATGGGAGCTGCAGGGAGAGGTTCAGAGTGGATGAGGTTCTAAATGCAAGAATTAAACTCAGGTGAATGCAATGAATAAAGCATAGCACAGAAGAGGACCTTTAAAATTCTTTTATTCAAAGTCTGGTGCATAGTGAGGAATCACCCCGCAGGCACAGAAAGATGATGGAGAGGCATCTTACAAAGACAGAGTAAGGTGGCCGTTGCACACCTGTCTCAGTACAAAGGCCAAACTGGGTTTTGCTGCCCCCAGGACCAAGGACTGGGGCCTTGAGCTGCAAAGCTTGCTGTTCCTCCTCCTGCCAGGACAGCAGAAACCGTGAGAGGGAGGAATGCTGCCCCTCAGAAGGGTGAGGGACCTCCTGAGCTTCACTCATTCTAGAATTGCCCTGTCTGGTTTGGTTTTAGTGGCTTTGATTTGAGGATTTGAAGAGGATCGCATTATTGTTACTATTAGATTGCCTTATGGCTGTCATTTTTATTTCTGTCCTGCCAGGAGAGAAGAGGCAGGATCCCACCGGGCTGTTTGTGCCACATGCCAAGAATAAAGCGCCGGCACTGGCAGCGCGCAAGCGGGTACGCTGAACAGAGCGGGGAAGCCCGCGGGAACAATGCAATGACCCCCGTCAGCAGAGTGAACGGCAGCCGCAGCCTTCGAGCACCTCGCTGCCGTCACGTCGCTGCGGTCACTGGGGCAAACAAGAGCTTAACGGGGTTTGGGTGGGGAACAATGCAGCAGCCGCGCCGATGTTCACTAGGGCAGCAAAACTGCGTGTTGGGAAAAAAATCTTTGAGCGGGTTATCAGGCTGGCTGTCGCTTGGCGGAGAGCCACGGCGCACATCTTGCAGGAGCAGACAAGCCGCGAGCGGCCTTAGACGTGCGGGTGGGCAGCGCCGGGCCGTGAGGGACAGCCTGGCGCAGGCGGGTGGGGGCACAGCACAGCAAGCCGGGGCTACCGCCCGCGGGGCAGCGCCCGGGACCGCGAGAGCCGAGGAAGGCGAAGCCGCCGCGGCTGGACGGCATGAGGCAGCGGCCGAGGCCTGACAGGTGAGAGGGGCCGACGGGCGCCGAGCTCTGGCGGAACGTGTTACTTGGTTCGAGAAACGAGCATAAACGGGACGTCGGGCCGAGCGAGGGGCTGGCAGCAGGGCAGCGGGCAGCCGCCAGGCGCCGTGCGGGGGCCCCGCGCCGCCCCGCAGGCAGGCAGCCGGGCCCGGGCCCGGCCGAGCGAGGCGCCGCCGCCTCCCCCGCGGGGGCCGGGCTGGGGCGGGGGGCAGCGGCCCGCCCCGGGGCCGGCTCAGCGCAGCCGCCGGCTCCGCCCCGCGGGGCCGGGAGCAGAGCCAGGGCCACATCGGCGCGGGCAGGGAGCGCGGCGCCGGGCTGAGCCCCGCAGGTAGGTAGGTGTGCCGCGGCCGCCCTCGCCGTGGGGGCGAGGGACGCGGATCCCTCTGCTGGGCCCGGCGGCCTCGGGCCCGTCGGCCCGGGGGTCGCGGCCGTGCGAGGCGGGGGGCCGGGCCCGGCGGGAACTTCCCGGGGGTTTCTGCGGGGCGCTGGCCGCCGGGGAGCACCTTGCCCGGGCCCGGCGGGGCGGGAGCCCCCGCCGCGAGGAGCGCCGTGCCGTGCCGTGCCGTGCCGGGGGGGGCCGGGCAGGCAGCGCTCCGGCTGCCCGGGGAGCCCCCGCGCCGCTGCCGGCGGGTGGTTGTGCGAGGGCCGCGGGGAGCCCCTCGGGGGCCGGGCCCGGTTGCCCGCGGCTCACGCGTGTGTGTCCGCGCAGGCTGAAGCGGCCGGGTGGGTCTGAGCCTCCTGCGTGGCTGGTGCGGGGCCGGGGTGGGCATCGCCAGGTGCGGCGGAGCTGGCGGCGGGTGGCCGCGGTGCAGCGGTGTCGGCAGCCTGAGCCTGCCTCGGCTGCCGCCCGTGGGGCTGGGCCTTGCGGCGCTCCCCAGTGGGACTCTGTCGTGATGGGTTTCTGAGACGCAGATTAGATGCCTCCGTAGCAATCTTACCCCTAATAGCATTATGGAAATCTGGTACTGGCCCAGCCTGCTGTGCCTCCCCCGACCCTGCCCTGTAAAATCTCAGTGAGGAGTTAGGTAGCGCTTGCGTTGCAACAGCTGGGGAGGTGTTGGCTGCGAATTGCCTTGCAGTGTGACTGTTGATGTGTCTGTCCATACGGGGATAGTGGCTTGTTACAACCCAGGCATGCCGTTTCTACCCCAGAGCGTTCAAGGGCTGCTGTCTATGCTTTACCGTAAAATGGAGCACTCGGTACAAAAATACCCCCAAACAAAAACAACAACAACAAAAAACCCCAAACACATGACGGGAGAAACACAACCGTTCTGGAATCCAAACGCTGGCTTCAGTAAACTGTAAAGCTAGTTCAGGATGAAGTGCTCCTGTGTCTTGGAGCAGCTCTAGCATTTCCATCTCGTGCATGAGATGAGAGCTTGAAACTTTACTGGCTGTGCAAGGGAGGGACAGTGTCCTGCTGCAGTACTCTTGGAGCTGGCGGCTGGGGAGAAGAGCAGCTCTTGGTGATGTTTGTGCTGCTGCTGCCAGTAGGGATTTGCGGGGATAGGATGCACCCCAGCACTAGTGAGGCCTCTTGATGTGTAGCTTCTGAAAACACCCGTGTGCCTCTGTGCAAGCAAGGGCGTACAGCTGGAGAGTGCTGTCTGGAAATCTGCCATCAGTGATACTTCCTCTCTACATAAGGTGCTTTTTTTTTTTTTTTTTTTAACTTTCTCAGGCACCTTGGGCTTGAGAAGAATTTCATCAAAGCCCAAGGTGTGAGCCTGCTGCTGTGAAGCTTGCTTGCTGCATGAGAACCATTGAGCAGAAGTGTGTGGCTAGGATCCTTTTGGTGGACCACAAGGTTCAAAGTGTAGAAACACTGCTCAGAAAATCTGGAGGGAGGTGTCTAATGAGAGGAGCAGTCTCCACAGTGTGCTGCTGTATGCTGGTGTCAAGATAAGTGTGTGATGAGCTGTAAAAATGACAAATTACTCAGATCTTACTAAATACTTCATGAGCACTAAGTGGGGAGAAGGGCACTGGTGGTGTGGTTGCTGACCTGTTCTGCGGTGTCACTGCACTGGTTGGCAGCAGTCCTGCCAGTGTCCCATCATAGGACCTCTTTGTGGCTGCCAAAGTGGGGTGGTTTTTAACACTTATGTTTGTTTCTGGTCCTTTGGCTGGAGCAAAAACTCCCACACTTACAGTTGTGCTTATTTAAAAAAAAAATGTCCGTGGGTGCTTGCTCATGTTGGGCTGCCACATGGGTGAAAAGGACCTTTGCCAACTGCACTGCAAGCCTGTGTATGGATCTGGAGTGGCTCAGGGAGGTGAATAGCCTCCCCTTACTCCTAACATCCTTTCATTTAACACCCCTTTCATAGAAGGGTCTTGCTTCTAAAATAGCTTCTCTTGGTGGAGCCTCTCAGGGCCTGAACCCCTCTTGGCCTTAGCTTCTCTGCCTTTGCCAGGGGCTCTGGGGACTGCTGGGATGGCATCCTTGTCCCTGTGCTGAGTAGCAGCAGTGGCTGGGTGAAGTCTTGCAGCATTCACTCAGTTTCTTACCTGCGTGCAGCAGAAATAGAGCAAGACTCAAGCTCGGTGCCTGGAGAAAGCTGTCCCTGTGGGCAATCTCTGTCCTGCTGTGTGGAAGCTCCTCCCTTAAGAGGATTGAATGGCTTTAATGATGTGGCTCATCTGGACTCTCTTCGTTCTTGCTACTGTCTCTATTTTAGTTCTTGGCGTCAGGCAGGTGTAGTGTGACCTACAACTGTAAGTGGGTGCAGGAGATGCTCTAACAAGGCCTTCCCATAGCTCTGTGGAAGTTTCCTGCCCCTGCTACGCAAGCCACTCTGTTTCAAACTCCATGAAGTGAAGGCTGTGGGTTGTATGAAATTCCTCATCAGACTGTAGCTGAGGAAGGGATTTTTCCCTCTTCTGTACCTCTGGGTCCTTGCGTCACAGCTGTGAGGCAGCAGGGGACCATCCAGGACTGCAGGCATTCATCCAGTAGATGTTTAAATTTGAGAGGTGCAGGTGGGAGTTTTGCAGACCTCTGGTAATCACAGGCCCTGCGAAACTTTCCAGCTCAAACCATGGCTGTGGTTCTTGATGGCCGCTGGCACTGTTACAGTTGGAAGTGTACAGCCAAGGCAAAAGGTGCTGCCACAAGGACCTTGGGCACTGGTTGCATAGGATCTGTTGCTGGAAAGCCAGGGTGATGCTGGGAGGGGGACCATGCCCTGTGCTATCCAAAGTGGTAGTTATCGCTCTACTTCCATGGTGCCTGTGGCGTGGCAGCCACTTTCTTCCTGGTCTCCTTTCTGTTTCTGCTCGCTGGTGAGTGGGAGGTGCTGCTGTGGGTCTAGCAGGGCTCAGGCTACAGTTGAGTGGCTTAAAATGCTGGAGGAGGTGACAATATTTCCAGTGGGTCTGTGCAACAAGGGGTGATCAGCGCTTCAGTTATCATAGAGTCATTTAGGTTGGACAAGACCTTCAAGATCATCAAGTCCAACCGTTAACCCAGGATTGCCAAGTCCATCACTAAACCCTGTCCCTAAGCACCTACATGGTTTTTTTTAATACCTCCAGGGACAGTGATTCTGCCACCTCCCTGGGCAGCCTGTTCCAATGCTTGACCACCCTTTCAGTGAAGAAACTTTTCCTAATATCCAATCTGAACTTCCCTTGGCACAACTTGAGGCTGTTTGTTCTTGTCCTGTTGGTTGTCACTTGGGAGAAAAGACCTGCCCCCGCTGCCTACAGCCTCCTGTCAGGGAGCTGTAGAGAGCAAAAAGGACCCATCTGAGTCTCCTCTACACTAAATGACCCCAGTTCCCTCAGCTGCTACTCATCAGACTTGTTCTCTAGACCCTTCACCAGCTTCATTGCCCTTCTCTGGACACACTCCCAGTTCTTGTGCTTATTCCTCAGTTTCCTCTCTAAAAAAGCCTCATGTGCATCAAAACTAACTTCTTATTGCTAGGAACTCAGGCCCTCACTATGGAGTGTCATAGCTTCACCTCTAAGACAGGAGCACCACGCCTGCATTCCTTTCTTCCCTGCCATCGTTTGTGGAATGGATCATGACATCCTGGGATCTGGAGTCCTTCTGTACAGCAAAGGATGAGCTGGGCCCAGTAGCCTTGCCCCCCACCCCACAGCTGTCAGCTTTGAAGGGCTAAGAAATAAACTGTGCTCTTGTACTGATGCTTCTGTTGGAGGAATGTGTAATCAGAGCTTTC
Organism: Falco biarmicus; assembly: GCF_023638135.1. Lineage (NCBI taxonomy): Eukaryota > Metazoa > Chordata > Aves > Falconiformes > Falconidae > Falco > Falco biarmicus. Next base: position 28,071,504 of record NC_079294.1, read on the forward strand.
TACAGGCAAATAATTAATGACACATGTGTGAAGGGATGGCCGTGTGAGCCACCTTCCTTTTAGGAGCCACGTAATGAGCTGCAATCGTTACCTAACCACCTCCGTCTCTTCCTGGCTTGTCTGTGTTCTTAAAGAGGGAATGAAGTGGAGGAAAGGCTAAACATTACAGACTTTCTTGGCGTGGTAAAAGGAATAATACGGGAGCCACAGCCAGTGCTAGCAGTTTCTTGATGGTTGGTCAGCTGTGGCAGAGCCTGTTTGCTGAAAGCTGCCTGGGCTATCAGGGCTTGGAAACACTGAAGCAGTTAATGGCTGACTTGAAGCTAGATGGGGTGATAAGTGAAGCAGGAGGAACTGCATGCTGGAGATTGCCTATATCATTGCCTGCATGTGCTGACAGATTCAGAGCGAGCTAATTTTCTGGAAGAAAGATGAGGTGTTACTGTGGGCAGCCCTGCGAAAGGGACTGCCTGGTAGATGGCAGCAGAAAAAGGGAATAAAACAGTAGCCTGTTAGCATGGGGAGAGGAATTGGGGTCTGCTGGCTCAGTACCCAAGTGTGTGCCCTTAGACACAGCAGGGCCAGGGAAGCTGGGTGGTTCGGGGCTCATCCAGAGTAAATACAAGGGAGAAAGGGAGGGAGACTAAGCGGAAGGCAGGTTTTCTCCTGTGGGAAGAGGCACGTGCATGGGCTGACTGCTCTAGTTCTTTTATGTCCTTGATGGAGCTTCAGAACTGGGACATCACCATTTAAAAGCAAGTCAAAACAAAGTGCGGTGCATATACCTAATTGCTGAAACTTGCTGCTGAGGTAAGTGGCCCGTCTGTCTTTAAGGAGCTGGGAAGGGCAGCTCTCCTGTGCCACCAGGAGCCTTGCACGTGGGCAAAGGGCTGGTGGCATTTGTTAAGGATGCTGCTGGGCTGCTGCTTTAGTTTCTCTGCAGCACAGCCTTGAGCAAACAGATGTATCGTGAAGGTGCTTTACCCTTTACTGCAGTATTGTTGCTGAGCTGTAAGCAGATCACTGATCTCTTCCGGTATGATGATAATCCTGTGGCCATGTGTACTGGAGAAATGCTGACCTGGGATGAGCAATGTATGTTCAGATATCTAGTAGCCCAGAGATTTGAAGTTATATAATGGAGAATCCCCCTTGTAGGCAAAAATAAATCTGCTTCAGTTAGAGAGAGGTCTTGTACACAAGCAAAGGAAGGGCTGAGCTGTCAGAACTGCAGCCATGCACCTTGAGATGAGCTGACCTTCTCACAGCTGGACTCTGGACTGCCTTTGGTCCCTTCTGCTGGTGCTCTGCATCCATTGCCGTGGAGGCAGTTTGGGAAAGGGGAAGGAGACGAACTAGCTTGCAGGGATTTGTGCAGAGGGGCCAAACTTGCTGTAAGGTAGAGGAGGCTGTTTCCCAGAGCTGCCGTAGAGAATGGTTTATTGTGACTGGATGTGGCAGTGTCCTCCACCAGCACCTTCCTTTGGCCACTGCCTCTCTGATCCGTGAGATTTCAGTGCCCTCGATAGGATGGGGCTGAGGGACAACATGAGACCTCAGTGCCCTCAGCTCCTGCTTCTACAGGAGAGGCTTCATGCAGCAAACTGTCCATTTAGTTTTAAAAGCAGCCCACTGCAGGACCCTGATTTTGCTTGGGTTGGTGTACTGGGCTGATACAGGTTTGAGTGAGTTGCCTCTAGATGTTTTCTGTATCCGGGTGCTGTGGAATTAACAGCCTGTGCGGGGCTTCAGGAGCAGCACACGAGGCAGGTGTGGAAGTAATATCTTGGCACTGAGTAGGACTGCAAGGGCTGCTGCCATCATCCCATAATGTAAGAATATGCAAATCCTAAACACCTGGAGCTGGCATGTCTCCTGTGATAGATGATTAGCAGTTTTGTTGGGAACCAATTGTGAAGTCTAAATTAAATAGAGGAGCTCTATTATTGCACAAAATGGCTTGTGCTCTAGTTAGACCTTTTCAGGGAAGTGTCTGTACCTTTTCATGGCATTTCAGTGACTAGGTGCTCTAGTCTTAGAGGCAAAAGTATCTGTGTGGAGAATGTCTTACTCCCTCCCTACTTGGTTTCTTTCAGATTTCTCCTTGATCCTGCAAATGGCTTACTGAAAATTACTTGTAATACATGTGGACAGAAATTGAAGAGAGGTTCTGTATCTGAATTCTGAAGAGAGGTGTCAGTATCAAGTGGGATTTTTTTGGACTTTGGTCCCCAGAGCTAACATGCCTGATTTTGGAAGGCACCATGCAGACAGCTTCTCTCCTTTCTGCTTGTAATCAAATGATTTGTAGAGTTCTCTTCATGTAAAAGGATTCTATTCTGTCTGGTGTGGCTAGGACACCATCTCTAGTATTGCAGTTATAATTCTACATTGTTTCATGCTGGTGGTGTGGCGCAATCAAAGCACCCTCTTTACAGCTGTGGATCTGGTCATGTGTCTGCTGTGTGTGTCAGTGAGGACTGGAGCTGCTGCTGCTGCTGAGTCAGTCTGGAGTGGCTGCTGGAAAGTCCTCAACTTCCCAGTGTGCTTTACTAAGTTAACTCTGTCTCCTGTCCCCTTGCTCCGGTTTTTCCATGTCTTGTAAACGTGGAGCTAGGCTCCCTGCTCATACAGAAGATGGATCCAGAATACTGTGCTGGACTCGGGCTGAGGAGGCTGCTGACCTTAGGTTAGCATGGCTGTTTCCCCGCTGCTGTTGCCTTGAATTTTGCACTGACCAAGCAGTGACAGGAACTACTTTCCAGCATTTATGCTGGATGCTTGAAGAAACTGGGCCTTAAAATGCAGGCAGCAGTTCTAATTATGCTCATCTCTGAAGTCTCTTGTGGGGCGGGGAGGGGGTGAACCTGCCTGGATGTACTTTCCCAACAGTCTAAGAAGCTTCTGGGCTGCTCTTTGCATTCAGGTCCCTTTCTTATGCAGGTTTGCAGAGACACTGCACATGGAATAACTAAAGAGCCCTCTGAGTTGTGCAGTAAATCTGCCTCTTCCTGAAGGAAGCTCTTTTAATTAGAGAAGACTTCTGCTTGGCAGCTGCTGTGCAGGACAGTGCTTGACCACAGCTGTGTGGTGAAGCCCTGGTGAGCCATGTGAAATAGGGTGAAGGGACAGCCCTTTTCCTGCTCCGAAGGAGTCTGCTGCACCTCCCTGGGGATGCTGTGCAGGAGCAGCAGTGGGAAGGCTGTGGGTACAACAGAGGTCCCTGGTGGCTGGTGGTGAGGGGGAGTGAAGCCCTGTGGGGCAGGTCAGCCTTGCAAGTGAGTTCCAGCCCCTCTGTGGGACTTTCTGCAAGAGTTGGCTGCTCCCTGTGTACAGAGCTCGGCAGATCCCTCCCACGCGATCCTCTGAGAGTGGTAGCACCTTGTCTGAGTGCAGCTGAAGTGGGGCAGTTGTGTTTGCTCCTGAGGGGTGGGAGGTGATGCCCGTGGTCGTCTCTCTTGCCTGATGTGATGGGACCCAACAGGTCAGAGTTTCCTCTCGCCCCTGCTCCCTGGGGGAGGTGGTGTGACTGGCAGCTTCCTGAACGAAACTGAGGTGACCAAAATGCTGTTGCAGCTTTTGATAATACAGCTTCAGCATCAAACTGGTTGCTGCCTCAGCAGAAGAGGCTTTTTCAAGGGAGGGCTATTTCAAGGAACACCAAACTGCTTTAATGCCAGAGTCCAAGACCTCAACAGCTCCTTTGATGTGATGCTGCAGTCCTGCTGGTGGTTACAAAGCCTGGTTGTTTCTGCATTCATTCCCAATCCATCATATTGCAGCTTCACAGGCTGTCATGGCAGTAGTTTAGACTTGATCCTGTGTTAAATCAGTAAGTTCCTGCTTTGCGTAGCTTCAGGCAGATGGGAAACCTCTTCCTAGCACAGCTGTCAGCTATGAGCAAGACCTACCAGCATGTATACAAATAAATGGCCACGCACCCGGTGTTGTCCCATGGGAACCTAAACAGTTGGTCCCTGTTTGCATGGAATAGAGACAGCCTTTGCTGCAGGGTGTTTGCTGTCAGGAGGAAGAGCCTGTGCAGTGGCCTGTGAGCTGAGGCCAGGTCAGTGGCCGTGTTACTGCGGTGCTGTCTCATGGTTACTCCTGTGCCCAGGGTCTCAGTGGAGAGTCCCAGCACCCTGTGGTGGGTGGTTTTCCTGCTGGCACCCTCCTGTCAGAGGAAGAGCAGGTAATGGGGCTCTGCTGGGCTGGATTTCAAGCTGCTGTGCTATCCAGGGATGCGTGTGTATCTTGGGGGCAGAGGGATCCTCGTGTCACAGCTGTAACCTGCCCAGGTAGCATGCATGAGACCCCTTGCTGTAATTTGATGTCATTAGCAAGTTTGGCTTGATTGAAAATTGTGGAACTGATGTTAAGTAGAAACGGTCCCTGGGAAGCAGGCTGTGGGGGAAAGAGCACAACGTGGTGGGACAGAGGCAAGTAAGAAAAAATAAGTGTCTGCAACCCTATTAAAAAGTAATCATAGCCTCAGTTATGATTTACTGATTAAGGATGAAACAGCCTCACTTTCCTCACCCCCCCAAAATGGGAGCATTTGTCTCTGCATTAAGGGTTTTCTGATATTTGTAAATCAGTTATTCTGAATAAAATTTCATTATTTTTAAAGTAAATACCTCTGAATTACTTTTTTTTTTCCCCAATCTGATTCTTCTAGCATTGCTCCATCAAATAGTCAAATAGTCTCCTGAAAATTTGTGCTCTAAATTTAGAAAAGGAGACCTTTTCAAGAAAGTAGAAAGGCCACCCAGTGTCTCTTGGTTCAGGTTCAGCTGAACCCATTTTCCAGACCACTCTAGAAACCACTGTGTAGGCTTGCAGACTCCAAGGAGGCTCCTCCTTTTCCCAAAACAGACCTAGCTTTTCAAAGTCTTGCTGTCTATTTTAACTGCCAAACTCTTGGGGAACTTATCCCATATGTCTGTTCCACTTGGCTTGAAGCAGCCCTGTCCATAACCTACGCATGTAGTGCTTGGAAGGATGGATTAATTATTTTCCTTTTTTTGGGTGGTGTTTGGTGGAGAGTTGTTCTTAACTGCAGGTGGCAGGTCTGTAATTGAGTAATGTTCTCTCATTGCTTCAATTAAGTATGCTGGGATTACCTGACTAGTAATGTGGCTAGCAAAACACCTGTGTGAATTGTGGTCTGCCTTGGCCTCCAGGACCATCTTCATAGAAGGGAAACCAAAAGATTTTGAGCATGTCTTCCAGTTGGCTAAGTGTTTTCCAGAGTTCCCCTTTATTTTCCAGCTTTGCTGAGATTTCTTATTGTGGCATTTCACTTCCTGGAATGCTTAGGCTGGGAACAAAGTGGCTTCACTGCAGCTTCTGTAACAGCTTGTGCTGTGTTATTATTGCTCCTCACAGTGCTGCCCTTTACTGCTGTATAATGCAGCTTTCGTTTCCACTTTCTTTCTCCTGTAGGAAGAGCTTGGAGTGAGGAGACTGCTCTGCAAAGGTGGAAGGAAAAGGTGCTAGACGATGCTGCTGTAGTCAGACTGTACAGCAGCCCCTGGTGGCACCAGCTCTCCAGGGTAAAGCATGAAACTGCTTCTGAGCTGTGTCCTCAGAGTGATCAGACCAGTGAGGGGGTTGGCTGTTGTGGCCAGGTGCTGCCAGTTAAAAATGTGAAACTATCTGTGTTACATTGATACTGGAGGGGGAAAATGTGGTTGCAGGTGGATATTTTTGAGTAAAGGGAATGAGCACACATGTTTTCAGTCATTCCCTTGTACTTAAGGGCTTTTCTTGACCCCCTGCCCTCTCTAAGTCATCATTTTGGAAGGAAGGGCTGTTTGAGATAGTCCCTTCCTCCAAAGCTTTTTATAGTTCTGGCTTTTTTTCTTTTCATTCATGCCCTCTGGTAGTGGTAACCATGGCGTGAAACTCAGGATGTTGTGAAATGTAAGTCCTGAGACTGTCTGTGAAGCATGCTCATTTTGCTGGCAGGCAGATCAGGTTCTGGTGGGGTGTGGGATCTTGTGTGACCCTGGGATGGTCTGATGGGAGGTAAAGCTTCTCCTAGGGCAGAGGGCAGTGAGTGCAGACACTGGGTCCAGCAGTAACCTTTTGTGGCTGCGGCACCGCTGTTGCACAAATGGCTCTGAACTGTTGAGTTTGGAGATCCCTGGCTTAGCTGTTCCCGTCTACTTGTAGCAAATGGGTTTGCTGAGTTGCTTTCCTTGCTGTCCTCCCCGTATGTGTGTCTGGGAGAGACCACGTGATACTTTGTGTGAGAATCTTGCAGGAATCTTGTATTTCTGACTCTGGGTATGGCCAGCCCTGCAATGGGGTCCTTCAGATTGTAGAGTAGGGGGCCCGTGGTTATGGTGGGTCAGATCTTGTTGAAGAGGGATGATTATTACAGCTGCTGATCTGTGGTCTTCTGCTTTAGAATCACATCTAACAGTGCCAATGTAGTAGCAGGGGAACAGGAGTGGTTCAGTAGCCACAGGCATACAGTCAACTAGTGAATGGTGAGGGTGCTGCAATTGCCAAATAGTGTATTTGGCAAAAAACAAGATTCCTGAGATCACAAATAAAGGGACTGTTTCTGTGAACAGGCGAAAAGATGCATCCCTTTGTGGGCTGAGGCACTTTTCTGATCTAGTAGAAATTCTGTGACTTCTCTGTCATGCTGGGTCTGCAGTAGTCTTCCAGCCCTGCTTGATCTGTGGGGGTAAGGGGTTAAAACCTTTGCTGCTTGAGATCAGTGCCTTGCCAGTGGCAAAGGATCTGATACAAAGCATGTGATATGGTTAAAGTAGACTAATAGCCTGTCCTTTCTGTTGTTCAAGAAAGCTCACTTAATTCTAAAGCTTCACAATAATTTGGAATGGCAAACTGGAGGTCTCGGTTTGGTGTTTGGTGGGTTTTTTAGTTGGTTGGTGGTTGTTGTTTTACTTCTTTTCTGCCAGGTAAGATCATGTGGATGGACCCAAGGGGAGAGGTCTTGGGTAGATATTTCTATTCTCCAGTGGGCTGGTCCCACTGTGGCAGGGGACTTCAGTGCTCTGGTGGGCACCCAGATAGCTTGGCAAGGTGTCTGAGCTTCTCCAGAGGCTTAGCCTGAGAAGCATGAGGTGGTGCTTGTCCTCCTATGCTCTTTTGGGTAGGCTATCTCTAGCACTTGGCTTCTAGCAGCATTTGGCTTCAGTTGCGGAGTGAACTACTGGAGAGCCTGCTATTGCTGGGAATGGCTGGGTAAGCCTAGTTGGCTTCTTTCCCACACTGGGTGCCGGTGCCCAGGCTCTGCCCAGCCCCATCCACCTGTCTGTGGAGAAAAGAGGTGCAGTCCCAAGGCTCAACAGGCAGAAGGGAGGTGGAGAGAGAGGGTATTTGTTTAATTGCTATTAAGCTACTAAGCTGGGGAAAACTTCCTGCCCTTGGTAAAACTACTCCAGATGTACCTTTACTATATCCTTGATAATTCCTGGAAAGAGCCAGAAAGAATACAAAAACTATTTTCCCAGTTCAGGGAGATGCTGTAACTTCCCAGAAACATGTTCGTTATGAGCGTGCTGAATCTAAGCACCGACTAGTTATCTTTCCTAGCATCTGAGAAAATGGAAGCAACTAAACCCCAGTTTGTTTTGAAAGGGAATTTACAGTAGGAAAGTCCTTAACCTTGACCTCTAGTATCTTATGGGAGGAGGAGGCAGAAAAGATAAAAATTCAGCTATACTACCTGATTCCTACCTCAGTCTGGCAATCTCTGGTGCCATCTAAGACAGAAAAAAAAAAAAAAGCCTGTGTTAAGGCTCTCTTCCTGCTTGGACTGTGGTAGCTTTTGGGTGCTTTGGCAGGGTGGGAAGGTTGCTGGGCCTCAGGAAGGAATCTCTAAGCCAAGTGACGTTGGAGGCAATATTGTGCAACTCCTCAGAGGTGATTTGTTGACCTCTGAGGCAGTGCTTGCATGAGAAGGGAGGCTCAGGAGCCAGGGGATTTCCAGGCTGCTAAGTCTGATGGCAATGGCAAATGCTTGGTAGGATCCTCTGCCCACTGCAGAGCCATGCTGGGGAGAAGCTTACCCGAGTGTGAGCTGGGTGCCGCTGGTCTGTGCTGGCTACCCTGCTGCATTTTGGGGTGCAGGTCCTGCTCATGGGCTTTGCTTCTCTGTGGGGAGGTGTGGGGCAAGCCAGTGTGGGGGACTGCCTTTGACACACACAGGGGCCGCTTGCGGGCAGGGGAGCTGGTGAGGGCATCCATTTCAGAGGTTAAATTTGCAGCTTAACAGCTTCAAGTGCAGAAAACAAAGCTGAGCTGGTCTCATTTTTGGAGCCGTTAAAGAGCCAATGTAGTCAAGTGACAGAGCTGCCCAACCAGTTTAGTGAAAACTATGCGTTTTTACTGCACTGTGTACTGGTTTTAGTCAGCATGGAGATTTCTCTCTGGACCCTACCTGCAGCGTTTGTTGCACAAGTAACATTCTAATACGTGGTAATCAAAGAGTCTAAACTGTACTTTTGGCTTTTTCTTCTGTCTGCTATTTCTGGTAAGTTGTTGTTGGGTTTTTTTTTTGTCGGGGGAGAGAAGAACCAAATGACTTCTGGGACAGATTGTGGGGTTTTTGGGTTGGGGTTTTTTTCCAGTTTTTTTGGCAGAGTTGTATCTCTGCTCTTGCTGAATGGAAAGATTTGCTCAAATTGGAGAATTACTCTCCTGCAAATACTGTCATGCTGTGCAAGTGTGAGGACTGAAAATAGCAACGAACTTTCTCGATTTGCCAGTTGTAGGGACTGAAGACTTAAAAGGTTTCAAGCTTTCGAGTGTGAAGTCCAGATGTGCAATCAGATTTTAAGAACCCCTTGCAAATATAGAGAGACAAGACATGCTTCTAAAACTTGTGCTGCTGTTTTGATGCTTAACTGTGAGTTGTTTTCTTTTTAACAGTATGATAGTGGTTTATAAATATCTAATCACTTCCTCTTGAGCATCAGAAGTACGTTTCTAAAATACACGTTTCCTTTTTACAAAACATGCAACATGTGCTTGCTGTGGTAAAACATCCTGAAAAACTTCTGTCATTGTAGACAGTCCTATGGGAGCTTTCTAATCTTGAGTCTTGCTGCATGACACTGCTCCTTATTATTCACACCACAGTACACGACTATAGAAGTCAAATGGAAAAGCTTAATGTCTTACTGGGTGCCCCAGGAACAAATCTACCTTTGCAGTGTGGGTTGATGAGTCTCCTCAAACGCATCTAGTTTCCTGAGAAATCTAGTCTTTCCAGTGGTATTTCTGCAGTACTTGCAGCCAACTGTTGCCTTGCTTTAGTCTGCTCCCCTTACTCCAGGGACAGCCAATGTGCAGGAGCTGCGTGTCTGCTTGAGCCTCTAGCTTGCAAATGTCTTGCAGAGGCTCATGTTAGGGTGTCACTGTACATCTCTGTACTCCTAAGTGGTAGATCAACGTTTGTTGACAAGTATTGTGCTGCAATTTGCAGGCTGATGTAGCTATGCTGCTGTTTTCTGACTTTGTGCTTAGCCCTCAAACCATCTCCTCTAGCTTGAAGGCAATTGCTTCTACTTCAGGTGAGCAGCAATTGTCTCTGGAGTAGATGGGATAAGAGTGTCTGTTCAAAGTACCTTCTTTTCTTCTCTTCTGTTTCTGAAGTTTGTATTATGCAAAAATAAAGATTTCTACCTTGCCCTGACACTTCCCTCCAGAAAGGTACTGTAGCTGAATTGGTAACACGTACACACACACACATATGTATCTATAAATAATCTCTGCATCCACAAGTGTTGCCTATTTGAGAGGGTAACCCTAATTAGCAGCCTTAATTTTTAGGATCCAGCTTCTTCCTCAATCCCTCCATTGTAACTTTTGAAGAGATGCTGTTTGGAAAATCTCTATGACCAACATGGTCTTGTTTATGTTTTCAAGGTCGTTACACGGCTGGTATTATCTCAGTGAAGCTGAAAGAAAAGTTCAGTGAATTCAGACCTGAGTCTTTCCATTGACTCTGCAGTTATGTGCTTGCCAGAGACAAGATGTACTTCCCAGCTGTACTAGAAGTCCAAGGCCTTTGAATATTAACGTCAACAACACAAACTCCTTAAGATACTCTTTTTACGTTAACATGGCTTTAACTTGCAGTTGCTGCCCTGAGGGCAGCGCTGTACCTGGTTAGCAGGGGACTTAGTAACTCTGTCATGTTTCATTAACTGGCACTGTTGTGTGAAGCTGTTCTGTCTCATCACTCGTGATCAGGGCACCTGCTGATTACCAAGTGCTTGTTCTTCATGTGTGTGGATAGGGAAGCATTCCTGGCAGGTGGGCTTTGTGGCACAAGGGCTCAAAATCCTGTGAAAGATGATGTTTTCTCTCCTGCCATTAAAGATCGGGACCTCCTGGGCTGCCCGTTCCCCTTTGTGCGGGCGTCTGGCTTGGAGCTGGGACGGGAAGTGCCCATTTAGTGAGTTCTGATCCCCAGTTGGTCTCTGCGGGTCTCTAGCCTGGCGTATGGCTGATCAGGTTCTGGTTTCTGGGTTGGTACACTAGCCTTCAAAACCTCATGCAAATTAGCACGCAGAGAAACATCTTTATGGAAGCAGGGGCTTGCCGATTCCCTCCTAGGGCAGGTCCTATTTGCTTTGGTGACAGGGAGCCAGTTCTGCAACTTGAGTACATCAGCAGGAGCTCCTTCTCCTGAGCTTCATGGTCAGTCTGTCTACGAATGAGCTCAGCTAACTTTGGTCACTGAAAAGAAGGGAGGTGAAACCAGATGAGGCAAAGCTTTACAGACTTTCAAAGTCCAGCCTGGTAATAAGTATCTTGAGGGAAATAACCTGTTGCAATGTGTAAGGCTTGGGTAGGCGTGGGGAAGGTGGTGCTTGCCTGCTGTGTCAGGAAGCAGATCCGTTGAGGCTGCTTTGGAGGTTGCTTCAGTGGACTAGCTGAATTTTCATCCAAAGATCCCACCTGCCACATCAGATGCAAGATGTGAAAGATCAGGAACCTCAGGGTATGCTGCAGAGCCTTGGTTTGCAGTGCTGACTGCTGCATCTCTGCATCTGTCAAGTTGGAAGTTTCTCCTTTGGCAGGCAGGAGGGACAGCAGAAATGAGCTGGAATGTCAGCAGTACAGGGCATCCACAGTGTTTGCTCTTCCCCTTGCTCTCACAACGGGAAAACCGGTTCTGGTGTTGGTTTGACCTCTTCCTAGCCTAGTTAGTAAAAGCTAGCAGCAGCACATCCTATAGAGTCTGCTTTTGTTTTACATCCCCTGGGGTTAGAGTCTGAGGGGTGGTAGCGAGGAGCAACTGGCCAAAGTACATAGGAACAACCTGCAGCTGCTTTGTGACTGATCATTTACTTCCCTTAAGGAGGGGTTTGTGGGAGAAGGGACAGCATCTTCCAGGCTGTGTAGATGCACTGAAATGTGAACTCTCTTCTACTTGAAGTATTGGGGCTGACCTTCAGAGCTTGTCGCTCTCAGTAGCGTGTGTGCTGTCCTCAAGGGTTTGCGGGATCTTTGCACTTTAATAATGTACTGAGATGGTGATTTCCACAACTGATCTACTCTGATTTGTGTTGAGGTTGTTCCTGCTTGTCTCCTCCTCTTTCACCGTGCTTGTAAATGAGCCCTTATTTGTGCTGTGCAGTAACTTGGCAGCTGAGGTGCTTCAGCTCCTAGAGCTCGTCTGGAAGAAACTTGCACTGCAAAAGCAAGGGTGGTGCTCCCGAGAAAGGCTTACTCTTACTGGCAAAGCTGCGTGGCACAGGCATGTACAACGCTAGCCTGAGCCAAGGCTTCATAAACTTCAGTGAGCACTAAACATGCAGCGCTTGCTAGGTAGAGGCAGTACAGGATATGATTCGAGAGAGCAGGATTGCAATTAAAAATTAACTTAGCCTTTCTGCCCCTTGACTGGTGTGGTTGCAATACCTGTGCGTAAGTGTTCTCCCCCCCACCTCGCCAGCCCGTGGCAGGGCCAGCAGGCAGAGGTGTTCTGCTCTCCCTGTATTGCCTGTCAATCACTGCAGTCATCTTTTGTGAGAAGAGGGCTGAGAGCATTGCAGGCTCCTGCGACAAAACTAAGTTAATCTCCGAACCATGATGGGACTCCCCTGCTGTCACTAACAAAGCAGGCCTCTGTCTGCCTCTTCTCAAACTGAGTTGTCCTGGATTTTGTGCTCCACATACTGGTTTCTCAGTCATTGCTGTTACTGGGAGAATGACAGGCCTGAGAGTTGGAGGTGGTGGAGGGGGCAGCAAGCCACCCCATGATGCCTGTTTAGCCTGCATGGACTTGTCCTGTTCGTCCACGCTGGGGCCCTGGATCAACTGATGCCTTCCTGCAGTTAGTTCTTCCGTCAGGTCCTGGGGCTGAAGCCAGGCTAAGAAAGACCAGGGATCAACTACACAGACGCTGACCAGGCCATGCTGGCAACCAAGTTTTTATGGTAGTAGTGCCTCAAAGCAGCAAATGGAGTGATGTGTATAAATAATCCTGCGTATCTGTACAGGATGGAAAGTGAAAGGCTGCGAGTAATGCCACTCTTCAAGTTGACGCTAGGGTCTCATGAAATCCACTGTAGAGCTGACGTCAGTCTGGAGAATGACAGGGAAAATTTGGAGGCGTAGGGGCAGGACTGCTGAAAAGTGTGTGTGGCTGCTTGGGGAGGAAGCTTCAAATGAACGAAGCAGTTGGGGTGGAGTGGAAAAGGAGAACACAATTAATTGTGGACAATTAGTGGAATTTGAAAGTTGCAAACTTCATGTATTAAAATTTACGTGCATTGCTGCAGGATGTTAAGTCTCAGGTGTTGACCAAGTTCAAAAGGCAGATGGTCAGCTCTGACTGCCACTGTTCACAGGCAGCATTGACTGGCAAGACTTGGTACTTAAGCCAGCCCTTTGCTGCCGAGTGACCCATGAATATGCCTGGTTGTGATAACTCCAAGCTTGTCTGCTTCCAAAGCTGACCCATCTCAACTTTTGTTGAGTTGCTGCTTCAACTGTATGGCAGTACTGCTAGTTTTGTGACTGTGTGATTCCAGAAGGTAGGGTTTAGAGGAGTTTCATTAATGTAGTGAACAGAAGCTTATAATTTCTTAAGGATAGCAGAAGAATTAGAAAATCTGTGATGTTTCAGCATGTGGAGCCCTAAAGTATCTTAAAAGCTCAAACAGAACCCTAAAAACCTGGTTCTTTTTTGGCTTGAAAACAGTACTTTGAATTACTTTAGGGCTAGGAGCTAGGAAAGAGGTATTATCTCCCAGTGGCAAGAGAACAGTGCATAATGCTGTAATTCACAGCTGGGTTTTGGTTTGTTTGTTTGTGTGTTTTTTTAATAAACACTGAAGTTGGTATGCCTTTATGACATAGCTAGAAGAGCCCTGAAAGCAATCTTTTAGTCTTGTCACCTCAGGCATGTCTCTTCCGCACCAGCTCTTGTCAACTTGTTTAACTACTTAATTACCTTAGATAACTATTGTAAAGATCCTAACAGCTCTGCAAATATCTGTTTTCCTGGCAAATGAAAGTGGTGTGGACAGAACTGGAAATAAGCAGCACAGGACTACTTAGTGCTAGGAAGCAGATCAGCAAGTACTGGGAGTTACCCCTCCAGCTTGAAAATAAGGAGGATTGCACCTGGGACCAGACATCTTAAGGTAAGAAGTCCAGTGCCTTGTGCAGGAGGTTATTATCTAGCTTAGTTCTTGGCAAGGTTGCAGAGCAGAAAAACACTTGTATCCCCCACAACAGACGTTCATCATCGCCTAGGGACCTGGCTGTCTCAATGTTCTAGTTAGACTGCCAGGCTCCAGTTTGTGATGCTATTAAGGGGAGATGTGTTCGTGGTGAAGCCAGTAAGCAAGCCAGCTGGATGGGAAAACTTAGGTCTTAGTTATCCTCTCCAAGTGCAGTCTTAGGTGATGGTGCTTGCCAGGATCAACTGCCCGAGAGAATGTTCCTCCTGCAGAGGAAAGTGTACAGTTTGAAGGAAGCTATGTTTGTGCTCTCCCTGCTCAAATACTCGCCCCTTTTCTGAGATACTGTTACAGGGCGCAGTAGTCTTTGGGTTACAGCTGTTCTGTGACAGCAAGCTGGCATATGATTTGTAGTAGGAGAGTTGCTTTGACATGAGCAAGGCTTACTGAATAAACTTGCTGTCATTAACCAAGGGTACGAATCTACTAACAGAGAGCCTTCACTCGCTTTTCATAGGTTGGTAGTGATGCAGCTGTTGTATAGTGCATCTGTGCTGGAACAGAACCAGCTCATAGCTGATGGCTGCGCCTGGGGGAACTGGAAATGGGAATGCTGCCTCTTTGATATTTGGTGTAAGTACGGACTAGGACTATTACCGGAGCTTTTCACAGCTAATTTGAAGGACCTGCTTCGGGGTACTGCTGACTTTATGGACTCTGACCTGAGGAATGAACTGAAGAAAATGAGTGTGCGGTGGTGCTAACCTGGTTCTGCAGTAAGAGCTCCTTAGGTGCAATAACTGCTATATAGATGGGATTTTTAAGATCGACCTGTAGCACAGCTGGCTGAGATTGTATTTCTGTACTGCTTTCCGATCTCAGTAGTGTCTTGCTTAGGCACTGTGTGGTGGTGGGTTTAGCACAGCCTCTAGCTATGGCATCTCTTGAAGGTAAAACAGCAGTGCTGTCTTCAACCACAGAACTCATATTCGTGCTCTCTCTTGGTAGTTGGAGGGTGATCATTGCTTGGTGGGAAGACTAACCAGTTATAATAAGGCCCACATACCAGTTTAGCTCCAGAGTTAACCTAATTATTTAATAGGATTAAGCAAAAGCCTTTGATTGAAACAAAAGAACATACTGGGCTCCAGTGACACTCAGTATACCCAGGCTGGCAGCAGGGAACCCTGCTGACCTTGCTGTCTGGGGCTGGCTCTTCCCAGGCTGGACTGGTGACCCCAGCCTAGTATTTCTCTTCCTCTGGCTGTTGCTTCTTAAAGCAGCATGGTCTATTTTGAGCAAGGAGGTTGCTAGAGCAAATTTTAAGGAACTTAAAAGTCCTTTCTTGCAGGAAACGTAACTGAGCATGGGGGAGGAAGAAGAAGCAGGAAAGCTGACTTCTGAGCTGTCCCCCACCAGTCCTCATGTGTTACCCAGCTGTGCTGCTTCTGCAGGGGGACACTTACTCCCAGTAGTGGGGTTGGTCTGTGGGACTTCTTTCTAGCTTCTGAGCTCTTTGCTGTCAGACAAGTGAGAACTGAAGTTGCCTACAGTAATACAAATCTATTTACTCCCCGGGTCCTGCAGCACAAAGACCTAATGAGGATCCATTGCTGATAAACTGCCTAATTTGCAGCGTTAAGAGCAACCTTGTCATCTCTTCTCATGCTTTACATAGGCTTCAGCCATGGTAATTGAGCAGAGTTAACTTCAGATACAGTAAAGTACCTTTTCTCTGTGGTGAAGACCTGCCCTGGAGTTTGCTGCTTGCCCTCTCTGTATTGCTTGCTAGTCACCCCATGGATGTGTGTAGTCTGTGTGGGTGGTACCAACAAAAAACGGCATCCTGTTTTATCAGTGCTCCTACAGCTTTGGAAACTGGGACTGGTTGAAATCTTGCTTGTCTTGATCTTGCAGCTGAATTGGTAGCTCATAACCGTGGAGCAGACTCACTGATCATCATGCATATCAAAGCATCGGGTGCTGAGTTGTGCACAGGAAGCTTGATTTGATGCTGCCTTTTATATTGACCCCTTGGCCTTGGTCTTCAGTGTTCCTTCAGCTGCTTAGGGGTCACGAGGAAATGAGATTTTGTGGGGGAGGGAACTGGCCTTGTGAGCTCCTTCAGATAAGTGCATCCCTCTTTGCTGCTGGGAGTGGTAGCTAGAGTTGGTGTTTTGGTTGATACTATTAATGCAAAGTCTGTATAAATAGTGATGGAATTAGTAGTGTATTTGTGATTAAACCCCTTCTGTAATTGCTGATAGCCCTCTGTCATTCTCAAGGACGTTTTGGTAGCAGTGGCTGTGTGTAGTGATGATGATGTCCTGTTTTGCTGCCCTGAATAGGCAACGCGGGTAGTCTGTGGATCACGTGCTTTCTGTGCGTCTGCTGTGAGATCCAGAGCTCTGCACAGGGGAAGGGTGTTGCTCTGAAACTGCCTGGAGGACCTATCACTAACAGCTGGTTGTCTGCTTTCCCCTTAGGTCCCATAAGTGAAAGAAGATGGGGTCTGGCTGCCTAAAAGTCACCAAGTACTTCCTCTTCCTCTTCAATCTCCTGTTCCTTGTAAGTATCGAGGGCACCTGCAGAGTAGAAAGGAAGGCCTGGACTAAAATTAGCTGGAAAGGTTTTTTTCTGGATGTTGGCCAGTTTGTACATTAAATAAAATTGCCAGAGTTATGGGAGAAGGGAGAGAATCCCTGAAGCTGAGGGATGTCAGAGCTGCTCTGTGGCTCCCAGGTATGTTGAGCAGCTCTGCTCCCAGTACCCACGTGATGTTTCCAATGCACGCAGCTCCTTTCCTGCAGTTGGAAAGGAAATCAGGAGTTATGGGTCCTTTCTGGAAGGAGAGTAGTAACTGCTTTCTCTGCCACATCTGGAGTAGCAAAGCTACAAAACCTGCCAAGTAATGGCAGTGCCCTCCTAAATAGGCTGGGCAGGCTTCAAAGAGTAACTCGAATTTTGTTCAAGTCCCAACGGCTGGTTTTGATTTTTAACAGGATGAATTAGTCCAGTTCCCCTATTGAAATGGAGTTGGGAGGTGGGGGAGAGTGGGGCAGGCTTGTGTGGGGAAATGAGGCAGCCCACTGGATGCAGTTATGTTCGTGTGAGGCTCAGCAAAAGGTGAGCTCCTTTTGGATCAGAGTGGGTCTGGGAGGGCTGCATACATTATTGCACACATCCTTTTGTGAAGCTTAGGTATTGTGTGTCATGTGGACCGTGATGGTACTGTTGGTGCTGCCCTCCTGCAATGGGATGGTGTAGTAGGGAAGCGTAAGTTTTCAGCTTTCCACAAATGAGCGAGAAGGTAGTCTGTCTGATATTGTTACCCTTTGTGTGGTGTGTAAGGTGAAGAAAAGGGCAGGCTGGGAGGGCAGGGAGGGAAATGGAGCATAAGGTGAACACCGCTTTCTAGTCTCAGTCCCTGCACACAGCTCCACTCTTGCTTCCTGCATGACTGGGCTGTGCTGCTGGCACATGGGCTTGAACTTGAGGCACATCTGGATCTGGTTTCCCTTGGCTTACTCTGCTGGCTCTTTCCTCTCTGCTTTTTGCTTCCATCCTAAGAGTAGTTAGTTCTGGTCTATGAGTTGAAAGTCAGGGGTGCTCAAAGCATCCATGGGGAAGATTTTTGGGACGGAGGGAAGAGGAGAGTTTTTTCAAGTGCCCTGGATCTTTCAGAGTATGATGCGGTCCACTTTAAGGATAGGAAAAATCCAGATGAGTCCAGGTCTGACTCCTGCCAAAGCAGGACTCCTCTGAAGACATTAGCATATAGGCTATCTTCTCTCTTGAAGAGGTGCTAAGTTACATGCTGCTTAAAAAGTAACTGGCCTACCCTGGCAAGCAGAGCTGCATTTGTTAAGGCAGTGTTAACTTGTCTTAACAAATTGAAGACTTAATGTCTTAACAACATTAACAATCTTGCTGGAGCCCAGTACCTGGGCACTGTCTAGTCTTCCTTTATCCCCAGGCCTAGGTCCAAGTTCATTAGTTAATCTCTGTACAAAAAAAGTTCAAGAAAGCCAGCCTAGCATGGGAGGAAAGGG
Source organism: Falco biarmicus (assembly GCF_023638135.1). Lineage (NCBI taxonomy): Eukaryota > Metazoa > Chordata > Aves > Falconiformes > Falconidae > Falco > Falco biarmicus. Next base: position 28,089,241 of record NC_079294.1, read on the forward strand.
GAAAGACAACAGCCTGCCTTACAACACTTGCTGGTTTTGCTGGATGCTATCAGTGGTCATTGTGGCATCTATATTCCACGCTGCCCTCCTCTCCCCTCTCTGCTGAGCCAGGCATGAGTGGCAGGCAGCCTATGGGGATTGCTGCGCTGTTTGTTGGACTGACCCACCTCTGTGCTGAAAAGCATCTTCCTTTATTTCACAAGGCTGGGAGGATGGCAGGCACTGAATCCCTCTGCAGGTATTGGGGAGGCTTGAACACTCCTGTCTGGGTTGCAAGTGATGGAAAGCAGCTGTTCTTTGTCCCGTGCACACCCTGCGCCAAACCAGCTCCTCTGGTACAACAGATCTTCCCCTCTCGGGGAAGGCTGATCTGATGCACGAAGCTGGGCCTGGAGAGTACGGGTTTTAAGATGGGCTGTGAGGAGGTCTATGCTGATCAAAAGGGAGAAGCTGCTTTAATGAGCTCTTTGCGAAACCCACCATGCAGATGCAGCACGGGTGCTGTCTTCCCCTCAGGCTGCTCCATGGAGGTGAGGTCGCTGAAGCCACAGTGCTCTGGTGGGGAGCTTGATACTTCTCCAGATTGAAGATTTTGAGTGTGTTTCTGTCTCAGCTGATGACAGGGTTTTGCATGTGCCAGATGTTGAGGAAGGTGGTATCCATTACTCGCTTGCTTCCATAGGAATTAGTTGATATGAGAAGCTTTTTCCGTTATGGTTGTTCAAGGTCTGAATGAGAGTGTGTGCTGGGAATTCTTGAGCTTATAGAATGTGGTAGATCAGTATTAATCTAGCAGAGAAACTGCTTCTGTTGAGTTGCTGTGAGTTCCCAGCACGGGCAGGTTTTGCATACCTCGTTTCCCAGAGCTGCTGAGTTTTGAATAGAGTGCTTGCATAAATGTGAATGTTAATGCTGATGGTGGAGCTCTGTGTCTGCTCTGGACCTTGAGCTGAGCTTCTGTGATTGCAGCCTGTGCAGGCCAGCCCTTGCTGTCTGAAGTATGATCTCCAGCCTTGCTTGTAGCTGATGAATTAAGCCTTTAGAGAGATGCTAGTGACTCTTTTAGAAGTTAGTTATTGAAATAGTACTGCTCTACAGGTCGAGGTCTGTGAGAAGGTCCCTTGCTGTAGCTGAAGTAGTTCAGGGACTTGGTATTTTGCAGTCTTGGAGCCTTACTTTAGGGAGGGGTTTGACCTGCTTTGATTAAAGGGAATAAGGTTATTTGGACTGCTTGCCTACTTGCTACAAAAGATACCAAACCCATAAGCTTGGAGTGTTAAGTTTTGATTAGAGAAACTAAGCTCTTACATCCCTACTTTCTTGGGTAGTGGACACAGGCAACGACAGATGCTTCTCCTTAAAGGGAAAACAGTTCTGTGAGACAAGTTCAACAGTCTTTAGAAACTATTTGTTTAGAATATATAACTGTCTGTCCTACTTCTGACCCTTCTGTAAATGAAGCAGAAGACGACTACCTAAAACAAAGTCTGGAGTTTGAGCCGTTCTGTTGTGCCAGGCTTAAGTTGCCCTCATGCGGTCTGAGTGTGAAGGAAGGCAGTGCTGGGGGAGGACAGCTGGGACCCCTAGCTGCTCTTTCCAGAAAGGTCGGTCAGCTGCGTTGCAGCTTAGTTCTTCTGTGCCCCTCTTCACTGGGCTCTGCTGTGGGAAGCTGCTGGCCCTGCCTTGAGGGAGCTGCATCCTTCTGGCTTGGGTGCAGAAGGGGATCTTGCTGAAATCGGGAGTGAAATCTCCACCCTCAGGGTGAAGGGGAGACATCTGTCCCCCAATTCAGGAGTTTAAAGCAGCAGAGCAGAGGAATTTAAGTTCTATGGAAGGCAGATGTGATTTCTTCTATGGACGATCTGAAGCCAAGCCAGTGGCAGAAGCAGCCTTGCTATGCTGTGCAAACTCCTGAGGATGCTGAGCAGAGATACTATCCTGCTAGGATATATAAGTAATAAGTAAAAAGTAAATATACTGTTGTTAATAGGACAGTGTTTTCTCCCTGCCGTCCCCTTTTAGTGTTTTCCACAGCAACTCCTGGCAAATGCATGAGTTGTGGACTAGAGCAAAGGTCAGAGTGAAAACAGACCTTGGATAGCCTGAGCACCTCATAACAAATAACTTCCCAGAAACTCAGCTCGGCAGCCGTTCTGTGTTTTGTCAGCAACAGCGAAACTTAGGTGACATTTCAGGGTCAGTGAGCCAAGAGAGATGTCATATACAGCCCAGTTTGCATCTTTAAGACAAATATTTTATTAAGACTATAGTTTAAATGTGAGACTGCCTTAAGCTGTAAATTCAGCAGTTCTTGGCAATACCAAGTTTGAGAGGAATTTTTTAGGCGCTGCGGCTGGTGCATGTTCAAGGGGCCTTTCTAGTTTGATCAGCAGATTGAATGCTGCGGTACAGCATGTTAGGACATAAGGCAAGGGGAACTTTTGTTACTGCCATTGTGTCTTTCTTTTAATCTTTCTTTTGTCTTTTTTACTGTGATGGAACAGCTACATACTTTCTGCAGCTGAGTCAGTCATCTTCATCTATCTTTGTAGATGGGAACTTGCTTGGTGACTTTCTAATCCTGTCCCCAGAGCTAACTGCATGTTGTGCCCTTTGCCAAGCCAGAGAAGCTTGCGAGCAGCTTATTTCAGACTGTTGCTTTATCTTTGCTCAGAAAAGCTTCTTTGTATGAAGAGCTGAAGCATAGTGTAAACTTTCAAAATGTGGAGCCAATGCCTGTCCATACAACCATCTCTGCCAGCTTGCTTCAGGTGGTGGTTTGTCATTTCCCTTGCCTCCCAAATGTCAGAACATTCTCTAATGAAGCACAGAATTGTGATTTTTTTTCAGCCCTATTGGTTTATTTACTATTTCACTTCATCCTGTCTCAAAATCCTGCTGGTGTAAGAACTGCTTGCGGTTCATGTCCTCTGGAAGCATCTCACTTGTGCTTCTTGTCCTCCACTTGTTTCTCCAAAGTCTGTTTTAGATCTTTGCACAAGTGGTTTCCAGCCTTTGCCACTTCTGGCTGGCTGAAGCATATTTCAGCTTCTTATCAAACCTGCAGACTTATAGGCTTCTCTGCATAGCTACTTTATTATGGGTATAATGGTGTTCTCATCCTAATTTGGGAGCTGGGGTCATTTACATGCAAACACCTCACAGTGTAGTATAAAACATGGTGATACCTGGAAGCTGAAAAAGAGCATGCTCTTCCCCCCTCTTTCAAAATGAGATGGGAAACCGTATGTCTTACCGTCTTGATTCAATGTCTGGATTCAGCTGAGTCCTCACAGGGGTATGTGTATTGCTCTACTAATCCTTGCCCTAGATAAATCTGACTGTGTGGTGATCAAGGCAGAGACTGTGGCTGGTGTTTCATAATGCTTGACTCTCTTGGTGGCAAGATGTGTTGGTTTGAGTGGCTGGGGTGTTCTGGAATAAAGTAGTGGTCGAGTCAAAATGCCTAAACTTGGCTTTGGAAGGGACAAAAGCACTTCCCTTAGGAGAACCTGCATGCAGAGTGAATGCTGCTGGTCTCTTGCATTTGTGGGTTGAAGCTGTAACATTACAACAGAGCCTGACAAGCTGAAGATTTCCTTCCTGGGAAGGTTCCTGCTGCCAGATATCTAATCCTTTGGCAGCTGGCTCCCAGCCTGGTCCCATAGGGTCAGGGATTTCTCTATTAAAAAAAAATATAATTAAAATATCTTTAAAATCACATGCTAGATGTGTTGGTTCTTCACAGAAGCAGCGTACTTATCTTTTGCTCTTCCGACAGCAAGATTCTAACAGCAGGGTGTCTCTTCCTCAAACTGTGTTCAGTGGTTCTCCCATACAACCTCATGTACTACTAAAATACTGTGTGAAGGACTGCCAAGCAGAACCTAGGGCTTCTGTGCAGTTGGCCGAGGCATTCTTCCTGGCGTCATGCTAATCTTGTTTACTCTGGGAGGAGTACCATGGGGGAGATGGGTGGGAACAGCAAAAGAATATTTGTTTTTACTCTGGAAGTACGGAGAACAGTGACTGCCTCTTCTTATTTGCCTAAACTGATAAGCCAGCTATATGTGTCTTGTTCTTACTCTTTCAGATCCTGGGTGCTGTGATCCTGGGGTTTGGAATATGGATTCTGGCCGACAAAACCAGTTTCATTGCGGTTCTACGTAAGACCATGTTTCTTCATCTTATTTCGCTTTCTGAATTGACTCTAGCCTGGGGCAGTGCTTGACTATGGTGTAGTCTGTGGATGGCAGTACTTCTATGCATGGTCTGTGACCAGAGCAGTAACATGGTATATAGCAAGATGGAACTCTTATCAGGGACAGGGTAAAAGGGAGCAACCCTGGAGACACAGCATTTCTCCTAGTCTTGTGGATTGCAACACTAGGGTCAGACTGAGTGAGACCATTGCCTCTTCACCCAACAATCCGAATACTTCATCTTAAACATAGGGACTAATATTTCATGCTATTGTCACTGCACGCTCTGTGTTTCCACAGCAGCTTACTTGCTGTCATTGTGTCCAAAGGCCCCCAATGTCTTAGTGTAGTTTTGTTATTCGGGTCCCCTGTGCTCTCACTGCTTTCTGTAATGATCTACTTCAGTTTGACTGTTTTAAATGCCAAAGGAAGTACCTGGTTTTATTGATGCTTTATGTACATTGAAAGTAGCCAGTATGTTTGTCGCTAAGCAGTAGGGGATGCAGATCTGAGAGGGGGACAGAAGATGTGGATCCATACAGTCTTTAGTGCTCTGACTTCTAAAACATACTTGATTATACACATTTCATGAAACTTAGCCTGGCCATCAGACATGTTTTGTGTCACTGCGTGTGTGAGGGGCTAGCTTCCTTCCCCTTTAAGTCAGCCAAGAACATCGCCTTGAATCTTAACAGAGGCTCTGTTTTCTGCAACAATCAAAAAACTGAGCTGGCTTAGCAGAGCCTGGGCTTCTTAAGGCTGTAAGTGGACTCTCACCAAATGAGTAGCTCAGCTCCATCTTTCACAAGCTTTTCTTCCTTTGTGCTTTTTTCTAGAGGGGGGGTTTAAACAATTTTTATGCTTCAGTGGGTCTGGTTACCCATTGCCACTACCTCCAGAATTGTTGACTCTGACTCTGCTTGCAGCTCCAGGGAATGAACAGTAGTAGCATTCATAGCTGTGTTCCCAGCCACACTGATTCTGCAAAGGGCTTTATCTCTGAGGTCGTGCTGAACACTTCAGCCTGGCTTTGAAAGGTGCTGAGTGGAGGTAACACCTGCACTAATGCTGTACAGACAGATACTGCTGCCTGCTCTGTTGTGCTGTGGCATCTGGCTTGCTACTGTAGTACTAGAAGGACAAGAAGCACAGCAAGGGGTGCTGGTTAGTAAAGTCAGGGCATGAGCAGAAATGCACTTTTAATACACGAAGCCAAAATGGAGTTTATCAGGGCCTGGTTATTTGCAGCACCCGTTACAGTCTGAGGTGTGTTAAGTACCAGTGGGCCAGCAGCTGTTCCCCCGGCAGATGGGTGATACTGCTAGTGGTGGAGGTACCAAGTCCCTAAGCTTGGCTCTGCTGCTTCCCATTTTACCCAGAATCTCTGCTAGCAGAGCACTGAAGTATTTAGCTTCCTTCCTGGAGATTTCCAGCATCAGCTCTTTCTCCCTGCCCCCTGCTTCCTTTCCCATGCCTTGCCCCTCTTTCCCTCTGCTTTAGTAACCCAGGCATCAGGGAGGGAGCTCGGCACAGCAGGGCACTCCAGCCACTGCCAAAGGAGCCTGTTGTATTTGCTTGGCTGCCTGCCCAGTGCAGGGGAAAACACGGAACAGCAAACAGAGCAGGAGTCATCTTGCCAGCAGAGCCTTCTCTTGCAAGACAAGACATATTGCGGATGAGAAGTGCTAGCACGGCTTCTGTCCCCCTGCCACTGTTGCTTCTCCAAAGGGCCTTTGAGTTGGAAATACCTTTTACTTTCTAATGAGAAGCTGACTAAGCAAATGCGTTCTAGTACTGTGGAGGTGCTGCAACCCGGGCACTTGGATGCTTGCATGGTGGCAGAGCAGATTCTGCAGGAGAGAATAGTGTAGTCTTGTGAAGGCCACTCCTGTAAGTCTGCTACTTCAGTAAATGCTTTGCAGTATGAGCACCTAACCTGCACAGCAGGAGTCGGGACTGGTGAGGAAGGAGCAGCAGGATCCTGTTTTCCATAGCATGAGTCTGGCCTGGAAGCTAATCAAGGCTGAAATGTCTGAAGTGACCAGTGTGGCAAACAGCTGTGGTTCATGTTTTGATAAGTGATCTTTTTCCTCTGTTTGGCATGTTGTAGGGAAAAGTTTGGAAGCTGGTGACCTGCACCAAGTATCAGAACTGGGGGGAGGTATACGTTAAGGGGGAGAGCATTAGTCTGGATTTGGTTACTCTCTCAACCTATTTCAGGAGGACTTCGGTGGAGGCTTGCCTCCTGGGACTTCTGTCCAGGAAACTAAATGCTGAGCTCTAGGAACATTATTTATATTAACCGCTGGACATTCAGAATTCCCCTACGCTGTGCAGCTCACAGGCTTAGGAATGTCTCTTAATGATAAATGAGGCTTCTGGTTACTATTTCTAGACAGAGTATCTCTTTGACTTTTATGCTATAATGTTTGCTCCCTCCAATCCTGTTCTGCAAGAAATAGTCCTGTGACCAACCTGAATGTAAGAGCTTGTTCTTGTTGTGGCTCTCGGTACTAAATGTTGAGTGGAAAGGACTGACAGCACCAGCAAGTCTGTCTGAGAGAATGCTTCCTAAACTTGGTTGAAAAACTGTTAAATGTTCAAGAGCATACCAGATACAATAGCAGGAGATAACTTGGAGGATATGTAAAAGTAGCTCACTTGAGCATATCTGTTTTGATCCTGGAATAGCATCTGTTTGCAGGGCATCATACACAGGTGCTGAAGCAGCCGGCAGTGAGTGCCTGGCTACAAGCCATTCAACACTGCCTTGTCAGGTAACCTGTCACATCATCTGTGCTTAATGCTAGCTGTAGCTCTTGCTTCATGTTTCACTCCACATAGTTTGTGTCCCACTGTTGACTGCAAGTGGCTAAGTAAAAACAGAATGGCTGGAACAAGGAATAGTGCATTAAAGTGAAAAGCTGGAACAAAAAGGGTTTTTAAGACTTGGAAAAAAACTTCCCTGAGGATAGTGAAGGGAATTGAAGTAAATAGGCAGTAGTTGTGGAGTAGAACATACTTTATCTTACTCTCACTCAGAGTGCATTTATGAGAGTTAAAAATCCAGTAAGCAGCTAACTTTCCCCAAAGAAGGTTCATCTGTTTGGAGTAACCTTGAGTCTTCCAGGCTCTGAGGTAATGGAGGCCTGCCACTGGCTTTGAAAGTCTTCCCTCATCAGAAGACACCCGGAAGCAGCCTTCTGTCTCTACGTTCAGCACACCTCTGTGCAGTCCCTTTGTAGAAGACAACAAACTGTTATATGTGGAGGCAGTTCTCTAAATGGTGAGAGCAGATGTAGTTTCTGTCAGTAGCTGATTTTGTTCCCTCTCCTGGTCCCTACAGAAATGTCATCTCCCTCCCTGAAGACTGGTGCATACATCCTCATTGGTGTTGGGGCTCTCACCATGCTGATGGGGTTCCTGGGCTGTCTTGGAGCAGTCAATGAAATTCGATGTCTCTTGGGTCTGGTGAGAGAATTCATGCTATGTTTTAGATCCAACCTTTAATACTTTTCCTGCAAAATATCTGTTGAATTGTAGCTGGGGCTCAGGTCTCCTGGGGATGGTATTTCTGCTAGGTTAACTTAAATCCAATTCTTAATTTGCACACATCAAATTCTCCAGCAGTTAACAGGTCACAGCAGCAGTTCCTCAGACATTACTGATGATGAACTAATAACTCTGCAAAATGAGAGAGGATGTCACTGATACTTTCTGCAGACAGTGGGTTGAGGACTGCCAACTGAGGAGAGATTGCTGCAGGTGACCCGGTACCTTGCCCCCACCTCTAACCCTGACTTCCCAATTGGCATCATGCTCTCAGTGGTGCAAAGGCAAGTATCAAGGGCAGTGAGAGAGAAGAGGAAGAGTGACAGTGTCCTGCTGTGCTGCAAAGTTCAGCCTCTGGAAAGTGCAAGAGTTGAGAGAGAGATTGCTAGGAATGTCCTTTATGTCAGCACCTCCTGTCAAATAGTTAATCTATTGAAAATTTTCTGTTATGGATGAGATGACACTAGCTTGTTACACCTCAGCCTGCTACTTTGTATTCAGAGCACATATGTATAGGTAACAAATTATGGCCGCATTGTGTGTCCTGATACTAGGAACATTAATGTAATGGTAGTAGCTGCCACTGTTTAAAAGTAACCTCAGATGTCAAACTTCTCTTAAAAGCAGTTTTCTGGTGAACCTTAAATTTAGATCCTCAAACAAATAGCATTTTTTTAAAAAAGCAATTTACTTTAAAAATATTTTTTTAAAAAAGTTGGGTTTGTAATTCTTGCTATGGAGGCTTGGGGTAGGCAGAGTCCAGCAGATGGAGGTCAGAGTGGACTAGGAATGGAGTTGGGAGTCTGAGAGGGAGTCCCAGTTGGAATAACATACGCAGAGGGTGCTTGTAAACCCTCACCCTCCTGAAGTCTTCCTGTTGGCGTGATGGGAGAAGCACTGAAGTGCACTGGCCTGATGTAGATTCTTGTACTTAAGCTTTCTACTGGGGAGAGCATCATCGACAGCAGAGCTTGGCTGCAGGCAAAGGCGTTGTCTCAATGTTGTGACTTCTCTTGCATATAAAATCTTACTACTACTTTGTGCTATTATGTACAGACCTTTCTGAAGGCTGATAGTGGTCATCTGTTCTCTTTTGTTTCCAGTACTTCACCTGCCTGATGGTAATCCTCATAACTCAGGTTGCTGCTGGACTGGTCATCTACTTCCAGAAAGAAACAGTAAGTGTTTCTTACCATGCATATTTTCCTTGGTCTTGGTTTTGGGGAACAGGAGACACATAGAAATTCTTTCTTCCAAAATAGGCTATAATGTTAGCAGACATAACTGGATTCTTCTTTCCTCTACCCCAGCTCAGCAGTTTTGCTGTAGTTCGTTGCTTCTGTATCTGCCAGCCTCAGTAGTGCTACCTTCTCAAGGACTATGAAGCTGTGTTTGGTATGCAGGCTTTATTTTTGGGTAGTGGGAACAGTAAAAAGAAATTCCTGAAAGGCTTTTCACCACACCTTCTCTTGATCCTGCTACAGACTACTATTTGGGCATGTAGTAGCAGTGATTACTACCATGTTGCTTTCACTAGTGCCTTGAGGGGTTACCAGCCTGAGTGATTGCTTTTCTGACTGGCCTCCTCCTTGTGTCATCATGTTCCGTCCTTTCAGTCCTTTTGCATCTGTATGTAAAACTCTCCTTGAAAGAGCTGTCCCCTTTCACCAAGAGCAAACCCAAGTGCCTGACAGTTTCTGTACTACAGATTGAGTTTAAAGCCAAGTGGTTTAACATTTTGAAGTGGATCTTTTTGTCAGGAATGCAGTTTCACAGTGTGTGCTTCTAGAGCTTCGAGTAGGCTTGGTAGTGTAAAAGGAGTAACATTTGAGCTACTTAAGTGCATTGCAACAGCCCATCCTGGCTATAGGTTCTCTGGCCAGGGCAGTGCCCGGTCAGGCCTCCAGCTATTTGACAGCTAAACTGGGAGCCAGATTCACACATTGGGAGCAAATTATAACTGTGGGATTGTTGCTGGTTTCTGTCCTGATATGCAGGTTCCTGGCACCAGTTGTGGGTAACCCTGCCCCTTGCCACATAACTAACTGTATATCTGTACTGCTGCACAGCTGTGCTTGCTTCCCTAAACCAACCCTCCTGCTAGGTGGTTACAGAAAGCAGGTGGTTGAAGAAGTTATGGATGGGGCCTGGTGGTGAAGTTTGAGGGCAGGGGAAAGGTGCCTGACCCCAGCATAGCTGATACGAGCTTTGTACAAGTGTCTGTGGGACTATGAGCAGCTGTTGACTGGGTTCCTTGCCAAACGTGGTGTGAATGTAGCTTGCTGTCTGGGCTGGCTGGAGCTGAAGGAGAAACTGAAATGTTGGCTAGCTGGTGTGTAAAGTTACAGCTTTAAACAAGCTGCTGATTCTCAACAAACAGCTCTGAATAATGCAGAGGAGGAGGTGTGGGGATGGGCATTTCCCTGCAAAGGGGAAGTGTGACTTGTTTGGCCATGAAATTTCATACTGCCTTTGGTATTTCTCCTCCCGCTGTCACTCTGCTCTAGAGAGCTCCAGCTTTTGAGTTTCATTTTGAGGTTCATTTGAACCTCAGTTAGACCAGGGAGAAAATAAAGTGCTGGAGGTTATTCTGCACAGCCCTCGGAGCTGGCATGGCTGAGGTCATCACTTACACAGATCCAGCAGAATCGTAGGGGAAGCTGGGCTTTGAACAGGTGCTCCTGTTGAGTCCTCAGCAGAAAAAAAACCCACCCCAGCTGATGGAAAAGCTCTTCCAGAGCTCATCTATTTCAGGGATGCTCTGAAGTATCTGCCTAGAGCACTAAGAAAAACAGGAAGGTCTTGGCCAGCCCCCCCCCCCGCCCCCGGCTTTGTGGCTGCGCTTCAGTGATGCTATGCATGTCGCTCTGCTTCACTTGATGTACATCATCCCAGGGCAGCTCAGAGCACAGTGAAGCAAACTGAAAACTGTTCAAGATCCTGGCCCTAGATACCTATTGTGTTCATTCTTTCTGACTTCAGAAACTTGGTTTGATATAAACCAAGGAATAACAAGAGTGGAGGAATGGATCTTGGATCCAGAACGTTGCAAGGTGATACTCATTCCTCTGCTTCTTGTAACTGAAGTATTTATTTCTGCACTGCAGGAGAGTAGACAGGATGACAGGATTATTGTTGTATTCTTCTCTACCTGCCCTTCTCTTATTAGTAGAACAGATTCACTATTTTTTGTTGGAATATCTGTTCCTTTTCAGTGTCAAAATCCTTCCCCACCCCTGACATGTGAGGTATGCTGCAATAGAGTTCGTGTAACTGTAAAAGGCTGAGTCTGACAGGAAGGCTGCTGCTTTGCCTCCACCATGCGCATTGCTAGAGGAATGCCCCTTAAGACTGGAGTTGCCCAGTACTACTGGGAGGATCCATTTCCCTGCATCTGTTGATGACTGAAACTGTGGGGTGGGTTATTTTTAGGGATGACAGAACAGTAACATCACAAATGTTGCAAATGGCATTCTGCTTTGTGAGTTGAATCTTACTACTCGCCCACATCTAGTGGATCACAAGCCCCTAAGTGTGTGAGAACCTGGGCAGGGTCTCTCTTGGCCTAGTTCATACAGTTCTCTGCAGCTTGGCTCTAAGTGTCTTGAGCAAAGGAGAGCTATGGTCTCTTGGGAATTGCCCTGCTTGCTAGCTATTGTTTGCAGAAAACAGGCCTGTGTGATTGCATGCAGTGACTTGTCTGGGGTTATGGACTATGCATTAGTTTCAGAATCTGAAGTGACTGAAAGGGGTGAGAGCTTCCTCCTGGTGTTTTGAGCATTTTTTTCGTGTGCAGGCTAAATGCCAATAAATGCTGGGGGAAGAATCTAGCTTTAGCCTCAGACAGAGGGGCAGGGTAGATGACCGATGGTGTCTAACAGTGGAAGAAGCCTACACGATTCATTCTGTGATCAAGGCTGGAATCAAAGACCTGTGCTCTTGCCTTTAGTGTTCTGCTTTCCCCAGCTCCCTGTTCGGTAAGCCTGTGTGAAGGGGAGACTGACAGCCTGCTGCTTTCTGGCAATGGTCCGTGGCTTTGGTGCCTAGGCTTTGAATGCCATGGCTGTGGGTTGGTGGGGCAACCACAACTTCTGGCACCAGGCTAGCTAGAGCTGGGAAGCAGCAGGAGCCCAGAAGGCAAGGGTAGCCGTTTCTTGGAGCAATCGTCCTCCACGCAGCACTGAGTTCTGACAGGCCTTAAATGAGTGAAGATGTTGAAAGCCTGCCTAAGTGTTCAATATGCCTTTCTAGCTTGTTGCTCTTCCAGTTTTCTTCTGCCAAGTTCAGAAAGGTGATCAGCTGCAGGTGCATGTGTTTCCCCTCGGGCTGCTCTGCCGGTTAAACCTGTGAACAAGCTGCCTGTGTGTGTGCTCTCCGGAGCTGTGCTATTGTTTGCTTAATAGTCTCCCCTTCTCCAATTACTTTCTGAAACACGTAAGAATGCCTGAGTTTTTCTTTAATTGAAATGCCTCACTTCTTGAAACCAGAGGTGTTTTTAAGACTTGCCTGTTCTTGTGTAAGAGTAGAAGAGCAAGCATAGAGCTTCCCTGTGCAGTTGTGATTGAGGACATCTAGTTCAGGCCCTGTCTCTGCTTGTGGTGAGGTCCTGGGCTGGAAATCAGAGGCATTGCCTGGGATTCTTGCAGAAGTAACATTAGGCTGCATCTGGACTAACAGCTAAGGGGCTAGATGGGCCCAGGGTAGGACAGCAAACCCAGCTCTCTTTGCCTCCCTCTGCTTGTGGAGCAGCAATATGTGGAAGGGATGAGGGTGGGAACTTTGGAGGTTCAGTAACTGATAAGGCTTATGACAGCAGCCAAGGCCAATCTCATTAGTGAGAACCAGGTCAGGTTGCCTTGATTTGAAGGGAAGGAAAAGGGGAAGCAAGGTAATTAAAAGGGGAAGAGCTAGACATTGTGGAAGAAACATCGTGCAGCTTCCATCTGTCTGGACTGATACAGCTGGTCCCAGTGAGCTGAGCTGCAGTTTTCCTAGGAAGAAGAGTTGCTGATGTAGAGAAGCTTCTCTGTTACACACAGTAGACACTGCTTCCTCTTGCTGTGTGTCCCTGGGTTTGCCATGGTCACTTGCAATGCTTAACGGTAGAAAGAAAGGGATAAAACAGTTTCCACTGATCGGAAAGATGCTGTAGCATCACAGGCAAAAAAGATGTGGGATGGGTGCATCCTAGTGCTCAGGCTGATGTAACTCTATCCCATCCCTCAAGTAGTCTAATGACACTTCTCTCCAACTTCTTGTGGTCTGGGTCTGTCCTTAGCAGTAACAGCTGTCATCATGTACGGGCTAGCTGAGAAGAGCTTCAGGAGGAGGTGGGAGGAAGATGGTGAAGGAGTCTGGGTGGTAGCTTGCACCTCTCATCAAACTGAAAGGTGTAAGTATCACTGGATTAGGAATGGGGGTGAAGGGATGATTTGATACACCTGAGCTTGGTGATAACTGTTAATGAGCAGTTTAGATAGTTGTAGTACTTCCTGTCTTAATATAGACTGCTGTATGTCAGAAAACCTAGCTGTATAGAGGAGCAGAGTGACTCATACTTTCCCTGAGTGGTGAAGATGAACTGCAGTGACTGAGATTCTGGACCAGAGTCTCGCTTACAGTGCAGAGTTAGAAATATATTACCTGTGAGTACTTCAGGCAATGTTGTCTTTCAGCTTGCGCTTATTTTTCACTTCTGTCTCATCTGGGGCAAGCAGCAGTTGTTCAGCCTCTGTCTTACCAAGGTAACCATACCCAGTTCTGTTTCCTTATTGCTTATCAGGTTTGTAGCTCTTCTCTGTGCCTGGGCAAGGACTTGCTTGGAAGTACCGATGCTTTGGCTGTTGCAGTGCATAGCGCATAGCAAAGCTGCAGTCTTGCCTTCCCTTTAAGACTGAGTCTGTATGTATCAACTTATCTGTACCTGTTACTTTTTGCAGTTAGCTTTTTTTGAGTGACTGAAGCTGCGTATATGTACCCTAAGCCCTAAAGAAAAGGCTACAAGGAATTGACTAATCTGTCTTGCCTTTCTTCATTGCCAGCTGAAAGAAGAGCTGTCCCACATAGTTGGAAGTCTGATTGAAAAGTATGACCCTTTGAATGAGGATGAGAGGAACTTACAAGATGCATGGGACTATGTGCAAACACAGGTGAGTCATGGGGTGCAGCAAGAGGCAGATGATGCTATTTGTCAGTGCAGTCAATGGCCTTTAAAACTAGGCTGAGGACAGGGGAATGGGTGTTGCAAGAGGCAGTACTATAGCACATTGATCTGGCTGATCTGCGAAGTTGTCTGTGAGGCTGGGTGCCTGCAGACTAGAAAACCGTGTTGCTTGCTATTACTAGGTAAGATCCTGAACCATTCCTGCATACTGGCTGTTAGGACTAGCTACTATTGGCTGCATAGCCTAATATGTGTAGCCTATCAAATGCCTCTCCAGCACTTCTTGTCTGCAGGGCCTCCGGAACACTAGCCTGTGTGAAAGCCACAGTGCATACTATTTTTGCAGCAAGTAAGGTCCCTAGCTTATTGCCAGGCAAGCCAGCAGCACTGCCTGCCTTACTACTTGGTGCATGTTGCTTGCTTATTGTGATGGCTCTTCTGCAAGTGTCAGTGTTCTTGGGAGCCATCCAGCTGCCCATGGTTTCTGTTTTAGCTTCAGGGTCAGCGCTTGAGCAACTAGGTCAGTGTTCAGGCACACTGGAGTCATGATAGCTGTTTACTGCCAAACCACAAGCTTGAGAGCTAGCTGGCTGTTGTGGTTAAGTACATGCCCAGCATGGGACTGATGCATAGTAAGTACAAGTAATAGCATTTTTCTTCTATCTGTTCTTCAGTCTGCAAAACACTGACCTGCAGTATTGCTGCTCCTTGGAGACAGAATGGTTTATTTATGTTTTTTCACTGTAGTTGCATCTCCTTGGTAGTGGACTGAAGAGAAGCCTCAGTCTATTGTGGAGAGAGGATCCTGCTTGAGCTTTTCTTTAATGTGGAAACAGAAGAAGGCATCTTTGTAGAGGTGAAGAAGTCAAGCGTTAGGACTGTAATTCCCCTTATGCACTAGAGTTAGCATTTGAAAAGGGGTGGGTCCTCTGTAGACCAGTCTTGGAGTAAAAAGTCCAAACCTCTGGGAGGCAGAGGTAGTTTGTTCTGGAGGCTGGGTCTTCGACACTTCTTTGGAAACCAAATGCTTATCCTGGCGTGGGTGTTCAGCTGTTTGTACTTCTCATGTCTGTTACGTCAGACTGAAACATTACTTTTCTGAGCAGAGGGGGACTTTCCCTAAACTTCCACCTCAGGTTTGATAGCCTTTCTGCTCTGTACCACAATGCAAACACGGATCCATTCTTAAGATCTTAGTCTTTGCTGGACTTCCCGATGTGCTTTCCCCTCCAGCAATTGCAGTTTTATCACGTGGCTGTATAGGAATGTAAATGTTTCTTCAGATGGAAAATTTTTCTCATCCCATCTTCCAGCCAGTCCCAACTGCAGTCGGGCGGGTGGGAATGCAGCCGGACTGGCTGGGGCTCGGCGGCATGTCAACGCCATCATGTGGTGGCTGCTGCTGTCCCCCGGGGGCCACAGCTCAAATCAGCAGTACCTTGCAGTTGGGAACTAGATAACGGAAAGCTCCTGCTTTGTGGCTGATCAAAAAATGTGTGCTACTGAAAGAAAAAGAAAGTCTCAACGTTTAAACCTATGAGTGGCATTGCTAGAGGAAGACTAGAAGATTAGGTAGGAATCCTTTTGAGATGTCTGTGAATACATATGTTGTCAACACATTAATTTCTTGCCTGCCTTGCTTCTCCCTCACCAAATCAATCTGCTGATGATGAACTGGAGGGACTGAAATAATCCTCTCAAATGTGTCATACAGGACAACCGCCCTCCTCCAGCTGACCCACTAGCAACATCTGTTTTGCACTTTTACCTCTGTCTAGCATTGTTACTTGGAGATGAGATGAGCTTTGCTAGTATTTAATCTGCAAAGATTAATGAAAATTACTCTAAAATCGATATCAATCTGTATGGCCCGCTGAAGTCTGAGTATCTAGGCCTCATGCAGTCAGGCTGGTGGAGGAGTCTTATTCTGACATAACTGGTGTGCTAGAACTTTAGGGATGACCTGTGTATATTATAGTCTACTATTCTTCTAAGTCTTCTAGAAGTGGTCCTTAAATTCTTGTTTTGTTGGCAGAGTGATCCTTTGCTAGGAAGTAATGCCCTATCTTCTGGACAGCCCTGTGCATAAGTTATCATCTGGTAACCAGGGTGATGATCTAACATAACTAATTCATGCAAACTTTATGGCCTGATGGGTTTTGTTACATGGAGAGCTCCTGTACTTTCTGCCTCCACTGCCTGTTAGTTTTCACATGTGGTATGTTACCAGTGCAAAATTTAAGACCGTGATGATCTCTCTCTGCTTATTAGATCGCCTGTTGTGGCTGGACTGGAGCAAAGGACTGGGAAAATAATGTGATTCTTATCAACCAAAGCATGACTGCGTATCCCTGCTCCTGCTCCAATAGCTCCAAGGACTTCCAGGTAGATAGCGGTTTTTGTAATCTGGACGGCTCTGTCAATGGCACTGCAACGTCTGCTGAGTGGCCTGTTCATGAGCAGGTGAGTGGGTATGTCTGGACCCTGTGAAGCTTCTACTGAAGTCACCATCTCTTTGTTCCTTTGGGAATTATTTAGAGGACTTTCTTCACATCAGTATTGCTTAAAGTACCTGTGGAAATTTGGACGGGGGAGGACAAGGGATCCTGTCCTTTTCTGCTAAAGCGTCTGTGAAACTTGGTGTGGCATGTAACGGGGATAATCCCTGCATGCACATGGAGATGTGTTACGTATTTTCCAGTCTTGAGATACTTAGATTTGTGCTTCTTTCTCTTGTGACCTTGTTTTCTCCACAGGGATGCATGGATGGTGTAGAGAAATGGTTGAAGGACAACCTTGGTGTCATTCTTGGAGTCTGCACTGGTGTTGCTGTTATAGAGGTAAGTCACACCCTGATGTGAACCATACTGTCTTACCATGGAGACTCTTTAAAAGGCAAAGCTATTTTTTCAAGTAATAGACACCTGGTTTAATGGCAGTGCAGATCTAGCCCTTGGTTCTCTCTGCCTGGAGCTTTGAACTGCTGCTTTCATTGGTTGGATTAAATGTTTAACAAAGCCCTGTCTACTTGCAATTCCTGCTGCTGCATCTGATGCTTGGCAATTTACTGTGTGCGTAACCAGGAAGAATGAGACAAGCAATGCCCCACTAGTGAGATCCCACTTGTTGCCTTGAAAAGCCTTGTAACATAGATTCCAGGTGAAGGCACATGTTTTTGCAGCAAAATATTTTTGTCATCCTGATTATTGCGTTTTCCTTGCATTGGGGACTGACTGTGTTCAGCTGTATGGCTTCATCATCCTTTCTCCCTGCCTTATCTGTCTGATTGCTGATTTTTGTTCCCATTCCTCATTATTTATTCCAGCTGCTGGGGATGATACTGTCCATTTCACTTTGCAAGAACATACACAGCGAAGACTACACCAAAGTGCCCAAGTCTTGAGTTGGCTGACTCCAGAGCTACGGCACCACAGAGAAAGGAGCAAACAGAACATCCCTGTCTCATACCCAGACTGTCCAACCATTGACCATTATTCCTGTGACATCCCATTTCTGACACAACTCTGCTAAGAACTATTAGAGCTGCAATACAGCCTGATTTTCTGGCAATAGGGCCCTTGGGCCACTTGCATCCTGCCTCTGGATTATTTCTACTTCAAGAGCAGAACTTGACTATCTCGTATCACATGAGACACTGTTTAACCCAAGGGGACAATACTTTTGCTGCCTGCTCCATGTTAATACTATCCGTATCTCCATTCTACAACCCACTGCGCCTAACATACAATAACTCCTTTCCCACCTCGTTCTCCTCCCACATATCTTTCCCCCTATCCCCAGAAGTCCCATCTGTGTCCCATGAGCCAGGATGGCTGTTGAGATGCCAGTGCTTTGGTTGCTTTGTCTACTTCACTGACTTGTGGCAGTAACTAGTTATGCTTTATAGGCCTTCTCTTACCTTGCTGCAGTTAACCTGATTCTGCTCCCACTATGCATTTTCTAGCCTAGGCTGTCATCTGAACTATGGAGTGCTACCCTCATACTTGTTTCTCCTGCTTCTGGAGTCAGCTACACATTGCCTTCAGCAGAGTTCTTCCCTTTAAGTGTGGTGAGAAGCTGCCAGGAGGGAGCCAAGCCTACATGTCCTTAGTGTGGCATGGGAGATTGTGGTGGTAGTGCTCAGCTGCTTCTGGAATGGGTCCCTTGGGTTCTGGATTTAACACTTACATGTTTCTCCCACTTGCCTCTTTACCTTTTCCTCTTCCCCCCTAGCACTGCTACGCTGACTCCTGTCAGCTTGGAAGCACTTCAGAGACTGCTGCATAGTGTGGACCCAGCCCCAGGCTGTCTCTGCTGGTTGCATTCTTGGGTTGCCAACTTTTATAGAGGTTACAATTCACTTGATTCTTCCGCTGCCCCTTTTACGAATGTAAAATTTGTTAGCTGTGGGTTTTAATTATGAATATGGAGGGATCTGACTGGATTGCTGTAGCTGTATATTGGAGATAGCACTGCTACCAGTGCCCAGGTTAGGTTCTGTAGTTTGGATGCAAAGATAAGCTGCTTCTGACTCCACTGTGGACTGGAGCCCTGACTGCATCCTGAGCTCTGTCTCAAGTACAAGTGCTGCAGCAGATAAGTAGCTGGTTCTGCAGTCGTGCAGGTGAGTGGTTTCTGTACTTAATGGCTGGGCTGTTTGCTCTATTCAGCCAGCAGCAAGGGGTGGTGTAGGGCAGAAGTAGGAAACTTATGTGAAAAACTGCCCCATCTTCTTGGATAAGGGATCTCTGTGCAAATCCTCAGTCTTAGAGGTGGCTTGGGCACAACAGATTTCCTGCAGAATCACCGTGACAGCAGGAAGTTGTATGAGAGCAAAGTGGATGGTCCTTGCCTGAGACCTGATACGAGGTACTTGGTGAGAGAGCCTTTGCCTTACAGAGGTGGTCCCAGGACTGTCTGTTGTCAGGGGTGGAGTTGTAGAAATAATCCTAGTAGCAGTTCCAAGGGATGGCTTCACTACCTGCTCAGTTTTCCTTCTGGGAACAAAGGCTTGCATAGGGGACCAGGGCTCCAGCAGTGGATCCCTGTTCTGTCCTGATCTGTGGACACAGCAGTGATTAGGGAGAGTAGATGTGACTGGGCAACTGGTTTTTATGGAGGTCTGATAAGGCTTTCCTGTTCTGAGACACCTGCACGCTCCTGCACAGATCCTTCAAGCTGACCTTTGCTATAGCGGAAGGCACCCTTCTTAGCAGTAAAGCTTGCTAGCTTTTGTAGCACAGTCTATTCTCTAACGTGTTCTTATTTGTAAGATTCTTGTTCAGTTACAGACGCCAATGCTGAGCAGCAAGTAAAAAGGAGCCAGTGCTGGGTTTCCTTTTTGTTTTTTGTCTGGTTTTGGCAACATCTTCCTACTGGAAGAAATGCATGTACAGATATAAAAGTCTAGAAGGTGAATATTTCTGTAATAAAGACTTTGCTAAAAAAAGATATATATGCCTATTACTTGTGCATTGCAGTGGTTTCTCCTTGCTTCCTCTCCACCCCCTTCTACTTTACATACAAATCACTGACACCTTGTTTGTTCAAGGTAGTGAAGGGCCTGTCAAAAGCTGTTCTGAGGCCCATGTGTGAGGTCAGTGTGGACTGTGGAGATACTGACCAGTAGATGGAGGTGGCAATTTTACTAGGCTATATTCTAGAGTAAACTTTGCCTCGTTTTGTGAAATATACCTGTCGTAGGGTGAGCTGACTGAGTGGGAGGTCTTTTGAATTACCTGCTGTTTCCTAAGCTAAATGATCTCTGTGTTTGAAGATGTCACTTCAAATCTGTACAGTCTGCACTATCTGAAGTCATAAACCACAGGGACTTGACTGACAAAACAGAAGCTTGCTGCGATGCCCACAGTACATGCAGCTCTTGCTAGCTTAGCTGGATCACTTTTTCCTCTTCCAACTCACCTTCATTATATACCTGTCTCCAGGCTGCTATTTAAAAAAAACCAAAAAAATCTTAGCCCCTGCCCAGTCACTGTGAGGAGGAAGAAAGCTGCCATTTTTGTAGGCTATGCAGCCACACACTGGGCTTGACTGTTTGAAAAGCTCCTGAGAAGCACATAGAGCAACTGTATGAATCATCTTACTTCCCTCAGCTAAGCAATTGAGAAGCAAATAGGAGCTGGATCTGAAAATCCCTTCAGATCCTGCTCCGTGGTGGTGTTCCTGGCCATTTAAAATGGCTGTCCTTAGAAGGACCTACGTTAGTGTGCTGATGGAGTCAGGAGCTGTTGCTTTAGGAAGTAATAAGCATGACCTGTCCTCATACATGCTTGAAGAGACAGAGAAGGTGCTGCCAGCAGATACTGGTAGCAACCAGTCCGAAATCAAGACTTCGGTTACCCTGACCAGCTGAGTGCAGAGCGAGAGGTGCTTAAATGGATCCTGGACTGGACCCACAGCAGCGTGCAATGATGGTCCTGATCGGTGAGTACAACGTGTGCCTTTAGGCTGTCCTGGGCTGCGCTTGAGGAGAGCCTGGTTCTTGGTCATACGGGTTCTCCCCTCTCTCTGGCTGGTTTCCCAGATAAACCTGCTTTAATCGGGTGGTGATGCTTTCCCAGGGCCTCACGATTTAGAGCGCTGCACTTCATGGCAAAGCTGCCAAACCCAGATGGCTGCTGGGTGGGGACGGGCACTGCTGGTTCTCCTTCAGCCTGATGTGGAGGTGGAAGGAGAAAGGAGGAAAGGTGAGGACTGCTGCTTGTCCCCAGCTGGCTGAGCTCCGTGGAAACCACTTGCATTTGGCCACTGGAGGGAGGTGTTCCTCCAAGAAAACCCAGCCCGGGTGCCGCATTATCGGCTAGTCCCTGGGGAATGAGATGATGACATTGATCGCTTCCTTCTGTTCCTTGTTACTCCTGGCAGCAGGGTAGCTACAATAACTTGTAATTACAAATGTATTCTCCTCGTAAATGATTTGTGCTGCGTGCTTGGCATTTTTAGGGATAATTTTCCCTTCCATTTCTTGGGAGCAGCGCACTGTTATTTTGTTGCATGTCTTCCACCACTGTATCTGGGGTTTGCCTGTTTGTTGGGTTTCTGCCCTAAGTAGCTCTGGAAGTTCAAGACAGTATGAGGAGCCTCTCCTTCTGCTCCTTTCCTCATCCCCATCCTTTTCCTGTTTTCCTCCATCCTCCTTTCCTTTGTGTGGTCAGCTTGGGAGGAAGCAAGGGGCATTTGGTGCTTATAAACCTGATCTAGAAAGGATTCCAGGAAGAAAGTACTCGGATGTTCTGAGAACAAGGAACCTGCTGCTGCTTCTTGGGCCAGGATCCCAGATCATCTCCAGAGTAAAAGTTTGCCGCTGGAACTAGAAATCAGAATAGCACTCAGACATCTTGGGAGCTTCAGTGTTTGTCTAGCATAACCCACGGCGCCAGCCTCTGCAGTAGCTCAGCACATGGAAGCATTTTGTGCATAACCAATAAGCTGTTACATAGCTGTCCCAGGCCAATAATTAATATTGCAAGAACATAGCTGTGACCTCCCTGTGGCCTTAAGCAAGGCCCCTAGTAATGAACTGGTGACGTTCCTCATTCCGTGTGATCACAGGGAAGTCAAAGCTGCCACGATCCTTTCCACGAGCTGTTTTTTCCTTCTGCAAAGGTAAGAGGAATTGCATTAGAGTGGGTAGGGGCAAGCCTGTAGGTTGCAGTGCATCTTGTTTTCTTGTGATGGTTTCTGCATGGCGCATACTCAAATGTAATGTGTGAGAGTTGTTCTTTCCTCTGTAACTCTCCCACATGTGGTGGTGTGGCTGGTCCCTGCTGGCTTTGCTTACGAATTGAGGCTGAATTTGGTCGACTTCAGAAAACATCTGATTTCTGTCTGCAAGGCAGGCTGCAAATGGTGTCATCAGACTGTGTGACTTGGTTGGGGAAGGTGAGGAACAACAGCCACAGGGGCTCATTGGTGAAAAGCCACATGACCCTGGGATTCCCACAAATGCTTTTTCACAGCCAGTTGCTGCCACTCAATGCCATAAATGGAGAAAATACCCTCAATTATTCATGGTCTGGCTCTAACCCGTTAGCCTCTGAGACTCTTGGCTCTAGCCTTGGCCTTTTATTACAAAGAATAAACCTCGGTTAGCAGCCAGGATTTCTGAATGACATTTTAAACCAGGTTGATACTGAAAACTTGCCAGCGTAAAATCTACTGCCGTGGAAGTCTTCAGATACTTGTAAGCTGGCAAAAGGTCCTTAGCAAAAACGGTGCTATTAGTGAACAAAAGCTATTAGTAAAATGTTGCTAGTAAAGCTACTAAGTATGCTTTAGCCATTTATAAACAGTTTCTAGCAGGCATGCGTTGGTAGAGCACACACCATTTTTTGCCTTGTGGCAAGAATTTCTTCTGCCAAACATGGGGAGTTACTTTCTATGTAGGCAGTGTAACCCTAGCCATACATTCTTCTCAGGTATTAATTTTCTGGTTTCTGTCTTCTAAGCTCTTAATAATACAATTGGCTGGGGTGTACTTGTGCTGTTTGGCTTTTGTGGGGAGGGATTAAGGGAATATTGGATGCTCTGTATCTGGAGAAAATACATTCTCAGTTCTCCAGGCAAAAATATTATCCCTGGATTATATTTTTATATAAATATAATATCATTTATTATATTATATATTTATTATATATTGAATATATCATGGATAAAATAATAAATAGATATATATCTTTAAGAAGGATAAGGCTCCAATAAGTATGTGGATGCTCTAAGATGTGGGATCTGAGAGGGAAAATCCTGCTTTAGCCCCCAAGGATGGTATTTGCACACACTTGAATTAAATTTCTCTCTGGTGTCTTCTTTCCTGTCCTTCTCTCACTGATAAATAGCATCATGAGGTGACCAGTCTGTCCGCCACAATCCAGACTTAAGCAGAAAATACAGAAACCTACTTCTGTAATCACAACAGGCCCCATCTCTAGGAAGCTAGAGGGCATTTCCCTTCCCTCCTGTAGGTTCCAGATGTTGGTAACTCCCATTCCTTTGCTATGTTGCTTTGAGCTACAGCAGCAGCTCAGGAGTTATCTTGATACTGCTGTTTGTTCTGGGAGTGTTGACCAGGTTAGGAACTATTGGTTTACACCTATGTGAGGCCATCATGCTGCTGCTCCAGACCTGTATCAGATCTAGACTTCACCCAGGATCCCAGATTCTCAGTATGTCACCATCATGGCAGACCTTGTCTATCATCTGACTCTTGCCAGTATTACTTGCTGTTCATAACCTTAAACCTTCTACATGTTGTCTCTTCTTTTCCAAGCAGTTTCCTTGGAAGTTCTTGGTCTGCAGTTCTTTCTGGATCTGGCTGCCCTGGCATCAGGTAACTAACTCTGAAACAATGGTTGTGACAGTGCTGGAGATCAGAGGAAAGTGTGTCAGACTAAATTTTTCTTCTTTTTGCTCTGCTTAGAGTTACAGACTGGACATATGGAAGTTCTTCAGAGACAGCAAGAATCCCAGAGCATGTGATCATCTGAATTGCTTACCCAGCATGCTTCCTGGGTATTTTCTACATAGCACTTCTGGAAACCATTTAGGATTTACTAGGGTGGAAATGTGAGGTCCTGTCAAGACCATGTTATAGTACAGGCATGTGCTGTGGGCACTGAACTTGCAAAATGATGTCAGAATAGTGTAACTCATACAGTGATGTCTGCAGACAGTCTGGAACAACAACACATCAGAGAGCAGACCTTTAATTTTGGCAGAGGTTGTTTCACGATGTTCTTAAGTATTTGTAAAGAAGTTGTCCTTTGAATACTATGTTGTAACTAACTCCGGTTAGCACTGGTTGGGAATTCTTTTCACAAAACAATTTTTCCCTAGAGGGTGTAGGTTCATATAAAACAAAGTGTGTTTTGTTTATGGGCTTTTTTTCTTCCTGCTTAAATGGGACTGAAAATAGTTGGATAACTTTTGATGGAGTGGTTTCTTCTGCTTTCTTAGTGGTTGTAAACATTACGTAAAAGACCTGGAATTGGACAAAACAGGATTATAAAACCATATTCTAAATATGCGATCTAACAACAACGTGTATTGGTTTTCTGAGGTGGGATAGACTGGAGAGATGGGTAAATTTTTATTTTTATTTTTCCATGTGAATAGTCAAAAGTGTTGGCTGTATCTGAGGGAATCTCTGCATTTCTTAAGATCTGGGGGTTGAAGGGAAAATAAAAAATAATAAACTGTCCAAGATAACACTGTTACCCCTGGGCTGGGTGAAATTAGATTAGGGGGTCCCTGCTACTTCCCTTTCAAGCAAAGGTGTCTGTAACAAATGTGCAAACCAGGTCCACTTTGGCGCACCACTTAGAATCTTAAAATTATTTAGGTTAGAGAAGTCCTTTAAGCTCATTGAGTCCAACTGTAAACCTAGTACTTCCAAATCCATCACTGAGCTCTGTCCCTAAGTGCCACATCTGTGTGTCTTTTTAAACACCTCCAGGAATGGTGATTCCACCACCTCCCTGGGCAGCCTGTTCCAATGCTCGCCCACCCTTTCAGTGAAGAAATTTTCCCTAATATCCAATCTAAACCTCCCCTAGTGCAACATGAGGCTGTTTCCTCTTGTCCTGTCACTTGACAAAAGAGACCAACACCTGAGCACTTCATATTTTGGAGTGGCTTCTTTAGATGTCTGGGCAGTTCCTCAGAGCTGCAGAACTCAGCCAGGCATAAGCAGAAATCAGTGGGTGCCCTTTCCTCAAAACTAATGCACTCTTTGTCAGCTGGGAACAGAGTACAATTCCGAAGGACCTTCGACTTCAGAGCCTGCATTGAAGCAGGTGTGTCACTGCTTTCACGTTGCTGCCAAGTGGAAAGTTAATGTTCCCCTTTGTGTCCTGTGAGGCCAGGGAGAGACCAGTGGAGACACTGAAATGCTGCCGCTGCTGCTAACATATATATTCAAAGAGGGTTTAGGTAAGATGATGGGGGGGGGGAAAGAAGTCTGTCAAAGGCTATTAAACAAACAAGGGCAGATGCAACTTCTGCTTGGGGAAGTTATATTTAAAACTGTACACTGTGTAGCTGATGCATGGAGTTTGGAAGAATGAGGTGTTAAGATGTTAAAACCATGGAAAAAATAGCTGGAAAACGCCAGCCTGATGTGAAATCCCACCTGAGGCAATCCCAGCTGCCTGTGGCACTGTTTATCTGACTACCACACATTGTTCCTGCTGCAAATGATTAATGGGATGTTTGCTCAGCTGGGGAAGGGGAGAGGAAAGTGAACTCCATGGTGAAATCAAGCCTAAAAGAGGAGATACTTCAATATCATGGCAGAAATGTAAATGCACAAAAATTGTGGCCTGATGCTGTTTGGGTTTTTGGTGGTGTTTTATTTTTAATTGCCCTACTTCTCCAAGCAGTGTGTGAAATTAATGAGTGGCGCAACTGTCTTGTAAGCCAAGAGTGCGACTGTACTTCAGTGACTCTGAAAAGCGACATCCCAGCAACTTGTACGGCTGAACATGCCAACAACAGTATTTCATTGATACAGACTTACGGGGTTTGGGGGTTTTGTTTGAGGTGTTTGGTTTTGGGTTTTTTTGTCTTGTTTTGGTTTTAAGTGGAAATGCACCAGCATCAGGTCCGTATGAGCCTGTAGAAGCGAGGTGGTGCGGAAGCCGGGCTGGGGCAGTGTGGAAGCTTCCGGAAGGTGGGGGGTGGCTGGGGGAGGAAGAGGGACCCGTGGCCCCTGGCCTGGAGGCGAGGGAGAGGGAGGTGGCAGGGGGTTTGCCCTGACAAGGGGGAGCTGGCATGGAGGGCAGGCCCCACAATGAGCAGGGTGGAAAGGTGGTAGGGATACACACCCAGACATTTAGCTGCAGCCGTTTGCCCCAGTGAGTCTGAACAACTGTTTAGAAAGGGGTTTAGCTGTAACTTGTGTTCTTGCTGGAAACCTAGTTTAGCCAGCGCGTAAGGTAACGGCGAGACCACCACCCTGGGTCCATCGCCAGCTGTAAGGCAAGCAGGAGCTGTCTGGCGACGGAGTCGGCGTGTTTGGGAGCCACTTGCCTCCTCAAGGCAGTGAAGAACGAGCGTGGCAGTGCCAAGGCCCCGCTTGCCTGTTCTGCAAGGCACCGTGGATGTGGCGGGAGCAGGGTGCAGGGGCAGGTCCCACCTGTGAGGGATATGTGCCCGGAGGAGCCTCAGGAACGGACCCCCACAGGGCAGCACCAGGAGTCAGCCCCTGCCCCAAGGAGCTGGGTGTCGTGGCCAGGTAGGTTGGCATGCTGAGGAAAATCCAAGCTGCGGTCTGGACGTGAAGGGCAGTGGGACAAGCTGCAGCCAGCCTTGGAGGGGGACATAGGAGGTGGATTTTTCTGGAAGAGTTGCTTTCAGGAAACAGGGACCATGAGACAGGCAAGGCAGCAGGCAGCTGTATTCCAGCTCTCAGTGGTGGTGGGAGAGGAGCAGGCCTGACTCCCATGGCTGAGCAGGAGCACTGTGGTGTACAGCTGCTGTTGTGCAAGTAGTCAGCAGGTTTCATACAGAAACCACAGCACCTTTATCCTTAAGAGACTCTGCTGCCATTCCCATTAATTTCAGGATCAGTTTGAAACCAATTGTTTATAAAACAATCAACTAGGTTGCCAGAGTTGCCTTTTGAGTGCTTCCAGGTATTGGCAGTTTGTCTATTGCTTTATACAATCTCACCACAGATGTTATGAAAACATTCTGCCTCCTGTAACACCCCGGGTTGCACGTTCTTTCTCACGCTTGCTGGCTCTTCCTGAAGTCCCCAGCAATGCCTGCTTTGGCTAGTAAAGTACCAGAGCCTGATGAGAAAGTTTGGCTGCAGAATGCTGTGGGTTGCAGGCTCTTGGTTTCAAAGAATCTTCTCACACCGGTGAGCTGTAAGCAGAAGTAGGAAGATGTCCTAACAGGAACCAAAGCTTCAGAGCACAGGCGTGTCTGAGATTTGGGAGCCCTCTCTTGTTTTCTCTTAGATTTCCCTTGGTATGCTGGTGGTCATTAGTGAGCAGCTTGCACTTTGTTTGAGTAGTGAAGAAGCTGGTTACACTAGCTTTTATGTGATGAGAAGAAGCAGAGAGCACATCACTGATCAGACAGCTATCTTGAAGCTGGCAATTTCATGCCTAGCTATAATGGAAGCTAATTAGCTCAAGGCTGTCTCTCATCTGAGCAAGGCAACAGCAGGATTGCATTGTCTTCCTATTAGGCAATAGTCTTGCCTGACATAAAATGAGATGTCTGGCCATTCTTATAATTGCATACAGCTATTTATTTTTCACCACAGCTAGATTATCTCACTCTTTTAACAGGCAGCAAAATGGTAATGAGATCTTCTCTCCTTTTAAATTCATTGCAGGCCATGCTGAGGACTTCTATGCTCCGATAGCAAAGAGGGAGGGTAACGCAGAAGTAGGGGAGGAAGCAGTCTCCATCTCTACCCTGGAATGAGCTTGGTAGGAAAGGGTATTCTGCTAGCTCCTGCCTTAATAGTGAAGTCTCTAGGATAACTGTTTCTTGCTCAACCCTTCATTCTCTTGAACTAAGAGAACTTCTGTCACATGCTCCTGTTTGTAACGTCAGGACCTTGTAAGAACTTCACAGTACTGCTAGCATTTCTGTGCCATGTAAACACAATCCTAACTCTATCCTTAATGTGTTAGTCTCTACCTGCCCGTCCTCTTCTGTGTGTGGTCGTGCTAGAATTCAGCATTAACACTAACAGTTGCTTACAGGGGCAGAACTACAGTCGGGGATGTAATTGGTTTCTGATATGCAGAGATATTTCACATAAGGATAAGAGCCCAGGACCAGAAGGGTGGAGAGTATGGCATGTTTCAGGATCCTGGAAGGCTTGCAGTGCGTATGGCTGCTGTTATCAGACTCCATCAGTAAAGCAAAGCCTGCCTCACTGGAAATAAAAGATTATGGTCAGGATCCATGCAAGGACAAATAAAAGCTTGTTAAAACTGTAAAGATCACCTGTTTATAATGGACTAACTGGTGGCAGAAGCAGAGAATGCCTTGATTGTCCAGTTAGATGGCAAGAGGGAGTATATTTCATATAGTCATCATAGAATAGTTTGGAAGAAACCCTTAAAAGTCATCTAGTCCAACTCCCCTGCAATGAGCAGGAACATCTTCAACGCGATGAGGTTGCTCAGAGCCCCGTACAACCTTGCCTTGAATGTTTCCAGGGATGGGGCATCTACCACCACTCTGGGCAACCTGGTCCAGTGTTTCACTACTCTCACAAAAATTTCTTTATGTCTAGTCTAAATCTATCCTCTTTTTATGAGGTTTTAAAACCATTACCACCTGTCTTATTGCAACAGGCCCTACTAAAAAGTCTGTCCCCATCCTTCTTATAAGCCCCTTTATTTGTATCATTGACTCTAAGCCTGCCAAGATAACAGTGCTGCTGTGAGACAAGCTGAGGGGAACAGCCCAGCATGCTACGTCAGCTTTAGGGTTATCCAGAATTTAGGCAGGAAGTGTTTGAAGAGCATAGTATACAGTAATGAATGGAAAGTGTGGATGCACTACCTTTTGTTGTTGTTGTAGAGTTACTTACAAGTACAGTGAGGGTTGGGGCAAGAAATGCTGAGGCTGAAGTTTGCCCAGTCCTCAGGAATGGATGAAGGCTGGTGTTGACAGGATTAGCTTCAGTATCATCTTGTTCATGGGAATGAAATGAGACACAAGTTAAGAATGAAGGGTAAGTAGCTGCGCAAGGAGGTTCTAGTTTAGGAAAACTGCCAGTGGAAATTCTTAATATATGGCTAAATTTAGGTTACCTTTGGGATGGGATAGATTTAAGGACACTTCTTACCCCTGAATTCTAAGAAAAATGTAACACCGGAAAAAGAAACAATGTTTTAGTTTGGGGTGAAATGGGCTGAGAAGGCCAAGCTATTGATTGGCTTAAGTTTAGACAGTAAATATAAAACGTTCTGGTGCCAGCTGGGTACAAGGTACTAGAAAAACCTTTGACTGTGATCTCAGCACCCTGGTACAGCAATGCTTCAGAACTGTGCACAGAACAACCAGCAGCTATGGTCAACCTACTGCCAGTACTTTGTTACTTGGTCAGGGGAGACAAAAGTTGTCCGATGCTTTCCTAGGCCTAGGCTCTGTCATAGCATGGTGTCAGTGAAGTTACAGCAAGCTGTAGGATCCTGCTGAATGTAGTTCTTTATATTACCCATGGAAGTCTTTTCGTATATTAGAGCAACTCACGTTCTCCTCATTTTTCTTGCAAACCCTGACACCACATTATAACTGCTGAGACCCTGTGTTTTCTAAATAACACCCTTGAATGCTGCTGTTTTCTTGGTCTACTTGGGCAGACCTTGAGGGCACAATAAGAACTGGTCATGGCCCATACTACTTTTCCAAAAGCAAAACCTAACCCAAGCTATACCTCCAGTGTTCGAGATAGTTTGCTGTTGCAGGCTCAGCAGCAAATAAAGCACAAGCCCAGGAGCCCTAGCTGCAACAGTTGTTGTCCACTTGTGCAAATTTCTGGGATTCATCATCAAAAGGATCTCCCAGTTACTTCCTATCTATAATCCTAGCTTTAATCGAAGGCTGCTGAGATACTGTGTCCCTGAAAGTCATCACGGCTTGGAGGAGCCTTCTGGCATGCAGTCACAGCTGACTTTTGGAAACCTACATGCAGGAGACTGACTGAAACTTTGATGCTTATATTTTGGAAAAAGAAGTATAAATCCAATCTGAACCCTGGAGTTCACTTAACACTGAAATAGGCCTCCCTGCAAGCTCAGCAGGAGCCACTGGGTCTTTGCCACAACCGCCTCATTATGTCTGCAAGCCTTCTGGTAATTGCAGTAGAAGCTGTTTATTACTACCTCCTAATGCTAGTCTAAACTGTGGTCTGCTAAAGCCCGATGGTCTCAAAATGGTGGTAGTTCATAGGATGTGACTGTATACCCTTTGGGATGTGTCTGTGAATGCATCTTGTTGAGTAATTTTATTCCTAATTCTTACCTTTTAGTGAGAGCAGAGTCATAAGGCTGCTTTGAAGCTTGGCACAGGCAAGGGGACCCTAAACAGAGCTGCTTGGTGTCTTGCCACCAGAGCCAAGCACAGGATTTGGGCTGGGATTAAGATTTATTGTTCTGCTTTGCCTTGCCTACAGGGCAAGAATAAGGGCTGGTTCCAAGAAGGGCCAATGGATGTTTATGTTTCAGTCAGGACAACTTGAGGTGAGGCTAGCATTGGGCAGCATTCAGGACAGCTGGGGCCTAAAAGGGGTTTTGGTGATCTATTCAGGGTTTGTAATATTAAGAGAAAGGCTGATGAAGGTTTCGGCAAATGCATGAGACTTAATGTGGGAAGTGGTTGCTGGACTAGGTTTAAAACTAAGATGAGGAAAGAATGATTATTAAGGATTGACTTAACAGTGAGCTCTGTAGGATATGGAGTGTTCAGATGAAGACTTGTACCAGTAGCTACCCTTGAGAGAAGAGACAGCAGGCAATCTAGAGTCCTCACGAGACCTTCAGTATATTCTTTGTGCCAACATGAGCCTGAATGACTGGAAAATTCTCTTGCCATAAACTTCATAGTATTCAGCTCCAGATAGACCAAGATCACAACTGAATACTGCACTCTTAACATCTCATCCTAGAATCCCATGCATTTCTTTAGCCACTAAAGAGCCCTTCCTACTTGTTCCTACATGATTCCCATTAAATACTCAACAGAGAAGAGCTTGTCATGATCTAAGGTTTACCCTCAGCCACAGGCCGATCTGATCTGATCTTTGTGTGGAATTTGCACCAGAACAGCTTAGATGGAGTGCCAGAGCCATCAGCTGCTGATCTTGTTGTCACCATTGTTCTGCAGTTGGGACCTGGAACTGTTCTTTCGTGAGTCATACAACGTATTAAAGTGCTGATTCTACTCCTTGGAAATCCAGAATCATGCTAGGTAATAACTCATAAATGTATTTGTTCTTGTGTCATTCCAAAGACACAATGATATTTTGGGATAAATCAGTTTTCCGTTTTTTCAAATGTCATTGCATTGTCTTTTAGCAGTTGTTTCCCTTTCAGATTTTTTTTTTTTGCCTTCCTCACCTCTCCCAGCCCTAATCCTTCTCAAACTAGGGACCTGAAGAAAAATGAATGTGAAGGCAGTGTTTTTATGTGGGATAAAATATCCCATTTTATCCCATATTTGGTTGCAGAACTACCAGCTTCAAATGTTCCGATCTCTTAAAAATCCAGGGAGTGGGGTGCTTTGGCAGGAATCTATCTTTTCTCATCCCCTAAAGTTCTCCAACTTCATTAGGTCTTGGAAAGAAGAACGAATTTTGAAGGCCTTTGTGGAAGTTGCTTTGATATGGAAGGGGCTCAAGTTCCTCTGATCTGTGTGTATGAGGATTTCTTTCTTGGAATCAGTTCCTCAGACCCATGTGGCAGATAACCTTGTTGTCTTAGTGCACTAACACTCCTTTCCAAAATGCTCCAAGGGGGGTTGTTTCAGTTTAAGAGAAAGAGAAGGAGGAGGAGGGAGTTTCCCTTGCACTTGCCAAGGTAAAAGGCAAGCCTCTTCTGAAGCTATGGCCAGCCTCTATTACCCTTGGGTGCTTCTTGTCATCACCTGCTATTACCAGAGAGTTTATGAAGTTTTTCAATGGCTCATTTCACACTAAAGTGTCCATGTTCCTTCTAGAGCCTGCTGTTTACCGGCTCCATCCCAAACGTAAAGGCATGGGAGGGATTCTCAGAGCTCCAAACTTTACTCTAGTCATAAACTCTCAGCATACTACATTGAAGCGGGTGGCAGAATTTAATCAGGGAATGCAGGGTGCCTCTCAGCAAGAGAAGATGAGAAGCTGGTCTAATTGGGATATCCAAAGATGTGGACTTAATTAGGCAATTTTGTTTGTCTCACCCAGGGATAAGAGGAATCACTGCAAATAGCCAATGGAAGGTTTTATGAGAACAGTTAAATATCTTCTGTCACTTCTTGTGCTTTCCCACACAGGTTGAAGCTCTTCAGACTACTTTCAACTGATGCCAGGCTTTTTTATCATTTACAAGTGCTGCTTCCATCACCCCTTCAGCAGCCTTGTGCCTCATACTGTTCTACTTTGCTGTTTTCCCATGGGGACTGTGGATTTCCCACATAGTGGAGAGTGCCAAACTGTTGTTTTGGTCAGATACCTCATCTAAAGGTGATGTGATTCCCAAACTCTCATCATCCCAGAAAAATTCAAAGGTTATATCATCTTTCAGAGAGACAAACAAACTTGCTTTCTTTTGTCATTTCTTCTTTCTTGCAATAAGCTGCAATCACATTTTTTGTTTAAAAGAAACAATTTTTTTGTTTCTTATTGAAATG
This sequence comes from Falco biarmicus, assembly GCF_023638135.1. NCBI lineage: Eukaryota > Metazoa > Chordata > Aves > Falconiformes > Falconidae > Falco > Falco biarmicus. The sequence continues at coordinate 28,121,536 of NC_079294.1, forward strand.
TCTACAATGTTTTTGTGAAAATTAATAAAATCTGGAATTAAAAGAATGAAGGGGGTGTGCACTGCAGATTTTTTAAATTTTCAGTAACTGAAAATCATCAAAAGTAGTATGTCACATGTTGCCCCTCATCTCCAAAAAACCTGATTTCTTGTCTAGCATCTCTGTGTATGTAGAATGCCTTATCCTTTCCCCTCTCTAATGTTAAGATTTATAGACTGCCTTCCTGGCTGCTAGCCTTTCCTCCATTGAAGAAAAATAAAACCAGAAATAAATAAATTCACAGTACTAAGGCTTTTCAGTTGCCAAAACTAATTAATCATTTGAACATAGGCACAAACTCTGATAAGATACGGACTGCAGCATTCAGCCCATTCCAAAAATTTTTGTTTAGTTACTGCACTTACTCCATTGGGAAAAAATTCTATTTAAGCCAAAAACTGGTGGGTCATTTCCCAACTAACATTTTCATAGTGATATCAGAGTTGTTACCTACCAGATCCCTGTGTGACAGAGCTGTGGCTGTTTGGGAGCATTATTCTGTTGCTCTGTATTTAGTTCACGTCTCACCATTTGAAGTGTTTCTCCTATCTTTCTGCTTCCTCATCATTTACAGCTCTATAAAAATCCCCAGCCTATATCCTGGGACCCAGTAAATATTTAGCTGTCTTTTAAATCTAGTACTCAAACACTTGTGATAAATAAACCAACATATTTATATAAACTATCTCATTCTCCTAATACGTGCTCCCTAAATTAACTTATATTGCATGTGTTAGTGTTAGTACGTGTATTTGTATTCCTGCTTTTCTGTAATAGCCTTTCAGGAATTTTGAAGAAATTGTAAGTCTCTATGTCTATCAAACTTCCAAAATTATTTTTCCAAAATATCTTCATTAAACACATAAATATAAGTTCAATTTTTAGAGATATGGTATGAACAATCTGTGACCCACAGTAAGCTGCTTGGTTTATTTAATTACTTTTTTGCTAATAACATTTAGCTTCCTTACTTCTGATCTAATGTGGTATTCACTCTTCAGCAACCATTTATCCTGGCATACTTTGGATTTAGCTAAATAAGGATGCATTTTCTTTTATGGTCAGGGAGCTTCTGTGAAAACTGGTATCCAAAATGGCTCCCTTGAGGTCTGACTTTGGTGGTAGTGGGGAGAGAGACAGAGGTAGTGGCAAGAAGGGAAGGAGCCATAAAATTTAAAGAACCATTTAAGAACTTTCTTTCAAGAGCCAAGAGTTCCCCAAAGTAAACTTCATCTCTCTAGCTTTAGGAACGTATCTTAGGTGCCTAAATTAATAGCCTAGTCACAGCTGAAAAACCGGTCTAAACTGAGAGCTGAGCCCTTCAGTAGCTGCTGAAGAGAGGCTCAGGTTATAGATTAGGGGCACTACTACAGGGCTATTCATATCTCTCCATCCATTGCCTGTGGAACCCGAACATGGGCAACTCTTTTATACTTAGCATGCACAGTTACCCTGCCCTTTGATTAATCTCAAAGTTAACTGATTCTTTCAAGCTTCAACTCTTGAGTAAGATCTGGAATGTCTCTTGGGCTATGCTTATTGCAAACACATGTTGGGGTGTAGACCACATCTGTGGTGGGGATGGGGGGAAAAAAATGGTATGTGGAAACTTCTCTCTCCACTCCACCCTCTTTGTCACTGATCCATCTCCATGGTTTAACATTTGTGAGCTGAAGAATCTGTTCCCCAGGCCCTATTTCTGGCTCACTCTGCAAGTTATTCCATTTAACAGGCCTTGCCAAAAGTGGTTGATGCTAGCATGAGGGAAAAGTCTAATGGCTTTCAGCTACAGTATTCACATTAAATGCCTGCTATGGAGCTGACATTCAGTGTAATGATGGCTGAACTGGGATGTTCTCATCTCATTCGGTAGAACCTGCTCTTACTGAGGTGTCACATCCTTCCCACAGTGGCAACACATGCCATGAAAGGGTTGAAGATCTGCAGGTCTTCCCTATTTACAGGATTATCTGGCAAATGATTTTGCTTTGCTGACTATACTAGAGATGTGCTGTTTCCACTTCACTGAAACCAGCAGATCCCAGACTACTAGGGGTTTTTTTTTGTTTTATTTTGCATTGTGGTTGGCTTGGATGTAGGAAATTCAGGTAAAATATCAATCATGTTGTCTGTGATGCCTGACACCAGACAGGCAAGGCTATTTCAAGCACTGTCAAGTAACAATTGTGAGGAGACTCCAGAATTCCTTGCTGACAGCAGGCCGTTGGCCATGTTGGTTAAAATCAGATAAGTGTGTTAGAAAGCCATGAGAATTCATTGCTGTGAAGCAGAAAGATAGGGGTGGGAACAAGTTCACATAAGCACCACTAATGTCTCAGTTTCCAAACTCTTGAAAGCCTGGGCACTCATAGTAGAAATCCAAGAGGCAGTTTCAGTGATAATACATAAGGTGGGAGTGGTAGGTGGCTCTGCCATGCCACTGCTCTCCACATCACTAAGGTGAGCACAGTGTCAGCATGCGATGGTGAAAGAGGGATGAATGTTACAGCTACTGTACGTTCTATAAATGTAACTAGTTCATGATTACTTCATAAACACATAGTTAGTTCCCACCTAAATCAACAACTAAACACATTTGTTCAGCTCCTTCCCCACTGTGCATTACAGTAGCTTTCTGAGCATCGATTTCTGGAAACTGCACTTTTCCCAGCAACCCTGGGACAAAGGTGAGCAATTCTGCTGCTCTGGTAGGGTCTAGATCTCTTTTCCTAGCTGCTGGCCCATGAAAGGGCAGAAGAGTCAAGCTTTGCTTCTGAGACCATTAGCAGACCACAATTCTGATCAGTTGTGGCTGGACAATAATGCCAGACTTCATTAGAGATTTCATCCTTTCAAAATTCCCCAGGAGCCAAGCAAGGATAAAACCAGTATCTACCAGAGTCAATAATCAACATGTAGGCTTCTGGCAACAACATGCAGAATGAGGTACATCCTGGTGCTGCTCCCTAATATTCCCCATTAACAGCCCACAGGCATCCTGTGGAAGGAAATACAGCAGACCAAAGGCCGGGGAACAGACAAAACAGGAAAGGGACAAGCACTCAAGACCCCTTGCAAATGAACCTGATTTATTAAAATGCATCCCACCTTCAGTCAGAAGCTTTATCAAGTGCCCTCCTGACCCTTTGTCCCTCTGCCTCTGTGCTTTGAGCCTGTTTGCCCTGTATGCTGCCCAGCTGTGAGTGCTGCCTTAGCGTTTGTAACCATCACCATCCCATTTTATCCAAATTGCTTGTTCTTTGACTGAATCTTTTTCTTATGCTCCTTCAATTGAGCCAGCTGAATTTTGCTAGGTCTCCTGTAACTACTTCTTTTTTCTGGTCTCAGTGAGTTAGGGAATGGAGGAGTTTGCCTTCTTTCTGTCATTTCTCTAACTCCTTCCAAGCAGCTGGAATTTATTTTAATAAAGTTCATTTCAATAGAGCCTGGAGCCATAATACATGAGGCTGTGATCTCAGAAGTGCTCATAAATTAAGTAGGGTCAGCTCTGGTCGATGCATGCATAGGAGATCTCCAAGGACACCCTGTGTGCTGATCGGCCCATGCCAATGGTATAGCAACTGCCAGACACTGTCTGCCCAGTAGGCTGTCTCTTTCAGTATGCGATCTCTAGCCACTGCCAAATACTTCAGACGAAGACGTATTATCCCTGTGGTGGGCAAGTTATTCTTGACTGGTCATAATTTCCTTCTAGACCTTTGTGGCATGAAGCTGTTGCTCTGCTGTCTCACATGTGCAAGGGTAATTGTGGGGCGGTGGACCCTAGCTGCTTACACACTGCCTGGACCACTCTCTGACACTCAGACCAAAGGTGTTCTTGTAGGCTGCCAGGCGATCAGCCCCATTCAAACTTCACTGCCTGTCCTGAAGGATGAATGTACCACAGAGATATCTCGACTTCATGAGGGAAGTAGCCAGCTTGAACATACCCTCTGCAATCTAGATAGATAGATAGATAGACAGATACCCTGAGTCTAGATGGTAAGTGTGCTTTTAAAAGATATACAGTCTTATCATAAAGACTCCAAAAGATGGTGACCTCCACCATTATGCTGTTGTACTTCTAGCTGCCCAGAAATTACATCTTATTTAAATAGGATGGAATTTGTCTTGTTGAACTTCCAACTATTGCTCACATTATGTCTTTGTCAGAAAGACTGAAATGCCTGCCTGCTTCGCCTGCCTGCTTGCCTCCTCCCTCCTGTTAAATGCTCTTCTGTGTGTAAATCTCTATATTCAGCAATTATGTCACCTCTAAAACTTCCCTTCTGTAAGCTGAATTAATTGAATAGAATTAGCTTTACATTCAAAGTCTTGTCTTCCAGTTCCTGTGGTCCCTACTACAGATAGTCTCACTCAGCAATAAAGCCTGTGTGCTTTGAAATCCAGCAGTGTGTTTTTAATTCTGATTACAATAAAATCCACTGATTAACAGTAAAATAATCCTTTAGGCTATGTTTGACAGTAGTAGTTCTTCATTAGTGAACCTACTATTTTAACCTTTCCCCTCCCAAGTCAAGGAAGCTTCTGAAAATACTAAGCATTTTTTTTCTAGTAAATGTTAACTGCTTTCCTACTACCTTGACCTTGACTTGGTGGTTGAAGTCAACGATGAGGCATGATCTCTTTTCTGGAATAACACAATGTGGAAAGAGTGCCCCTGAAAGAGCAGGAAGGTCTCCAGGTCAGTAACTTTCAAAAGCTGTCCTGTGACCTTCCCACTGTAGAGGGATCTACCAAGCTCAGAGGAACCCTCTTCCCTTCTTTTATAGTCTCCGGTGGTGTTGAGTGAGATAGGACTATTTGTTTTCTTTCTCTTGTTTTTCTAGTCCCTTTTCCTCTTGCCATAATGTGTTAGTTCACCAGCCATGGAATTAGAGTTTGCACAGAGCTATTATTCACTGAAAGATTACATTCTTACATTCTTAGCGCTGCTCTGCTTCCCACTTCTCTTTCTTTCAATTTCTTGATGCCTTTTCTTTTTATTTTTCTTTTTTTCCTTTTTTCCTTTTTTTTTTGCTTTGTTTCAGGATGATCTCAATACAATTCTAAAGCAGAAGCAGCAAGCTAGAGCCAAATGCCTGTTACAGCAGGCATTAGGTGGGCTTTTCCCATTGACAAAACTGCTAACATTTCTCATTTCTGACCAGGGGTTCTTTTTGCTTAGGTGTTTTTTTTTCAGTCTAGAGTGAGAATCTGCTACCTGGCTGGACTGCTGAGTGTTTCAGTTTTTATTGTTTTGAACGTGAAACACGTCAACAATAGCTTCTAGATAACAAACAGGCAGATGATAATCTCCAAGTCTCACTTGACTATGGGTTTGTTGGGTATCTGAATCTGAGTCTTTAAACAGGCTGTGACAAAACACACCATTTGTTGGTGTCATCAGTTAGCTTCATCATCTTCTGACTGTCTATGATTGTCATCATCTGAGTAATGTTGCTTGCGTGGCATAGTAGGAGTGACAAATAGTTTGGGTCTGGACACCGGTGATGATGCGTGCTCCTGAAGTTTTGGCTGAGCAATGACAAAAATTCAGCCAGATTTTTTTGTTTGTTTGTTTTGCTTGTTGCTGACTGGATTTACTCTGTAAGGGCTGTGTTTTATTTTCTTCCTGCAACAAAGAAGATACTCCTCAGCATACAGCCTGTGTTTCATTTATAATTTTTCCCAAGTTCAGTTTCCAGGGCCTGCTGCACACACCTGTATATCCAGTATCTCTTGTATTTTGTGCTGTCCAGTATCAGGAGGCTGTCACTGAGGTTTCCAAGGCAGCCTTATCTGATTTCAGGTATGCTACAGGAGCCTTCTCAGTAGCTATTAGGTGCAATGGATGACTGGGTTAAAGCGGCAGAGACTGTTACACTATTTAAATGGTTGACATAGGAGAAAGGTATACTTCATTGAGTTAAACCAAATGGAGAGCGGGGAGAAATTTAATCAGAAGTTCTAGACATGCAGTGAGAAGGAAATTTCAAACATTTTTTCTTTCTCTTTTGCAGAAACGAATATAATTCTGTAATAACATGTGATGTGTTGTGTGAATGGGTATGGATGTGAGTATCTCTGCTTCAGAGTGTATCTCCATAATGTTCTACAGATATTTTTTTTTTGTTTCCTTGTTTGCTCTGGCCATTTCATTCCATTATTCTGCTGAGCCAGTAAATAGTAATCCATGTATTGTTTTCCAGACCACAATAAAATAGCTTATCCTGGATCACTGGACACTGCTTGATGGAGGCGTAGCATCCACTGTTTTGAGATTTACCACCTCTTGAGATTAGGAAGAGCTGGAAAAGGAAGAAAGAATGTGGTATCAGTACTAATAACATAAATGATAGTTTTGGGGTGATACAGAAAAGTCATTGGCATAAACTAGATCTAGGGGCCTCCCCTATGACAGAGTGCACCAACAGGGTCTGCAACCTTCCCCCCCTTCCCAGCAAGAGCTTTGGCTGCCTGTGCCCCTGGCTAGCTCTGGTATGTGCAGCTGTAAACTGGGGTTAGGCTGCTGTGAAACCAGCAGTGTGAGATCTGTGCGGAGCCTTGTCAGTGGTCTCCCATCTGGAGAGACCTGGAAGAGTGTTTGGGAGCCACTTTTAAACTCATGCTCCTCGTCCTTACTTGAGCTACACTACCAATACAGCTGTGCCTGACCATACTCCATGGTCCCTGGCCCAGTGGCTTGAACTGACAGCTTGACTTCACACCCAACTTGCTTTTGTGGACTTGTCTGGTAACTGCTGGACTGAGGCTGACCCTGGTTAGAGTCACTGGACCTGCTCCGCTTCCTTGCTCGTGTACTGTAGGCCTGCAGTCTTGTGGGTGAGGGCACTGCCCTGCCTGCCCTGCTGTCACCCTCATCCCCTTGCAGAGCAGTCCTCCCTTGCTGCTCTGACACCCTGCATCTGGCAAAGCTACAAGTGAGATATGCAGGGCATCCCTGGCTTGTACTACTAAAACCTTTACAACATCACATACCACAAAGCATTTTTGGAATGCATCAGAGTCGTTAAATGCTTGATTTGGAATAGTAATCACCTCCTTTCTATAAAGGCAAGATATTTTGGTACTATCAATTTAGCTGTTCAAGGTTGAAGGAGAAGGAAAAGCCTACATAATAGATGTGAGGAAACTTTTAAAGACAAGATAGGCTTTACATACATAATATCACAACTTCAGAGTCCACTAGCTAGCACTAGTAGCACATGATTTATTCCAAAATAGTTCAGTGTGCTAATGTATTTTGAAACATCATCTGTGCCTTTTGTGGGATCTTGAAATATATTAGGTTTATGGAAAGTTAGTTAACAGCAGTCCCAGCCTCAACGGATTAATGAACTACAGACTACATTTATACAGGTCCAAACTATACAATAGGTACAGTGTCTCACACCGCCCTGGACATGTATCATGGGGTTCTGCACCACACACAGTTTTCAAATAGGACATCTTTATATTTTTTGTTTCCAGTCTAATCAAAGGTGCTGACAGCACTTCAGAGATCTTGCAGTTCATCTGAGAGAAGCCTTTACCACATTCCAGCAAGCAATAGGAATTGCTCTGGTCATATTCCATGTGTGCTGGGCTAAGCTTATTTTACCATAGCCTTTAGGCGAGTGTTTTCCAGCTGCTCCTTTGTTTTCTGACCAAAGAGACTGAAAACAGGGTGAAATAAAAACATCTTACAGACCACTGGAGGAGATACAGGGAGGCTATGTGAGGAAGGATTTTCTGGCTGTGATTCTATTTCTTGCTTCTAAAGCCCTTGCCACATTCTGCATTCCACCCAATTGCCCAGATTCAGATGCTAGCACTGCTGGGGCAGTCTGTGGGTCCTTTTCCAATCAGCAAATGGAGCAGCTTGCTGGCTGGGGACGACTGACTCATTGCCTAGAGATTCTCTTGGCTGCAAAGAGTTCCCACCACACTGACTGAATGGACTTCGCTCACAGTAACAGGTCCTGACTTCTAAGATGAAGACAGTAAGGAAGGCAGAGTACAACCAACCAGATGGACCCCAGACTTCCCAACATGTAAGTATCCTAAACTATGGGAAAAACTCATCCACGCTTCTTGAAGTCTCCACAATCCATTCTTTGTGTCCTCTTCCAAGGCAGAACAGACAGGAACTAAATGAGACAACAATCAGCCTGTATATTTAATTAGCACAATGTCCCTTGAGTGGCCTGTTGCTTTTAGGCATAGATGTAATGTGCTGTGTATGACATCCGTGTCTTCTGTTTCTGTACGCTATTTCATCCATTCCCCTTTGGTCATTGGGAGATTATCCTCTAGATTAAAACAGGACTGGGGAAAAGTACTGATGGGATTTCAAAGGTACAGCCTAATAAATCTTGCTAATGCTTGGGGAAAGACACAGCATTTTGTCTGCCTCTTTGCCCCACCCCCCCTCATGCAGCAGAAGCTGGGTGAATTGTTCCAGGTGACTGCAATTAGAAGGTCCATGCTTGTGTCTACAAAGTAGGCCTAAGTACCAAGAATGTGAACTTAGAAGTTTTAAATTCCCTACAGAAGCTGTAGGACTAGCAACTCAAGAAACGGAAGTGCATCACTGAAGAGGAAAATTCATTATGTAGTGAGTATTGCACTTGTGCAACATTGTCAACAGAGCCATAGTAAGATATCCAGGCACTTGAGATACCTCCCAGTTCACCAAACCTGCTTGTCTTACTACATCTGCACTGCTACAGAACCTCAGCTGTTCCCCAGGGCAGTAGCATTAGTTAGCAGAGCATGAACATGTATGTTCCCTACTTGGTGCCTCCTTGCCCTGGCCTTGTAATTTGTCCTGGCCTTGTAATATAAGCCTCATATCAAAGGCCTTCAGGATTTCCTTGCTTTTTCTTTGTTCCTCTTGAAAAGATGGCACCCATTGAACTTTGTGCAATGCCTGCAGTAGGTACATAGCTATATTCTAACTTGTTTTCTGATAATCTCCCTCTTAGCTGTTGGGACTGCTTAAGAGTGGGGTCATCTGTCTGTGGGACAGTATTCCACGCGTCTTAAGAGAGAACTCATATCATTAAAATAATTTTACTATGCCATGTTCTGATCCCCATCTACAGGGCAATCACACCAGGCTCTTTTGTCTTCAAGTCTAATGATCTGGGATCAAAGCAGCTCAGATTCATCCTGCTCCTGTAAATTACCTACACTCAGCCAATGCTCAGCAGTCTAGTTCATTCAGTCAGACTTCATTTGGACATGGGGGTAGCACAGCAGCTCCTGATTCAAACATAGCTGTACTCTAATATGGTCTACATATCCACCTATCAGCAATGGCCCGTCCTATAATATGGTGTAAATTGCTCCACTACTTTTCTTATCTAGTTCCTTTGTTCCTGGTCACATTTCAAAAACACGGTTTCTTAAACTCTGATCCCACTTCTCAGTTACTGCCATTTCTGTTTCAGGGAGTAGCCTGCATTGTCATAAGGAGCTGCTGATAACTCAAGGGGAAGCTTACTCAAAACTTTCATTTAGAAACCAGTAAAATACGATTGATAGTTTTGCTTCCCCTGTGTATGAGGAAGAGTTAACAATTTCGGGACAGTAAAAACTGTTTCTAACTGAGACTGCAGCCCTTTCAGATTGAATGTTCTTCCTTGACAGGTATTTGGATGGGAGGACTTAAAGAGGCTTCCAAGCAGTAATTTGGAGGTAAGTATTAACTAGTGGTTAATACTTTATTACAGTGCTAGAGGGCACTGTACTGTTGAAGGTGCTGTTTATGGATCAAATATAATAGCTAGGAGCTAGACAGTTCAATGGCTTGAGATTCCTTTGCACTTTTTGTTAGAGAGACATGTTAATCCTGACAGTGTTGTAACTCATAATAATTACACTCTTCCTGTCTCAGATATGCTGTGTTTAATTCTTTGTTGTCCTGACCTGTGGATTGCTTTCTTCTGAAGATGTGCAAGAAAATGTAAACTGCTGCCATTCTGGATTGAAAAACATTCTGCATGCAGTTTACACGAGGGCAAATGCCTACATGTTGTTCAGGCAACATAAATTCTGTTATGTCTGGAAGACCATTAGCATTTGCTTGTATAAGTACAACTGTAGGCAGCAGCGCTCCATAAAAATGGTCTTCTATCCAGTTACATCAGCTTTACAGTTCATAGATAAGGATGAAATGTACTTCTAACTGCTGTCAGTTCAGATAAACAGAACTTAAACCCCTTTTTACAGAATGCCACCAGTTGTCTTCTAACGCTGTCACAAAGCTGGTGTCCATCTCTGTGACTTTAAATAGTTGTCACTGTGTGCACTTCACTGTTTTATGTTTCTCTGGGAAAAATTGCTTGTTTCATCTCTGCTGCTGGACTTTTAAACTGAAAATAAGAAATAGTGTCACTATCTGAAAAATTCATACCTTATCTACAAAGTTCTTACTTTTTGCATGTTTTGTTCACAGGCTTTTCATTAAAACGCTTCATACACAAAACATCTGTATGTTTTTCTAAAATATTATGATAGTTTTGGTTTTGAATCAGAATTCAATTTCAAAGTTAAACATTAATTTTCACTTCTGAAAATCTGTTCTGATTTTTTTATTCTCACTTTCTTTTTTTCTTACTAGAAAGGGAAAAAAGGAAGCTGGGAATTTTACCGGCTTTTTGAAAATATTTGTAATTATTAAATTTCCTACAAGTATTTTTATTCTTCAAGTTTTGAAACCCCATGTTTTCACTTAGAACTGTCTCTTAAAGTAACTTGACTAGTTCTTTTTTTGAACTTCAATCACTGTTTATAATGGAAGTTCTTCCTGTATATACAAAACGTGAGGAAAACTAAGTTATTGCTGTTTCTGGCTGATGCCATTACCTGAAATATCAGTCCCAGACGGTGATATCATGACAGCAAGCAAGTCTTGAATGATGAACAGTCTGTGTTTTTACATGACCCCAATTAGAAATGCACATGCTTAACAGATCTGTGAAATCTACTGTCCAGATCTGTTTCAATGGGAGAAAGTGCCCTGGGAAAGTGCTTTCTGACAGTAAGTAGGCTGTGGGTTTGGACTTGGGTTACTATCCAAGTGCAGTGAAGGGACAGCATGCAACTGATGGTCAGGGAGAATTGAAACTGAGGGTAGGCACCAACAGAGTAGATGCTGCTATAAAAATAACCAAATTTCATTGCAATTTTCTTTTTTATTCTCCAAATTGTAGGAATTAACTCTGAAGAGGGAAGATCACGATGGATACCCGAGCTCTTTTCAGTGTCCTTTCCTGCCCTATAGAATATGGCTTCTTTTCCCACCTTGCATATATGTGCCTGCAATTCCCATCTTACACGTTCCCAGATGCCTGTTTTGAGTGCAATTTCTGCTTGGCAGTGAACTGCTATTTTTCCTGCTTCACCTCCCATCCCCCAGCTCATGTTCTGAGCAGCTGTGAGGTGGGTTGATCCTTCCTGGAAAAATATCTAGCTGTTGGTCTGTCCTAGGAAGAGAGTTATCTATCCATGCTGCTCTGCATCCCATGCTTCTTTCTTCTTCCTTCCCTTCCCTTTCCCGTCTCAGCTTCCCTTTTTTACTCCCCTGCTGCTGCCTCATAAATTATAGTTCTCTCATTTTAATCTCCACCCCACCCCACCCCTGCCTCCATCTTAATGGATTGAAGACATCAGAATTATGTAGCAAATTATTCTGAGCCCTAAGAATTCTTTTGAGAAGTGGCTGGGAATTTTTGACACATTGGAGTCTTCTGGGGATATTTTATGAGTGTACTGGGTTTGATTAAAATGGCAGCTCATATCAGGATAGAAAGAAAGACTCCAGCACTGTCTGACAGTCACCTGGAAGGTAGAAAAGGAACTTGAGGCTAGATTTACAACATTTCAGGAAGTTTCTTCCAGGCTGCATGCATCTCCATCTCCAAAATATGAGAAATTTTAAAGATGTCCACATACCAGAAAATGTTTACCTTACTAGCCTTTGCACATCTGCGATTAGTTTATAAGGGTTTAATTTTGATCTTAGCTCCTTTTCCTACAGTATGCTGAAGTATTTGAGTTGGGTTGTTGTTTTTTGTTTTGTTTTGTGACACTGTCAGTGGCTAAAATCTTAATGCACAAAATCTTTCTTATAGGAGATCTTATCATTTTGTATTGCAGCAGAAAGGACAGACTTGGGTGCTACAAGATCTTGCAAAGCTGCAAAACTACTGGACTAAGTTAGCGAAGTTTTTTGCTCATAAGAAAGCCTTAGGTAAGAGTGACTGCAAATGCTCCTCATTAATGGATATGTGTTCCTGCTTTTCTGGCTTACTCAGTCCCCTTACAGCACAGTCACATGCTCCTGGGTGCCACTTCTGGTCTAGGCTTTACCCTTTTTTCAAAATGTTGATTAAGTATGGGACGGTGGCCAGCACACAGGGAAGCAGTGTAATGGCTGAAAGTGGGAAACAGCCAATTAAAGGATCAAAGTCAGGGAAATTAAGCCTTGAGAGGAAAGGGCACAAACTGGGCGGGTCTGGGAAGAGCAAGATAATAGTGGCCCTCAGGGGAGACACCAGAGTAGGAAACGGGACTAAAGTCAAAGAAGTGGAGGGCAAAACACAACTGCTCTCCCTTGAAGGGATTGTCTAAGATGGCAAAGAAGCAGCACAGGAAGAGAGAAAGGGAATAACTGTAATACATACAATGATTTGTTTAGCTACTACACTCTCAGTGGGGCCTACCTATAAGCAGGGCTGTGCAAGAAGACCTTCTAGTGCGGTTGGCAGCTGAGTAAGCTGCCAGTGAGCACTCCCACTTTGCTTCACAGCAGCCTCCTGGCACCACTGCACTGCTACTCTCTCATCCTCCTTGCTGCCAGCGCCTGGGTCATTCCTTCCCCTAGTTCCTCAAAAGCCCCTGCCATCTGACCTCTACTCCTGGACTAATTCTTACTAATAGTCTTACAAACAGACCTGCTTTTGACAAGCTAGACCCTTGTTTTTAATGCCTTGACTATATGTAGTTTGTGACCCTGTCTAACTAAACCAAGTATACTTGGTGCAGCACAGCAGTAAGAACTTTCATACTTCAAACTACACTTACTCTGCTTAAGTCAACACGAGGTGACTTGAACAGCACTGAAATAGGACATTCTAAAGATAAAATAAAAGTGTCCTTCCTGCTTGAGCCTTACTAAGCCTTTTATTTTAGGAGTGAGCTCATATCGTGCATAGACTGAAGTTGCCCAGGAGACACTTCTGTTGTAATAGGTTTTTAATGAAAAATGAGATGTTTACAAAACAGAGAAAATACTGAAATGTTTGTTTGCGTTGATTTTTCCCCCTGATTCATTTTAAATGGCAATATGCAAAGCAAAGTAATTTTTCTTGTATGTCACACTGTTTCATTAAGGCACTAACAGAAGACACTTGATCTAGAAATGAAGATAAGTTGCTTCAATCAGTACTAAGTAGCAGGTGCCCTTAGTGATTAAATGTAATAGAGTATTTCCATTATTCTATTAAGCTTTATGTCAGCAGTTGTCATAGTTCCTCTCATATCCTGAAATACTGTGAAAACATGTTCAGAACAACATTTCAGAATCTTGGAATGAATGCTTTCTTTAAGTAAGGAATATGAGGATTTTCACTTCATAAAAAAATCTTTAAAATTTGTGTTTGGTCTATACCAGATTAAAATCCAGGAATTTTCATATTTCCTTTTCCTGTGAAGGATAGTATTAGGTTTGATAGTATGATGTATTGCTGACACAGTGTAGGTGCTGCTCTGCTTCTTATTGCATTATTTGTGAAGAGCACAAAAGCACCTTTCTGCTGAGTAGTGTGCTCTTGCCTGCCCTTTGGTGCTTCTCACATATATTAAGGGTGTTGGGGAAAAAACCCAATACCATAAACCCATTACACAGCAAGTGAATTTATTATAGAATCATAGAATCATTTAGGTTGGAGAAGACCTTTAAGATCATCAAGTCCAACTGTTAACCCAGGACTGCCAAGTCCATCACTAAATCATGTCCCTAAGTGCCACATCTCCATGTCTTTTAAATACCTCCAGGGATGGTGATGCCACCACCTCTCTGGGCAGCTTGTTCCAATGCTTGACCATCCTTTCAGTGAAAAAAAATTCTCTAATATCCAATCTAAACCTCCCCTGGCACAACTTGAGTCTGTTTCCTGTTGTCCTGTTGCTTGTCACTTGGGAGAAGAGATTGATACCCACCTTGCTACAACCTCCTTTCAGGTAGTTGTAGAGAGCAATAATGTCTCCCCTCAGCCTCCTTTCCTACACACTAAACAACCCCAGTTCCCTCAGCTGATTCTCATTAGGCTTGTGCTCCAGATCCTTCACCAGCCTCATTGCCCTTCTCTTGACATGCTCCAGCACCTCTACGTCCTGCTGCAGTGAGGGGCCCAAAACTGAACACAGCAGTCAAGGTGCGGCCTCACCAGTGCTGAGTACAGGGGGACCATCACCCCCCTAGTCCTGCTGTCCACACTGTTTTGGATACAAGCCAGGATGCTGTTGGCCTTCTTGGCCACCTGGGCACACTGCTGGCCCATGTTCAGTCAGCTGTCAGCCAGCACCCCCAGGCCCTTTTCCACCAGACAGCTCTCCAGCCGCTCTGCCCCCAGCCCGTAGCACTGTGTGGGGCTGGTGTGACCCACGTGAAGGACCCGGCACTTCTTGTTGAACCTCATACAATCAGCCTCAGCCCATTGGTCCAGCCTGTCCAGATCCCTCTACAGAGTCTTCCCATGCTCGAGCAGATCAACATTCCCACCCAGCTTGGTGTCATCTGCAAACTTACTGAGGGCGCACTCGATGCCCTCGCCCAGGTCATTGATAAAGGTATTAAACAGCACTGGTCCCAGTACTGAGCCCTGGGGAACACACTTGTGACTGACACCCAGCTGGATGTAACTCCATTCACCACCACTGTTTGGACTTGGCCATCCAGCCAGTTTTTTACCCAGCAAAGACTACACCCATCCAAGCCATGAGCAGCCAGTTTGTTTCTCCAGGAGAATGCTGTAGGAAATGTTGTTAAACATTTTACTGAAGTCTAGGCAGACAACATCTACAGCCTTTCCCTCATCCCCTAAGTGGGTCACCTGGTTATAGAAGGAGATCAGGTTAGTCAAGCAGGACCTGCCTTATAGCAGCAGATACAGAAAGAGAAAAGCAATGGAAAAAATACTTGACTAATGATTAGGTCAGTACCCTGGGCTTTTAGCTGCCATTTAAATTTAAATATGCACTGCAACATGAGGTAAATAGGCCAAATGAGTCTACAGAGAGCCTTGGTAACATGCAGCCTGAGACACTCATAGTAACATACCTTTACAAATGACTATGGCCTGGCTTCTCGTGGACAGCTGCTGGGAGTGACTAGCCTATATCACACACTCCTGCACAAAGCGTTGTGTGGAACAAAGTAAAACTGTAAAAGCTGATATAACTGTAAATACCTTAACGTGGGTTATTAAGGCAACAGCAAGGGGGCTCATGCTTAATGCATTGAGCTCTCTCGGTCCTCTCATTCACATAATTTCTATATTTAGGTTTGACAGTATCTTTTCTGAGTGTATATTACATTACAGAAGTTGACAACTGTAGAATTCCAAGTCTGACAACCTTGTAAGTTAATAATGGACTTTTTTTCTCAAAGTAACCAGGAAGGCGGCATACACAATGACTTATCTACTTAATTGAAATCTGAGGAGTTAAGTTCTGTTTTTATTTCTGTCAGCACAATCCCAGTGAAGTCAATCATATGGAACCAAGTGTGCAATTCAATTCTAAATTGTTTGTTATATTCAATATGCCTGTTTCCACACGGGGTGGGATCCTACCAATCCAAACTGAAATAATTTAACTTCTTTCTCAGCCAAGCTTTCACTGATTTAAAAAAAACCCCACATATTTTTCCTGACAACTGGTACAAGATGGGTGAGATCGCAATTGTGTAGGAAACAGGGGTGGGGTATGTACCCTCTCCCACAGCCTAGCCTCTTGCAAAGTGGCAAAGAAGTGGGAAAGGCTTGTGATAAGCCATGGAACTCCTTTTGATTCATCTGCTACCAAAATAGTAATGTGAGTCTGTTAATTTAGATATATATCTAAGGGCCTGGTTCTGGTTTGGCTCACATCAACTGTTTGTTATACTAATGTGTAATATATACGTTGCCAATTTTGAGATAACAAACAGCTCTAGTTCAGCGTCCATTCTGGCTGCATTACTGTTCTAAGAGACACACTCTTTGCCCAGAAATAGTGAAAGAAACCCACAGGCTGTGGGCAGGAAAAATGGCATTCTTCTCAAATCTCCAGCTAGGCCCATGGTCACTGAGATCAAATAGATATGCTGGTGGGATCCTGCTGCTGTTCCACGTATTCAAAACAAAAAGGCAAATTTAGTGGCCATCTGGTGTCAGGAATAAGCCCAGCTCCTTACATTCTGCCTGGCCCCATCTGAGGATCCTGGCCCACATGCTGTCAGGCAAGTCCTGACTTACCTGCAGTACTGAGGAGTCCTCAGGGTACATTCTGCCGGCATCAAGTGTCAGCATTCATCTCTGGCAGTGAGTTTTGATTTATGCAGTCTGTGGCAGAAAAAGCTCCATAAGCAAACCAAAGGTATACCTCACCTTCCTAAGTCTGATGAAAGCCTCATGGATGCATGAGCCTCTCAGGCCACAAAACAGGGAAAGAAACTTAAGCCAGATTCCCATATTCTCAGGAGGTGGCTTTCCTGGTGGACCATCAGGAAGAAGGTAGTACTATAGAAGGTCTAGTCTCAAAACACACGTATGCTTCTGGCCTGAATGCAGGATGATGAAGACCATGCTTTTTGCAAAAAGTCATAGACCAGCTAAGGTCAAAAGGGACATCCGGATGTCATCCAGTCCAGTGCCTCCCCCCCGCCCCCCCCCCCCCCCCCAGACAAAACAGAGTCAACTTTATTTAGATTACTCAGGGCTTTGTATCCACTCTCATGTTGAATATCTCTGAGAACGGAGATTCCTTTGCTTCTTGGTGAACCTATGCCAGTGTTTAACTCCCCCATTACATATTTTTTTACCCTGATAAGTAGCAGGAATTTCTCATTTTGCAACTTGTTTCCTTCACCTCTCAGACTGTCACTGTGTACCTATGAGGGAAGTCTAGCTCAGTTTCATCTATGGATTCCCGTATATAATCAAAGACAGCAATAATATTTTCCCCTAACCTCCTATTATGGCGAAAAAACCCAGCTCTTCCAGCCTTTGCTTGGTTGTCAAGTGCTCTGGCTCTCCTCTTGGTTAATGTGGCCTCTGTTGGACTTGCAGCAGTATGTCAATATCCCTCTTATGCTGGGGTCCCAAAACTGACACAGTACTGCAAGTGTAGTCGCATTAGTGCTGAAAAGAAGACAATAATAACCCCTGACTAGCTGGCTCCACTCTTTCTGATACAGCACAGTACATGGTTGGTTGCATGCAAAGGTATGTTGGTGGCTCATGCTAGATTTGTCATCCATTAGAACCCCTAGGCCCTTTTCTGCAAAGTTGATTTCTATCCAGCTGGTGCTCACCGGGTAAAAAAATTCCCTGGCTGTGGTCAGGAGAAATGGCATTGACTGAAATATAGATTCTTAAACTGCTTCTCTTGCATGGGATCATCCTGTAACAGCTCCAGGACTTCAAATTTGTCTTTCTTGAAACTCCTTCAGGTTCATCTCAACCCATTTTTCCAGCCTGTTAGTGTCCCCAGTATTGATCACTAGGTGCCACTAGTCACCACGCACAACAGTTTGAGCCTGGAGGTTCCTCCTGTTTTCCAATTACTTCATAGTCTACTTGTTCAAACCAAATCTCATCACTTTGACAATGAGGATACGATGGGAGACTGTATCAAAGACACTTCTGTACTCAAGGTAAAACAATATTCCCCATTGTCCTCTCATCCACACGTAAAGTATAGAATTTGCTAAAAAATGGTCACTTCATGATGAAATCCAGACACCAGTCCTCAGGGAGAAGTGCTGAGCATGTTCTCAGTGTTCCCCAGCTTCTGCCCTCCCTCCAGAGGTCTTCCATGCATAAGATCAGTTCCAGTTCATAACTTCATTCTTCCAGGACCCAAAGCTATACACTAGTTTCCCATGCAAAGCTCAGCTTCCGCATGCTTTCCTTCTCATGGCATTAAGAAAGATGCCAAGTACTTGGGAAAGTGTGTCCCAAACCACAGTTGCACATAGGAAGTCTCCTTTTGGCCTCACTTGATAGGGCTTCATTTCCATCCAGTATCTGCACATAATGTGAAGATGATAATGACCTTCAGTGGGGAAAGCATGAATGCTCTGTGTCAACCTGATAATCCCAGTTTATCTTGCACACACTACTAAAGGCGTTTATCCCTCCACCTATTTATGCCCTAGCATCCTGATGTCTCTCTTCTATTTGTCTCTAATGTACTAATCGGTGTGATCTTTGGAAAACACATTCAATTATCATTATTACCAAAGAGCCTGGAGATGCTGATGAAGTTCATGGTGCTGCTATAGCAGATGGTGTCCAAGCATACTTTACCCAGACATTTTTTAGCTAAATAAGACAAAGGAAAGGCAAGGTGAAAATAGAGAGTAGTGAAGAAACTTGCACAATATTATTCAAATCAGGAGCAGAACCAGGATCCAGGGATTTAAAAATCTATCTGACCACATGCTAGACCACAGTTTCTGTAAACACACCATGGTTGTTGTCCACATACCTGTGTTGCTAGTCCATGCCATAGAATGCCTTTTCTATTCCTTTAATTCCTCATCAGTGCCCCAAAGTTACCCAGCTCTTCCTAACAGCTACCAAACATAAGATCAAATAAATCATCTCACAGGAACACAGAGGTGGTGTGAATAAATCTTAATCCTTGCTTTTGCAGGCATTTCTAGAACCCAGGTCCTATGCATACCAAACTTTCTCTGAGTCCTTTTGTTTGCCTCCCTAGACTTCCAAGTTAAGATTCAATGCTGTGTATCTCCATGCTATAAATATCATAATTGTCCACTGGTCTCAGGAGAAGCCGATTGTGAAAATGCATGGAGTCTCCAATCTTTGACAGGCCAAATCTTCCTTCATTACATGCAGAAGAATAGCTTCTCTTGCTGGTCTTGCAGGTTCATTTTTCTTCCCTTTCAAAATTTAAATTACAATATTCTGCCAAAATTTCCCTCAAGAAAAGATTAAAATATTTCTGGCACAGTTTATTAATCTGAGGAGTTTTGCTAAGGCGTGCCCTCCAGATATCTTTCTGTTTCCCCTGCACAATCACCCTGGATGTGGCAATAAATACAGCCTGTGTTCAGCCACTGAATTAGTGCCCATGAAACCCTGGGTAAGGGGAGCTGGAGTGCTGGTGCTGCATGTTTACTCTGAGTTGTGGGTTTGGATTCTGCAGGACCTGGAGGTGGACCCTGGCTGGAGAAAAAATGACCCAAGAACATGCTGCTGCTGCTGCCACAACCTTAAGGGGCAGGAAAACAAAAGCAAGGAGGAGCCCAGGCTGGCCTTGAAATGCTGAGTGGGCCTTTCGGAAGGAAAGGAGAGGATGAGTTGATTGGATTGTTTAAACAGCTGCAGTGAATCAGCAGCTCTCTTCCCCTGCCCTCCCCTTGCTGCACAGCAGCCCCCTCTGTGCCAAGTAAAACAGAGTAATCCCAGAAAGTGCAATCTACCGCCGTGCAGCCGAATGGCGTTGCAGGACAGAACCAGCCCACAAACTCGAGAGAAAGGAAAGAGGTGTTTTCAGATGAGGTATGAAGCTGATGTGACAGTAGATCTCTTAACAGGAGCTGCAAAGAAGATTTGTACCAGCGGCAATGGAGAACAGGAGAAAAAATAGAGAGGGCAACACAGAAAAAGGAAAGGGCCAAACTTAACTTTGGTGTAAGGAGACACAACTGAGCATTATAATCACAGTGAAAGCTCCTTTCAGTTACAGCAGGATGAAATGTGCTGTGGCTACTGCTGCCATCTGGAACTTGTGGTTCCTGCTTTAGCTGGTTAGCCTGACCAGCTAACAAGCTGCTGCTAGCTAATGTGGCAGCAGCTAGCTTCTTTGTCCTGAGTCAGTAGAGCTCTCTAGGAACTTGCAGCCTCTGGAGCCTCAGGCCACAGCCAGAAAGTTCGGAAGCTTGTAAGAATCACATAAAGAGGGAGCTTGTGGGCTGCTGTCCCACGTAGATCAAAGCTGTGTTTTGAGAACCCCAAATACAAGGATCCATAGGAAATCGGTGCAAGAAACAGGTGAGTGAGCATTGCTAATACTCAATATACAGTAGCACTCAGTTTATTGCCACAAAGCATCTAATCTTCACCCTGCCCCCCTTCCCAACCGCTCAGCTCAGCTTTTTGTCTGGCTGCTGCAAAATCTGTTAGGCCAGTGCCCACTTAAGGATGGTTATTGCAGGGAGTGCAGTTAGAGTCTTTGTAATTGCTCAGCTGATGGTGTAATGGCCTCTCTGAGGATTCAGCCCAGCAACAGTAATGATACAGCTGGCCTGTCTTGCCTGATGGGATCATTTCCACTTTATTATAACTGTGATTTTCAGCTCAATAATTTCAGAGTATTTTTAGACCCTTTGAGATGCAAAAAATGTGCTGAATTTGCAATGTCAGCTTTTTTTGTTTTGTTTTTGTTCCCTCTTTAACTGGTGACCAGGAGAAAAATAAATTTTTGAGCAAAGTCAGGCAGGGATCCCCCACTTCAGCTTTCTTCCTGCACCCGTTCCAGAAGAGAAGGGAGCTCTCAGCAAGCTGCTGAAAGAGGTCAATATGTTTCTGGGGATAAACTGGTGCCCAAGCATAAAAGTGGAGTGCCAGCAGAGACCACCTACCATTCTGTCACCTTATGGAAAAAATGTCCCACAGAGAGGTGAGGGGTGAACTTGTTCATTTAAAATCAGACCATGAGAATCTCTGACTAGAAAACTGTAGGAAACAACATAGTCCTAATTGTCACCACCAGCAGTCATTCTTTGCAACCTCCAGTTGCTAGAACCACCTCAACAGCCCTGTCCTTCTTTCAGGTAATTTGTCTCCCATGAGTCCCCAAAAGAAAAAGCAAATGATTGCCCCTTGGCAGCTCCCAGAAGACATGTCCTCCTTCTGGCACATGATAGAGCATGACAGCTCTAACCTGTTTCTCTTGCACCTGTTTGACATGGGATAAAACCATGCCCTGCTACATCTAGGGGAGGGGGATGCAGCTCTGAAAGGCTGCTTCTCCTTTGACATGTACAGACCAGCAAGGGCTACCCTGTCAATGCCATTTCTGTGTATGTCTGCTTTGTGTTCTGGTATTAAAGCCCAGAACCTCAGGCATCTATTGGATTTTGTTCAAATGCTTTATTGGATTTTATGAACCTCATATACACCAGATAAACCATAGGAGACATGTCCTGGTGATAGCCACAATAACCAATTAAAATCCCAGCCATGATTTAACTCCATTTTCAATGAACTATGGAGACACCGCTCTCTTCTCTATAGGGTGAGCAGAGATCTCATTAACTACATTTAATTGAGAGTGGCAGCTAGTGGATTTTATACATTAGGGAGCACTTCTTTAGACATCGCATCTTTCAAATGCATACACTGAAAAATTATAATGAATCCCATGATCGATACAGAATCATCTTTCTTGTTTCTAGTGTTGCTTCAGTTCCAAGGTTCCTTGAATAAATGGGCTTCAGTTAATAAAATTCAAATTTTCTTCACCCTACAATATTTTTTCCAAATTGACTCTTACTCTTTCCTCTTTCTTTTGGCATCATCATCATAATCAATTGGCCCTTCATAATTACCTAAAAATTTATTTTTTCCCTGTGCTTCATTTTGTGGATTTCAAAGCTTTCAGGAGGTGCAGGCAATAGTTTTTAAGTGTATGATATTATTTCTGTTTTAGAGAGAGAATTTAAAGGAAAGCATGGTTAGGTGTTTCTCATGCTGTATGGCATACAGGAAGGCAGTGGTTAGGCTGTGAACCAAGCTTTGAAGCCACAGGACACAGAGCATAACACTAACAATAAAACATCTTTCCTCCATAATTCATGGAGATTCCAGAGAAGGTGTGTGAGCTCCTTCATGTTATTGAGTGAGAGAACCCACCAAGAATGTCATTTGAGGTCAATAATCCACAGAATGCAATAAAAAGGTAGTGGGAAGATCAGCCATATGGCACGTGTGCTCATACACATGCGTACACATACGCGCACCCACATACACAAGTTTTCCCGTACTCTGCTGTGACTTAACTCCTTACACCACCTTCCCTTGAAAACTGTATGAATGGCAAAGTGTGTGAGAAGACAGTATGTTAGAGACTGTTTAAGGTGGTGACAGCCTTTCTTCAATGAGCTGTGGTAACCCAGTTAATTCTACAAGAGTCAATCACTGCTTTGGTCACTTAGTACACAGTCTTTAGAGAATCATATTCATCATTGTAGGTCAGCTTCACCCTGTGGAATATCTCTTCTTAGGGATGTTAATTCCCTTTTGAGCATTGATAGCTTTGTAAAGGTAGTTACATACTTCTTCAGGTCTTTAAGTCCTATTTTGATGTATGTTCAGAGCTTTGAAAACATCTGCTTTCTGACTGAAATGCTTCAGGCTTGGTCAGTGTTTAAAGTTCTATTGTTTTGGAAAGTTTGAAGAAGTTATTTTGTTTGTGTTTTTGGGTCAGAAGCAAATGCTTATGTCTGCTTGAGTCTAGCGACAGTAATAACAGTATCCCACTGGAGATGTGCAGGTAGCAGATTCCACCTAGCAGGGAAAGGTTGAGAGCAGGAGGGCCAAGCTGCCCCTTCTGCCTCTCTGACTGGTCCTCTCTGTCCTCACTTCTTGCCAGCACCAGATCAGTGACAGAATGTGCAGCTTGTGCTTTTGAGAGGCTGGAGACAGGGTGGCTCCCTGGCAGGAGAGAGGTGTGAAGCAGCTGCCAGGCTTTAATGCCATCAGCTCAGAGGCTAATTGTTTGCATAGCTTTGCCTTTCCCAGTGATCTTCCCCTGTGTCTTGTGTTCCTCATGTGGTTTCCATTAAGGTCAGGGTGGGGGAAGGGAAGCATGTGAATTATTGCAGTATTTACTCTCACTTATCATGTCAAAGCTTGGAGTGCTCTGTCCTACAGAGGCTGCAGAGAGTTGCAAGCAATGCACAAGGGTGGTGCTTGAGTGTTAACTGCACTGACTGAAAGGCAGAAATCTCCCTCTCCTATCCCTTCACCACAAGACCCTGACTATCTCCTTTTCTTACCGCAAGCTGCACAATAAGGAAGACAAAGTTGACTCAAAAGTGTGTGAGAACTAGATCCTCCATCCAGCTGAAAAGAGCATGACAATTTGAACAAAGTGATAATCCATGGAATATAGCTACTATTTCCAGGTGGGAGGGATTGGGACTGCCAGCACAGCCAGCATGAGCTCATCCACAACAGGGCAAGGGACTGATCTCCCTCTGTCTCCCCCTCTTTGTGTGTGTTGTGTGGCTTGTCTAAGAACCAAACTGCTCAGTCTCTCTCCTGAGAGACTTTTTCTCTGGCAATTGGTCAACCTCTTGGAGTATCTCAGTTGTCATCTGGTCCCTTCTTTTGCATTCTATAAAATTAACGAACTCTCCACATGTAAAATTACTTTCAGGTAGTCCAAGTAAGGTTTTATTTCTCTCCCTTTTCCTTTTTTCCTTTCTGTGGGTGGGTATTCCTTGCCTTTAACACCCATGGTAAGGGTAACTGGCAAAGCAAGTTGAAGTGTGGCACTATGTCCCTGCTGATTGGTCTCTATTTTTTACTGGAGATGCAGCAGTTGCTGGAGTTGGGAGGATAGTCCTCTCTTAGGATGGGGTCCGATGATCCTTTTCTTATATGTGGCTCCAAAGTGTGCACCTCTTCTGGTGTTTTGAATATCCTCTTCTGCTAGGTAGATTCCGTATTAGGAAAGGGTAATGGATATAGGTCAGAGACCCAGAGCAGCTTGATACTGATAGATGTTAAGAACAGAAAAGCTTGAAAGGGAGATGGTTACAGCTTGACCGCTCCTGCCAGGGTTTCCCTAGACAAATGCCCCATCCTCCTCATGCTTTGTCTTTTCTTTGATGGATGAAAGGGCAACATTACATGTATGGAGTAATTTTCTTTCTGTTACATGAATAGGTTTCTGTTGGGGGCTCAACAACTTGCATGAAAGAAAAAGCTGTCCAGAGTAAAGATGATAACAAGAAGGAAAAAGCACATCAAGTGAAAGCTCTCCCCTTTGACAGAGACACCTGAAGAAGTGGTCTTACACAGTCTTTGTGTATATTACAAACCTCTGTAACACAGGGGTTGTTCCTAAAGAGGAGGCTATTTGTCTCACTCCAGCTTCCTCAGGGGATAGTTTACAATGGGGCAGTTCATAAACTGGCCTATCTCTATACAGGCCAAGAAGGAGAGAGAAGGAAAATCAAGGAGTGGAAGGCAGAAAAGTTCAACTTCTAGAATCTGCACGGACTAGAAATGAATCATGAGGCAGGCACAGCTCCAGCACTAACCTATAAATTGACAGCTTTGTATCATGAACTGCACCTTGTGACGTCAGGAACATCCTGACATTTCCTTTGGAGACTGTTAGGCAAGTCTTCACACTCTAAAGCTAGAGTGGTGCAGTCCTCTGTACAAAGATTAACCTAGAAGCTATTTACAAAAACAGCAGCAAGCCCAGAGCAAACTGGGGCTACAGGTCTGGAGTGCACCTGGGACTGGGCACAGCAGTGGTTGTATGTTGTGCAATGGTTGTATGCTGGGATATGAGTACAGGTGAGGTCAGAAGCAGGTGTATCACCTATAGATTGTACCTGTAGGTGTCAAAGCCAGCTGGAAGCTGAAACTATCAGCATTTTCAGCCTGTTCATGGTGTTGGTTTCCAACTGAACTGATCTCATATTCTTAATGTTTTCAGTAGAACTATGATCCTCAAGGCAATAGCACCCACATGCCCTGTTTTGCTTGGTGAAAATAAGTGTGTGTGTAAAAAGCAATCTGCTGTAAACAGCTTTAGCTGTAAAGGAGAGCAGGCTGGTCACCAACAGGCAGCAGGACAGTGCAGAGTACTGAAGGGGTAGAAGCCAGGATGCCTAGGTCCCAGTCTCAGGTCTGATTGTGTGAAATTGCTTGGTTTTTTCAAATAAAGATGCTTACATGCTTCCCTAATAGCCTAACATCAGTCATACCTCATAAAAACCATTGCTAAAAATACATAATTCTGTGAAAATCTGTTTTCAGTTAACATTACAGCTCTGAAAAGCAAATTAATGAAACAAACTAATTGCCACATTGGACTGGTGATGTGGGGCTTTCTGCAGTTCTCTCAAGATTGACAGGGTTCTCTGATGTATGATAAAATGTAAGCAGCTTTCAAAGATTTTCTCACAGTGGGAGCATTTATAACAATATTATCTCCCATGGAGTATCTGGTATCTGCTAAGTCCCAAGCTCACACTGCAGTTTTACTTCATCACAAGATGGATGCACTTGAAAGGTTTTCTCTCCTATACCAGCCACTGATTTTTTCTGAACTTGTACAAGCTGCATAATTTGGGGCTAGAAACCCCTCTTCTGTTTGGTTTAAACTGGCTGGCAGACTCCAAGTTTTGCTGGGATGGTAAAGGGACAAAAGGAGAACTGGGTTTCTTATGCCTTGTTTCCTTAGTCAACCAGGCTAAAAACAGCTTTGAATGAAAAATTCCAACCAGCTCCAGTCACTACTTGGCATACCATCAAAAGTTGCTCCCTTGCTGTAGAGAAATAGGGCTTCATGAAGCTTAAAGAATGGGCTGTAGTCTATACTGTTATGTAGGCTGTGTTGTCTCAGATTTCTATCTGTCAGGGTCACCAACAGTAGGATAAAATGACAATAACTAGTAACGGGATTTTCTGAGAATATTTCTGAGTCTGTATTAGTGTGCTGGGGTGGAAGTGGGAGGGCATGAAAGGGGCAATTTTAGGGATTTTAATCTTCCTGAATACATAGAAAAACACCTGCAATTTGTTAGCAAGTCAGAAAAGGTGGACTAGCAGTTCTGACATTTCCAGGAAGGTTAGGAATGAAACCCATAACTAATCCAGTTTGTGAGGAGGATGTGGTGATGGTTTGACAAGGGCTGGGCATGTGCATTTCAGTATGAGATTCTGCAGCAATCCCAAATTCCAGCAGCAAAGCCTTGCATGTGTCTCACACATGATGCGTCTTCCTCCTGCATCTCCTGATGAAGATTTACTTGGTAAAGGAGAATCTCAGAGATGAGATGTTTGCTTGCAGGTCCAAGCTTTTGTAGGAAAGAGTTCTCTGCACATCATTAGTCTGTGGTGAGCGGAGTGAGCTAACCCTACTGGCATCTCAGTCCTTTTCCAGTAACCACTCAATACATAGATGGGATTATTTTGCCATTCACCAAAGTTTCTTGTATGTGGAAGCAGAGTTACTGCATTTTAAGGGGCAGTCTAGCATTATCCCCAGACCAGGCTCCCTGACTAAATACTGATCAGGCCAGGAGGGGCTCTGGTGCAGAGACAGCTGTTCTGGAGAACATGTTGCAGCCTCTTCCCAGTACCTTCGAGAAAGCACCAGTCAGGCAGATTGCAGGCTGCTGGGGGGCTCTAATAGGGATGGAAGATCACTGGCTTGCTGCAAATCAATTACATGCAGATATAGCCACCATTTCTAGGTGGTAGGTGTGCTTGAAGAGATCCTACAACTTAGTCCTACTTAAGAAGAAATATAAAACCTTATGCTTAAGTGAGGAGTTTTCCATTTAATGATAGACCATTGATTTCTGAGGGAAACACTCTAGTTGTTCCTCACTAAATCTTTTCTCTTTCACACGTACTGGAATTTTCAAAGATAGTGAACCTCTCAATGAATTTAGAGATCATCATTACAAGACATAGATCTGTATGGCATAACCTGCCCAAGTAGACATCAGGCAAATTTCTTCCATCCCAGTCTTTACCACCACATGCTACATAGGGTTTTGAGTGACTCTTGTGGGATGTTGAAAGCTTGATCAACTTCTCTGGGTCACTTTAAGTCTGTGAGACTGCCACTATGCCAGTAAGTTTTAGCTGTAGTTTTTTAAGTTGTTCTTTCTGTTTTCTAGAATTAGGAAATCTATCCACATTTTTGTTAAAGGGACTCCTCCCTGTCTTTTTTAGCCAGTAGAACTCAGATTCACATTGTCCTTAGGAAAGGCTAACTATTCTATTCCTTCCTTTTGGAGCAATGCACTCTCACTGGAATCCAGTCTATATGCAATGTCTCTGAATTATAATTTAGGATTTTTCTTGTGCAAGGTTCCTGTGTTATAAACTTGCTTCGAAGAGAAACATTGTGTGTTAAGGCAAAAATGAGATAAGCATCTATAGCCAGGGAAAACTGAAAGAATTTTGGATGGAGAAAAATATTATTTTTCTGTGAATCTCTAAAGCTTTCCTGAAAAAATTTCAAGCCATTCCAATGCCACTTTAATCTGTCGGTCCTGGAGAATTGTGCAGTCAGCTGCTTTATAAGTTGTTCGAAGCAAGGAAGACTGTATCTTTCTCTGTGCTTCAGAGACACTCGTGCCAGCTCTCTCCCATCTTCTTGTTACAGTTGTATATGGGCTGAAACAGAGTCTGTGTATTCACTAGCTATCAGAAACAGAAGTTTCAAGCCTCCTGTTGCCAAATCCAAGATGTCGTGAAACATTCAGCAGCCAGGGAGGCAGTGGAAGCGTGAAACAGCATTTCACCTCTAGGGCTTTGGGATTAGGTTTTGACAAGGTCATGCCAGTCCCAGAACAGGGTCAGTCTGTGTGCATTGGCTGAACTGAGGCACTGTGCACAGGGGGTTTTGGGGCTCTGAACTATAGCAGTGAAACTTGTAGGGACCTGAAATGCCTAAGCTGAGCTGAAGAAGGAATGATTAGTCTCTGATTCAGATGGGCACCACATTGAAACCACCCTTCCCTTTCTTTCATTTGCAATGATGCGAAGTTTTAAATGAGAGTCCAGGGCGCCCCAGCTCCCGGGTGGACTTACAGCAGGTGCTGGCTCAATTCTGCATGCACTTTACAGTATTCTGGCCCAAGAAACAGTTTTGCTGTTTGGATACTAATCTGATGTCTTGGCCATCTGAGTGCTTCATGAGCAGTTACCGGCAAGGCTCACAGGCTTTGGTCTACGAGCACAGCCTGTGGAGGCACTGCCTTCTTTCCTGGGTTCAGTTCCCTGCTGCTTCCTCCAGGCCTCCCTCGACAATCCTACTGTGGCTTCCATAGGGAATCTCATTGCTCCCAACCTGTTTTGCTGCAGCTCCCATTAGAATAAATATTCTAAAGGCACTTCCTTCAGAGAAGCCTTCTCCTTTGCAGTTGCCCTCAGCACTTGCAAAGTCTCCCCTCCTCATGCATACTCACAGGACTTCCTTTTCATTCATTTCCTTTATTTGAGGGAACAGCTGGACAACTCCAGCTGCTTCCCTCCACGAGCAGTTTTGGAAATGAGGTGATAACCTCAGTCCTTCTTGAGCCTTGAGGTTAGCTGGGGGAGGGTTGCAGACTGAATTAAGAGTCTGCAAAATATTTGAGGTTAAGGGCAGAGAGGTTGAGAACCAGTGGAATTTTCCATCTCGCCTGGGCTGTATCCCTTTCACCCTGTGCTGCTTGTCAAGCCTCAAGGGCACACAGCTTGCCTACTTTTTTCCAATTATTGTAATCCTTTGGTAGTGTTAAAATGGGAAGCCTTCTAATTAAATCTGGAGTCTTGCACATGAATTATCCCTTAAGGGCCAGCAGGAAGCACTGTCAGAGGAGCAGCACATGCCGAGGCAGGGCAGGGGCATTACTGAAAGATGATTTTACTCAAGTGCAACTCCTTTGGACTTCTCTCAGAGCACTGGTGTTGAGGAAAGGATTTGCAGGGCTACTTGCAGTGGAGCATAGGAAGGTTAAAAGAGGTTTCTTTCCTTGTGTATGTCCAAATGGGAAATAAAATTCACAGCCACGGAAATGAGCAATGTGCATCTGATCTACACTTAGAAAAGACGAAGAGCAGTCAACAGCCTTATTAACGCATTGGGTCTTCTGCTTTGATTCTTGTTCTGTATGTGAAGAGGCAGTGATTAGCAAGGTTCAAAGAAAACCATAGTAAGGATGAAGTAAGTAGTTTTGAAGACACCTTAAATATATATATCTAAGATGTCACCAAAAATAGAGGAAGAATGTGATTTGCTGTGTGTTTGGATGTTTCTGACAGCTGTCAAAAATGTATTTCATCTTCTAGAAGTGTAAGGGGTGGCATCATCTGTCAGGTAATATCCTGCAGCTCTCCCATATACACTCATTTCTGGAGCAGCATGAGATCTGGAAGCTGTTTTGCACAATCTAATGCCCTGCCCCTTCTTAAGGCTACGGTCACTACAGTTGCTGTCAGGTTTCAGATGCTGTGGTAGCATTCTGTTGTCCCCAATGCCTTGAGCAGCAGCCACCCCATCTGTCCAGGCTGTTCTCTTTTGGGAGCCAGCCTCCAGATGACTAGCGATAGCAAGAATCTGCCTGGAGCAACTTCAGCCAAGCTGAAAGTAGCCTGCTTTTTTCCATGACTGTGGAGATGTGTGAGGGAGGTCTACCCTGGTTACTTACTTGTCAAAAAAAGTATAACAAATGGCAGCATTGACTGCCCTTTATGAGGGCAGTGAGTGACTAGACAATATTTTCCTGTGGTACATCACCATTGGATTGTTACTCTTAAGTGGTCAATGAAAAGTAGCTGAGAAAGCAAGCCATCTACATTTGCAATGTGGGAAAATTAGATAGTGGGCTGCAAATTAAAATATCCCTTTCTGTGGCTTTCTGGAATGTTCCTCAGCAAACATTAAGGGGAGGACAGTCTGACTGTTTTGTCACCCCTCTTACCCCATTTTTTGAGAATCTGGGATAAATGTTTGTGTTCGTACAGCAGAAGAGTACAGGATTTAAGAGTGGTGCTAACCATGATCATGTGGAACTGCAACACACTTCTGTTGAATGCTCCCAAAAGGGCTCTGACACAATTTATTGAGAGTATGACTTGTTAATGGCTTTATGATTAGGAACCTGACTTTGAGCCCAAGCACCAACTGTTTACTTGCAACTGGAAGTTCCCAAGGTGTTGGCCACCGCAGACATGGGAGAAGAAAGGCAGGTTAGTGAATCCAGACCCACAAAGAAAGACAGCAGAGGGTTTTTTTGCTGAATCATTGAGAAAAACCCTGCATTAATTAATGACAATGCTTCTTTCAGGCCAGTATTATCATTACATGAGTTCAATTTCAGAATTTATTAATGAGGGTGATCAGCAGGAGGCAGGAGAGCGGAGGAGATTGGGAAGTTTTTTATTTGTAAATTGCCATTTCAAATCCAGTTCAGCTCAGCAGTGATTTGTAGTTATTAGTGTCTGATATTTCTTGGTAGGCCCTGCATGAAATAAATTGGCAAATCTTTCATTCTGTTCACCCTCAGAAAAACATCAACCATAACTGACATTAATTGGATGCCTCATTGGCAGTCTTGCAGGGAGAGTGAAAACTGATGGAGATCATACTCTCATTTTTCCCCTCAGTTATCAACACATCCAGAGAAAAGGTCCTTGCAGGTCAGGTTCAGTGTATAGTGGTGACCTGAGCAGCAGACTAGAAAAACTTATCCTGATGTAGAATTAAATGAGATTTTGATACCCTGTGGTCCAGGGAGTGTAGTATTGCTTGTAATACACCAAAGTTTTTGTTTGGCTCGAGAGCTGGCAAGATCCCACCGCAGACACCTACTATTGGTGCCAGCTCTCTGGCAGTCTGAACTGTTATTCCAAGAGTAACTATGTAGATGGAGCATCTGTTTCTTCTCCAGGAACCCAGCTGGCTCAGAGTCCCAGCCAGACCAAGAGACTACTGAATATTTGTTCCATGGATGACAGTCAGGCAGTTTCTAAAGAAGAAAAGGATTTCCTATCAGGGACCATGAGTACAGCCTCAGATGCTGATAAGAATGTTGTTTGTTTTTTATTCTTGAACTGGTTATTGGATGAAGAATGGGAGAGTTCTTCACCTCATAACCAGAAAAGGTAGAAGTTTGGAATTAGCTACCAGCAAGGGAAGACCACTTTTTTCTTCCTTACAAACACATTCCTCCTTCTACTCTAGCATGGTGGTTTGTTTATTTCTTTGGCACCTTTTTGGTGCAATTGTAGGACCCCTTGGAAATTCTCCCACTTACACACCTTTTCCCTAGGATATGAGTCCCTGGGGGAGGCTTCCTGCAGGCTGTTTGCTTAGACACCGGTGCAGTATAATGTATGTCTAATTGAAATTGCATTAATGGTATGATTCCATTACAAGTGAGGAAGATGCTTGCTGCAAGAACACTCCCAGCGGGCCCTGAATCGGCTGCAATAGATAATTTATAAAGTGCTGTGGATCTGCTCAAAGCTCCAGTGTTAAGTACAGGAGACACAGGGCTATTCATTATTAACAAGACATTATGCTTTTTGCTCAGGAAGATGTGTGGGTCTGGGATGAGCTAAGCTCTATCAAAGGTGAGATTTGAGACTGCCAGTTTGGCTGAGCTATTCTTCAGGCACTGCCTCTAAGTCTTCACCAGTTTTTGAACTCTCTTTGAAAGATAAAGTTCACATCTCTGTTCTGACCAAGAGTTTCCTAGGTTCTCTTTGGATTTGCTTGCTTTGCATTGTAAGTTTTATGAAAAGACCAGGAGCGAAAAGAGCTAACAGCTACTTTGAGGTAGGCCTGTTGTAAAGCAGCAAGTCAAGCTTCTCTGAGCCCAGCCTTCTCTTATCGCAAACCGCATTTCTCCCCTCACTTCCACTTTCTGCATGTTATTTCCTAGTCCACATCTTCAACAAGATTTTGCTATCTCGAGCATAGGCTTCCAGTGTTCTGAAGGAAGAAAGGTGTGGAGTAGAAGGAAGGTTTTGTGGTGTGACTGTAGGGTAGTGAAAGGGTATTCATCTTAGGAATAGATATCCAGACTAAACTATAGACTTACACTGCAGAAGTGCCCAAGTGGGAGAAAGGGAGAAAGAAGACATGAAAGATAGAGGATACCGTCTGCTTCTAAATCTGCAGCTCCCTGCTCCTCTTGCTGTCATTCTCCGTCCCCAGAGCCTGCTGCCACACCTGCCTGGGCAACGCTGCTCCCTTTGGCAGTTCCCATCTCTGAAGCAAAGCCCCAGCTTCTGCCTTCGGGGGAAGTTCAAAAACACAGACATGGGCAGCACTTGCTGAAGAATCTGTGTCAGCAGAGAGCATGAAAGGAAGACATGCGCAAGGAAAAACTAGATGCAGATTTGTCCTCTCTGATTCTTGCCTCCCGAGTCCCCAGAACTCTGATAGTGTACCTCTTCCACTGCATTTTCTGATATTATTCGTGCTAGTGTCCTGTCCTCCTGCAACAGAGCACCAGGAAGGTGACTTACCCATCTGCTCTTAGCTCTGCCTCAGGTGGCTGCACTTTACTGAAGCATATAAAGGTATGTTAGCAAATGAAGCTGCTTCAGTTTGGAAATTAAAGCAAAAATCAGTGAAAGCTGAAGACTTTACAGAAATGTTTTGCATGATTTTGCAAGGATGCTCCAGGTTATTTATCCTCTTCTCAATAGACTGTAGGAAACATTAAATGTTTTAATCTTCTAAAGAGAGACAACATTCTTTGCAAAATTATCACCCTCTTGGTCTAATTGTAATTAGCTCTACTAGCAAGTAATTAACAATTGTTACAACAAAATTTGAAGGCAGAGGTGGAGAATCAGTATGACCTCCTTATTCTTCACTCGTCTCTCTCCACTCCACTCCACATACGTAGTCAGAGCTACCACCAATGTTTGCAGTAATATTGTAACTTTAACTGTGCATTTGAGAAGAAAGAACGGGAGGTTCTTTTGGCACTGAATCTTCCAAGTCTACACAGAGCTTTGGGTCTTTTGGCAGGAAGATGTGCATTTTTAAGGGGTCACACATTGAAATTGTCAGTAGAAAGTTTGCCCTCTAAAAGAAGAAACTTAGAAAAAATTTTGCATTTGGTTGTTTGTTTAGGTTTTTTTTAATGCTTTTTTATTTAAAAACAGAAGGGAAGTACATGGCTCAGAGCTTGAGAACCGACATCAGACACCAGGGAGTGTGGCCTTTTCAGTTACTTTTTGGGTTGTATTTTTAGAGCTTGATGGTTGATCTTTATGAACGCCTTCCTCTCCTTCCACTGTCTTTTCTTCATCTCTCCTTTACACATCTTGAATACTTGTGGGAGCAGCTGGATTAACACCCCTAGAGACTTGCAGAGAGAAATTTTATGGGTCTGGCAACTCAGAATCTGATGCAGACCCTACCGAAAGTCATGGAAGAGAAGAATCAAAGTAGGGACATAGGCACAACTGCATTTCCTATCAGGTGCATCTGAACATATAGCTGTACCTGCAGAAACCCTTCTGCTGTCCTCCTGACTCCCTAGAGAGATCACTAGGGAGTGTGGCTCTATCATATTGGCTGTCTAATGTTGTACGCTGCTTAGCTTGCCAGTTTGCTGCTTATCACTGGATTTTTTTTAAAGTAATTGGTGGCTTTTTACGTGCTGTTTTGGTTCTCACACAATCTATTAACACCAGCGGACTGAGCAATCAAAAATCTCTGATAAGGTCAGTGTGGCTTCCCCTTACCACCTGTCCTTGAAAAAAGCCCAGATGGGCTGCTGTCGGCACAAACATGTTCAGAGATTCTTTCTTTTCTGCTGAACTGTTCTTGTTTCCTTCCTCGCTTCCAGGTATGCAGCCCAGAACCCCACCCTGGGAAAAAGTTTAAGAGCAAAACTCTTTGTCTTCCTGAAACCAAAAGCTGTAAATTCTAGTGGTTCAATTTGAAAAACGTAATCTAAATGCTTTTCTTTGAGTTTCTTAAATGAATTAGACTTGTTCAAATGGCTCAAAAGTCCTGTCATTTTCCTTTCAGGCTTGCTGCCACACAGCTGGGATCCTAGCAGTCCTGGCTGCCCCGGCTCAAATAGGGCTCCTTGGCTTCCAGGCTTCTTGCCAGGAAAATCTTTAGTATCCCAGCTGGAACTAGGTTTGCCAGGCTCTCAATTCTGCTCACTGATCAGGTACACAAGAGAACCTGTGAGGAAATGGGCAGATTTCTGCCAGAAAATTCAATTAAGCAAGTACATTCCCATGAAATAGTTTGATTCTGTTAAACTGGCATTTTTCAAATGGAAAACTGTTCTATCAGAAAGCTTACATCTAGCTCTGCTCGTTAGTGCATCCATCCATGAACAAAAGGTAGGTTGTGCTGGAGACCAATAATTGAAATGCTTAAATCCCTTCTATCAAGAGCAGAGCACAGAGTAACGCTTCGGTGTCTGGTTTCATTTTAACCCTTTAATGTTTTCTGCAGATATTAAATCTTACAAGACCCCTGTTAGATAGGGATTACTATCCCCATTAACACTTAGATACAGGGCTGAGATAGGGCAAGGAATAACTTGGTCCTATAGTGAGTCAGCAGAGACTCTGCAAGAGCTCCCAGTCCTGACCAAGCTTTCTGCATCAGCTATACCAGCTTATACAAACCATTGCAAAAGCTGAAAGAATCAGTATTGTACAGAGTTCATGTTACAGGATACAGATCAGGTTCAATTATAACACTTTTAGAACAAATTAATTCCTAATTTTAACCTCAAAAATAGCAGCATCAGAAGACCACAGGGTAGCAGGCAGCCCTACAAAACAGTAGACACCACCGGCTTCAGCCATGTGACATCACTCCACAGTCCAGACAGCAAAAACTACTAGGAAGCAATCTGCAATGTTCCCAGCTCTGTATGTATTGGGTAGAAGTACCTGTAAGTCTGTGCTGAACAGACAGTAACACACACTGACCATTTAACCATTGCTTTCCACTTGCAGCCTGCTTTCTTATGGCTAAAATGTTTATATAATTGTTTGTCCTGATACCATTTGAACCAATTTCAGTGAAATTTTTCAGAAGCAGCAGTATCAGAGATTATTAGGCTACTACAGATATTTTTTTGGAAGTAGAACAGTTAGGAAGAGGTAAGTGTCCTTTCAAGAAGAATGGCAATATTAGTTCACCTGCTATTAGACATCAGCAAATCCATATGAAGGGAGAGAGGCAGAGAAATAAAAAGCCTTAATTAAAACTCTAATTGTGGGACAAACTTCAACTGGATTTTGAACCATAGACATGAAAGCCAATCAACCCTAAGTCACCAAGCTTCTTCATTTATGGTGCCTGTGAGGAAGCCTTCAGCAAGGTAAAACTGCTGGCATGAAATAGTGGATATGAATCTTCTGAAAATCAGAGGAGCTTTTATTAATAACAAGCATCTCTAGAACAAGAACCACTTTTCTTTGAAGGTTCTTCAGACTTCTCATGGCACTAAGTTTTTAATTTTTTTTTACAGTAGTATTCAGAAACAGTCTTGCCTCATCCCCTTTACTAAGGGCTGAAATTGTTTGTCACAGACCTTCCATCCGAATCACATTTCTGTGCTAACTCTCCTGCCTGATTCTTTCAGCAGCCTCTGTCGTTGTTTGCTGCCTTTATACCCGCAGTGGAACTGGATCACACACTTGCTTGTGCTGGGTCCAGGGCAAGAATCTGAATAGGAAACAAGAAAGACTCAGCCTGTAGCCCCTGCTGACATCCCCCTCAGCACTTCTTCTATCACTGGTTGATTTACATGCTTCTTGTTGGTAACCACTACCTTTCAGATTACAACTCAGAGATTTCTTGACCTCTTCTCTCATTTTATCCTGTTTGATGGACCCTTGCAGCTGAAGTAGATACAAGCCATGGGAGGAGGGGTTTATGAAAAGGTCCGCAAACTAAATTGCATTATATAATGAGACTGTTTTTATTCTTCTGCTCAGTTTTGTGCCGGATCAGTTAACAGTGGCATATGAATTCCTCATGGGTGCAGAGAAACGAGAGACTTTAGTGTTAAAAGCACCGAGACCCAGCAATGTCAAAGATATAATTTAACAGGCTCAAAAGGAAAAGGCAAATTCTTAGCTGGGATTCCAAGCAGAGATGAGGAGTGGGAGTTGCATTATTAAACACCTTGTGATTTTTGCATTGATGCAAACTGCTACCATTGTTATTTAGTATCACCTTACAGTCACTTTGCAACTGATGTAAATGACTGCTGGCAACTGATAGTTACAAAAGGCATCCAAGTATGAGATTAGGAAGAGTGTGCAAACAAGGAACACAGGATTCCCTTCATTTCCTCCTAGCTGGAGGAGAGAAGAATAAGGGCAGAAACACCTGAGCTAAGAAAAATTCAGTCCCATTGTCCATTAGATATTGCTCATTGAGGACAAAAATGAAAATGTGTTTCGGTTAGCGTAAGGCTGATCATTTCTAAATAAGATTTATTGGATGGTTACTAACCTGCTGCTAGAAATGAAGACATTTAGTTTGCTACAATTTTATTTTGATTGATCTTTGTTGCATTTTTATGTGGGCTTTAAGTGGTGTATAAGCCTTGAGTTAGGTTAAATTTCCTAAGTAGGGTATATCAGCTCAATGCATTTTAGCAACAAACCAAAGTTTCTGTTTAGGGAACAGGGCCCTGCAATGTGTTCGTAAAGCTTTGTTATCCCTTCTACAGAGAATGAATAACCTTCCTTCCCACTTGCTGGTGTTCTTGTACCAAAGGTTGGTATGAAATGTGAAACATTTTTCCTGCTTTTCCCTTCTCCTGCTTACCTTCTAGGGAACTCGCTTTATAAACAATAATAGAATAGAGCTGGGAGTCCTTCCACACACAGAGGAGCAGGCCCAGTGAAGATTCTCTCTTCCATATGGCAGCATATGTTTCTGTGCATTTTCTGATAGAGCAGCCATCTCCCTGTGGCATTTGTGCATGGTATAATTAGCTGTGAACAGAAGTAGAGTGTTGATAACATTTTGCTGGAAGAATGCCATCAGCATGACTGTTCTTGGTATTGGTTTTCCGTAAGTAACACTGTCTTTAGAGAACAGTCATTGGAAATCTGTGGGCTGCTCTTGCACATCCTGAGCTCTTTTGTGATTTTATCATTAGTGGTCCCTAGAGAGCAGTCCTTTGAGTTTTGAATGTTTAACATGAGAGAAGTTCTAGCCTGTTTGTTTATCTGCTGCGTATCTTCTTGATTGCAAAGCCCAACTGCAGATTGGCATCACAACTGGATATACAGACCACTCTCCGTTCTGACATACTTGCTCCCTGTTTTCTCCCAGTTTCTGTTGTCAGTACAGATTGCGGCAAAAAAAAAGGGGAAAACAAATCCAGGGGTATTTCTCCTTAAAAAGCTCAGTCCCCTGCAGGGTCTCCTCCCTGCCTTCCCTATAACAAAATCTCCCTGCCTTTTTGCCATCCCATTCAGACAGAATCTAGTGACTACAGTGGACCATGCAAGAACTACCCAGAATGACATATGAAAATATGGTATACATATATGAAAATAAGTCTGTCTCAGAGAGTACCCAACAGCAGAGCTTCAGAGAGGAATGCAGAAAATGTAGGGTCACCACTGATGAGTAGGCCAGGGCAAATTCCATCTTCCTGTAGGCAATTAGAGATTGGTTTATGGGATTATAAATTTTTTATCCAGTTTACACTGTTTACAGTAACCTTGCATGTCCCATTATCCATGCAAGCATCCTATAACATTTTGAATACTTTTAATGTGTTGACTTCTGTGCTAATTGTAGAAGCGAGTCCCAACAGTTAATAACATGATGGTCAAAGTATTTTCTGATCATAAATGCACTGCTTTTGGCTTCCTCTTCTCAATTTGTAAACTCTCCTTCTGTGCTTACACAATGTTTGGTTTTCAGTAGAGCTGCTGAGGCATGTCTATAACATCTGTGGGGAAAGAGGGGAAGAACTAGTCCTCAGTTCTGAACCCATAAGCCTATGCAACTCAGCACAGCTCCATGACAGCTTCCCTGTTTATTTGCTTACCACAGCACTGAGTGATGTGGCTATGTTCCTCCTGAACCCAGGCTATTTCACAGCTTTGATGCCTCAGCATGATGCACTCTAGTGTTTTCAGCTTCAAGAACATCATGCAAGGTGTAGGCTTGGGGTCACAGTGCCTACAGGACATTTTTATCCTGCTGGTGGCTGCTCTGTGGCCATGACAGGTGGCCAAACACAGCACCAGCTCCTCTAGCTGGATATTCTTTAGCAACGGAAGTAATATCAGTTATTTTATTCTGCATATAGTAGGACTATATGGTCTCTCACACGCAGTCAGAGCAGGGACCCTACTCAACAGATGTTCTTGTGTACTATGCTGTCATTGAATAATGCAAACAGATTTTCAAAAGGATCAAAAGGATCCAAAATTTTAGACTGGGAAAGGAATCCTCTGTATTTCCCTGCCTTTACTTAGGATATGTCAGGGTGCCCCGAAGAAAGGTAAAGACTCAAACTGGCAGTTTCAACTCAGAAGGACCGACTGAGGTTGGGGAAAGGAAGGGTGAGTCCTTAAGACATGTTACAGTTACACAGCCAAGAAGATTTTAGAGCACAGAGTCTTCAAATGTATTTTGCTGAGGTACTACTGGCAAAGACAACAGCAGCTCTTGCTTCTACACAAGTAGGTTTTTTATGCTCAGCAGGTGTTCTTATGCCAGTTTAAAACAACCTGTGTATCACACCAGAGCTTGAAAGCCCAGATATTCTAGACTGCATATGGAAAGTGGGAGTGGCAGGGAGCATATGCCTACTTCTCTGTATTTATCTGATTCGGGTATGAAGTCTAATCCTTGGGGCAGCATTTATTTTGACACCTGTTAGGTGTGAATTTGGAGAAGCTATCAGGTCAAAGTAATGGGTGCATTTTTTAGGTTTGTTCTCTGTTGCTTGACACCTGACTGCCCCAGTAGAGCAAAACTTACCAGATATTTTGTCCATAGTTGCAGGTAGATGCAGAGAAATTTGTCCTGACCTTTTGTGTTTCTGCAATATTAATAATGGTTTCTTCTTTGCTGTGTGTGCGAATCTGAGTTTGGCTGCCTCTTTGTTCTTTGTGGTAGGTACATTTGCTGGTGCTGTGTGATAATCCTAGAGTTTGTGTAATGTTTTTCACTTTATTCCCCAGCCCTCTTGTAACTCTAGAAGCTGAGCAAATTAATTTTTGGAGAAACTATGGCTGCAAATCTCAATAACAAAAGAACAAAAAAAAGTTGGAAAGTATAAAACCCTTCATTTTCTCAGAGCTTGTCAGTTCCTCAAAAAAAAAAAAAAAAACAACCAGGGGCACATAAAATTCTGCCTTTTCCTAGAAAAATCACTTAAAGAGATGCCTGGGATTTGTGAAGCCAGAACAGAGAAAAAGAATGTTTTGGGGTTTTCTGCTGGGACATTGACTGGAAGGCTCAGGAAAAACAAGGTCAGGTCCTCCATGTGTCCTGTGGCTGTGAAGCAGGAATGCTAGCTTATTTGAAGTAATTGGAAAAGCAGCCTGTAGCCCAGCTCCCACCCTCACCTGTGTTAGTTTGAACTACTGGTGAAAAAAACCAGCTGTGTGTGCCCAGTCACACTTATGGTATATTCTCTTCCCCACACGATAGCACACCAAAGCGCAGCGGCTGTGGGGCTCCATCTGAGGTATGTTTCTTGCTCAGAATTCGGCAGTCACAGGGGTACAAAGAGATTTCCGGCTTTTCTGACCTGCAGTCTTGACAGGAAATACAGTGGAGGGAAAGATAAAAACAAGAAGGGAGCAAATGAGGTTTTCTCAGGCCAGAGCTTCTCTGCCTTGAATTGGTGTAGACAGAAGAATGGGAGGAAGCAGCCTTTGAGGGCTGCTTGAGAGGCGGGCTTCTATTAATAACCTTGTTTATGTGATCCCAAGGCATTGTTAGAGGAATTTCTGCAGACTGCAAATTTCTTCTCTTCTTGCTTGGGATTTACCCACCTCATTTCTTTATTTTACTCTAAACAGATAATTTTTAAAGAATGCTTGTTTGGAGGAGACTGCCTTTATACCTCCTTTCTCCCCCAACTTTTGGTGCCCTCTAAATGGGCAAAATAAGTGAGGAAAAATCGTCACCTTGCCTTATACTCACACTTAAAAGATCCTCCTTTTTAGCAACAGTCTCAGTTGAGGAGAAGATTCCCTCCTTTCTGCTGCAAAGCAAAGAATGTTGGCTTGTAATTGCAAAAGCCTTTCCGTGCCAGTTCTCCTCTCACCTGTGCTATTCACAATTAGCGTTTCCTTTAAGCTCTCCCTATTTGTTCCCACCATAGCAAACACTCAGAAAGGAATCCTGGTTGTTTGTTCCACATCCTCATGAACAGCCATTGTTTGAAGCAGCAGTGGACAAAGGCCTGGAGAGTTAAAAAAAGACCATTCGACAGTAATCTTCGGCAGTATAGCAGAGTTGGAAAGTATGCTTAGTATAGCAGAGTTGGAAAGTATGCTTTTAGGCAGTGATGTGTACTGTTTAGTGGGATATATTGTAAAGTAGTGAGTTAGGGCCCACTTTAGCCTTCTCAAAAGAAGGCAACTAAACTCTCCTGCTATCTCTTTATTTCTCTTTTTCTGCTCTTCCCCCTTCCCAGAACATTGCTAGCTTCAGGTGTTTTCTGGTGATGATTATATGCAAAAACCCTTTCAGTGATATGAAGGGATGTTCTCAGCAAGTAACAGGGTGTCTCCGGGTCACAATTCCTGAGGAGCCTGGGAGTGTCCTTTATATCTGCTGCTATCACACCAAAGTTTCCACACCAAAACAAAAGGAGTTTTAACCCTTCCCAGTGAAAGCCTGAGGGGATGTGGAGGAACACAGCAGATCTTGAAATTCAGCATCTGAGTTTGGTAATAGGACTGCAGCATTCAAGCTGTTGCTGAAGAACTTTGAACACAGCTGGAGCAGATGGAAAAGACATTTACCTTGGTGCTGTTAGGATAGGAGAGCTTTTCTGCAGGGTTTGGGTTTTGTGTGGTTTTGTTTTTTAAAAAAAAAAAATCTTTGCTTTATATTTTATTGAGATACTTTCTATATTAAATCAAATGGGCAACTAAATTAATTCAGGCATGCAGCTTCCAGCAACAGTCCCATATTCACAGGGGTTTCTCTCTGCATTAACATATCTTTGTTTAAAGCCAGGCCATCTCAGCAACTTATAGAGCAATGTATTGTATAATTTAACAGAGAACAGATATGGCACAAAACAAAGAACTATGGTATGTGAGAGAAGGGAAGGAAAGTATATCAAGAAAACCCCTTAAAATATTACCTTTTCCCCAAAGTTTACCACAACCCCTACAATCTGCCTATAGCCCCCAACACCCAGCAACCATGAAAATCTGTGTCACTTTGAGGTCTACTGGCAGCAACTTCCCTTCAGTTTTGAAAAATTCAGAAATCCAAAGGCTGATACAACTGTCTGAGAACTGAGGCAGGAGCACACTTATACAGACAAACATGCTATATAAAGTATATCTTAAGGTTTGGTGACCAGGCTTGTTATCTGTAGTTTTGGTATAGTGTGAAAGGTGAAGTCCATGCAATGTGAACTGAAGCAGACGTACAAAGTTAAAATCATCTTGTAAAGCAATTTTTTTTTTTGCCAGCTGCCTCCAGCTGCAGCTAATACAAAAAATTTTCAAATGAAGACAAATATGTCTGAAAGCTGCCCTTGACTCAGTGTAGCAGGTGGGTGGCTGATATCTCAGGAATTCTTCCATGGTGATATTTAAGTTTATTTTAGAGTGCACCTGTAAAGATCTGGGATATCAGAAGCCTCAGGTGCGTCCTCCCATGTGCCTCCCAGGAATTCCCCACATCCTAAAGGAATTGGTTGGCTGAAAGATTTACAAAAGATCCCATTCCGTACAGCCTCTGCTGTCCTCAGCCACAGCAACTGTTCTGCTGGTATCCCCTGTGCCTGAGCCCACTGGGAACCTATAGGAAAATCCTGCCTTCCCCCAGCTAGTAATCAGTAAGTGCTGGAGGCACTTTCCTGTATGTATTGACGCTATGTCTTTTGAAGCTTA
The DNA here is from genome assembly GCF_023638135.1 of Falco biarmicus. NCBI lineage: Eukaryota > Metazoa > Chordata > Aves > Falconiformes > Falconidae > Falco > Falco biarmicus. Next base: position 28,163,694 of record NC_079294.1, read on the forward strand.
AGTTCCCACAGTGTATAAAGGCTGTATCCCTCCCTTTGATACCAAATGAAGGCTAGGGTCACTGTATTTGACCTCAGTAACTCAAGGTTTGAAATGGAACAAAAAGAGTCAGTAACCACTAGAAGTGGCCCATGAGGTCTGATCTTGTGTAACACAATACTCCATGACAAGAGCTTCCACTGTTGCCAGAGCAAAAAGAATGTGACGTACAGCATGGGCAATCTCAATTCTTCACAAGAGAGAATTGGGGCAAGCATATCTGTAGAGAGAGCCAGCGATAAACATTTCCTTTTACCGCATCTGTAAACCCCTCCAGTTTGATGAAATTGCCACTACTTGTCTAGTAACAGAATGTCTAAAGCCATCTGACAAAATTAAAATGAGTAGGATTTGCTCATTTTTGCAAAGAAATGTCCATGCACCAAACCAAATAGTTTAGTGTTTCTAAACTATTTTACATGGGAGAGGCCTGTAAAGGGCTCCCTTTTCCAGCTTCTGGTAACCAGCAATGCTGACTTTTGTTTCTTGGATCAATCGTTTTCATCTGGGTGATGATGCTTCCCTGGGCTGTGGCATTATGCCATCCCATTTTTCATAAGCCAGTGTGCAGACACAAGGAGTCTGGATTGCTGGCCAAGTGTTGAAGAAGAAAATCAGCAGGTCTAATGTTGAAATTATTGATACTGTTTTAAAGTGGTCTAGTAAATACAGTGGAATCAGCCCTGTCATCTCAGTCAGAGCAATCAAAACAGTCATTAAAGCTTAATAAAGTTGAGTGATTCATCTCTTGCTGTAATATTTTCAATTACCCTACTTCAGATTTAACCTCCTTGAGAGTGTAAATTCTAGGCAGAAATGAGAAGGGCTGAGTCTGAATCCAGTGCTGTTTCCTGCCCCTACTCTCTTCTAAACTTTGTACCTTGTATTCCTGCTAGTACTGCTTTGCAGTACCGAGAGCGCCAAGCTCGTTCTTGGTGAATACTGTAGATGTTCAAGCAGCTGCAAAACCCGGATGGATGCTTGGCCCAGATAGTCTAGGATCTCATCTCCAACAATCCCCTATCAAACCATGCATCCTTGTGTCATGCCAGTGGCAAATGTCCAATATCCAGTGCTGCTGGGGAACATGACAGCTCTGTCACACACACAGTGACACAAGGCACAATGCTACACAGAGACATGCAAATGTGGAAGCTAGCCAAGTGCCAACAACAGTGTAGACTAATGCAGATCTTCTCATTTATTCTGTCTGGCAGGTGTTTACTTCCAAATGTTGATTAAAACTTGGAACAGCTTTCTGCCCAGAAGAGAATATAGTTGTGTACCTTGAGTCTCTGGTACAGCAGATGGTAACAGCGACTGTTGTGGTGTGTTCAATGGTTAGATGTTTCCAGAGCCTCAGGTTGTTGCTTTGCTTGGCTGAATCCCTTTTCATGAATATTCACTTTTGAAAGAGATTTGTTTCAAAAGGAGAAAAATATGGCACAGATAACTGTGGTCACCAGAAGAAAGAGCTTAAAGGCAGGTCCTTATTTCTATCTGCAATAGCAACAATAAAAAGACTCAGCAGGTTAGCTATTACATCTTTGTATTAAATAAAAGGCATTCGCTGTGAGCGGAGAGTGTGCAGTTACTTCAGTTCAGCTGATATACCCTCATTAAGCTGTAGTAGCCAATTTACTTGCAATTGTTTCTCCAAGCCCTAAATCAGTGCCTTTCAAAGTGTGTTACTGCCATACCTTCCTTTCCCTCTCATAGAAGGAAGGGCTAAGACACTAATTTACCAAAGGCCAGAAAAACAATATTGACTAAAACATGAACAGTTAAAAAGTATACTTTAGAGTCCAACTGGACATTTTAGCTTTTTCTCAGCCCAAACAGGATTGAGTTCATAAGAAATTTGGGACATGGGGTCAAAATATACTTTCCAAGTTTTTCTCTCAGTGTTATGTATTATCCTTGGTGATAATGTCCCTATATTTTTCTCACTCTCATGGAGACTTCCACCAGAAGGGATTGTATGTGCTTTCTTTGTGCGCAGGCTGAAACTATATTTCTGGTAAGGAATCTCTTGGTAAGATGAGCTTTTTAACAGTGGAATTCTGCAGTGTTTACCAAGCAGTGGGACCAGGCATGTTGATTAAGTCCATCCAGTTTATCTGCTCCACAGCACCCCAGAGTGGGCAAGAACACACAAGGGTGTATGTCCAGACCCTGGAGTACGAATCAGCATTGTAGTAATGAGTCTAGATACTTTGATAATACCTGTAACACAAAAGGGCTAAGAAGTGACTGAAGAGCACATTGAGTGGCTCATTCAGACCTCATCTAAACCTTTTTGCTGTCTCCTGTCACTGAGGCACCAGCCTGACTGGGTATTATTAACCACTTAAAGCTCTTTCCTCGCGCTGATGGGAAGTGATTCAGAACTGCGCTGCTCTCCTCTGGGTGAAGTGGAGAAAGTATGTGGAGAAAACAGGCACCGCCTTGTTTTATTTCCTGATGGCTTCACAAAAATTGAACTGCTTGTGAAAAATGGCTTACTAAGAATGAGAGAAGATGTGGCTTTAAATCACCTTGGTAAGGTGCTTTAAATCCCCAGACCAGACAGTCATATGTATCTTTCTTAACAGGGGCAATCAGACTCAGCTATGAGGGATCTTTCTTTGAGAGCTGTGCATACATTCTGCCATTCCATGATTATCTCATGTTTGTGATATTGGCCTGATAATGCAGAAAAACACTGTTCTCTCACAGGGAGCATGTACTCCTTGACCCTAGCCAGAGAACCTTGCTTTTCACCAGGGAGATGGCATCTTTATGGGTAGGACGGAATATCCCTTTCTGGGGAAAACTGGTGCCTGAAATTTGAGACTGTTTTATTAAGACAAAACTAAAATACATCCATTTACTTTGTACAGGAAATTAAGCAGCATTTAAATGAACTGTATTTATCCAGATTTCCAGTGATGAGTTACGTTCATTTTTGGAAAGCGCTGCATTCAGGGTGGAAACCTTTTAAGCCAGACTCCAAATGCATGCATTTCTGCATTTTCAGTGCCTAAATATTTGCCATTTCCTGCACAGGGATGCTGACATGGCATTAACTTTCTGTAAACATTCCCTGAAATGGCAGTCTGGGGATATTGAGCAAAAGGCTTAGTCTGGGTTATAGAACTGAGCATGACTGTGCTCTGATGTTTGATTCAGCAAGAGAAAGATTTAGGTCCATTGTCCCCACACAATTATTATTTTTTACTTTGTATGGCATGTGACTCTGCCAACTAGTTGCAGAGTAAAAGCTGTTCTAGAGCAGTATTAGGGTTTGCTTTTCATTTTCAAATGTAGGGAAAGGCAGCAAAATCAGCTGAAGAAGGTAGTCCAAGATTAGAGTTTAGGATCAACTTCTGAGCTCATATTCAGTGACAGAATTTGTGGGTGGTTTGTATGCTTGTACTTTGATTTTCTCCATATGATGGGAGAAACACCTAGCATCTTCCATAGTTCTGACTTTGATGCTATCCCAGCACACTTTGCTTTCTGTTTTCTCACCAGGAGACAGAACATCTTGTCAAATGGAGATAGCTATGCTGGTTTGTTTACCTCCATTGGGGGTGGGTAAAAACTGCAGAGTTGGGAGATTCAGCAAGAACAGCAGACACAACCACCTTCCTCCATGATAACCACCATGGAAATAATCTTGACCCCATAGATGAGTGACTGCATCATGCAAAGTGCCTGGAAATCCTTGGCTAAGCAACAACGCAAAGGTAGCATAGAAGCATTCCTGCTGTTCACTCAGAACTGCCCCCTGTGAGTTTATCTGTTTTTTTTTCAAAAAGCAGAGGCAGCATTGTGTGGTGCCAGAGAATTTACCCAGACAATTCCACAAGAATAGAGGCAATTGCACTAGGAATTGCATGGCCAATATTTATATTCCAGAAAGAGATGAGGAGAGACCTTAGCAGTGCTCCCCATCCCTGCCTCTTCCTGTATCCTGAGCTTCTATATAGTGGTGACTGTTTATTTGACACAATCCAGAAAATGTAAACAGTTAGTTTAAAATTAGATAGAAAACCTCTAGGGGAATGATGAAATAGAAACATCTTAGATGGCTGTGCTTATGATGTATGTTCACTTAGTAAAGGAGGAACAAGGAAGAATGCAGTGGCTTGTTTATCACTCATTAAGTGTATGTGAATGACTTGATGAAGTTACATGAGCATGATGTGCCACTTGCCAGTGGTCTGCAGAGACTGCGCACTCCACTGTGCCACGAAACCAGTTATTTTCATCAAAGGAGCATGTTGCACTTGCATTATGCGGTCTATGAAAGCTGTACTTCTGTATTGTGGTGGCTTGGCCTCAGCTAACAGCCAAACTCCCACCCAGCTGCTTGCTCACTCCCTCCCCCAGCAGGACAAGGGGAGAAAATAGGAAGAACAAGAATAAGAAAGCTCATGGGCTGAGATACAGACAGGGAGATCACTTACCGATTGCTGTCACGGACAGAACAGACTTGACATGAGACCCCACCTGGAGTACTGCATTTGAGTCTGAGGCCCATAAGAAGGACATGGACCTGTTGGGATGAGTCTAGAGGAGGGCCGTAAAGATAATGAGAAGGCTGGAGCACCTCTCCAGGCTGAGGCAGTTGGGGTTGTTCAACTTGCAGAAGAGAAAGCTCTGGAAAGACCTTACAGCAGCCTTCCGGTAATTAAAGGGGCCAACAAGAAAGCTGGAGAGGGGCATTTTACAAGGGCATGTAAGTGATAGGACAAGGGGGAATGGCTTTTAACGGGAAGAGGGTAGATTTAGTTTAGATATAAGACAGAAATTCTTTACTGTGGAGGTGGTGAGACACTGGAACAGGTTGCCCAGAGAAGTTGTGGATGCCCCAAAGGAAAAGTACAAGAAGAAATGAGCAGCAGAGAGAAATCACTACATGCTGACCATAACCTCCCATCCCCTCCCATCCTCCCTGTGCTGCCTGGGCAGGATAGAGGAGTCTGAAATGAAGGAGTGAAGCTGAGCCTGAGCAAGAGGGTGTGAAAGGTATTAATGTTTTTGCATCTTTTGTTTCCCACTACCCAAATTATAATTACATTTTTATTTTAATTGGCAATAAATTAACTTTCCAAAGTCACAGAATCACAGAATCATAGAATGGTTTGAATTGGAAGAGACCTTAAAGATCATCTAGCTCCAACCCCACTGCCATGGGCAGGGACACCTTGCACCAGACCAGGTTGTTCAAAGCCCCATCCAACCACCATGATTTCCTTGCCATGATGTATCACGCTCATGTCTTGGCTGGTGCTTCAGCTGTAAGATCTTTGTGGTAAGGGGAAGTTGTCCTGATCAGTGTAATGCAGAGAAGGGGTTTGCAGTTCACAACTTAAGACTTCTAGAGGATGCAGCATTATAAGGAAGAGATGAATCCAAACTCCTGTCACTCTGCATCCCTTTATACAGACACTGGGATCTACCACATTGGTCCCAAAGACCTCGTCACCTTTAACTGCCAATTCATAAGAAGAGAAACGCAAATGTAATTTCTAAACTGAATGTACATGGAAAAGCAACACTGGCAAAAAAAAAAGACAGCCTGCCAGGCTGTGGCTGTACAGGTAATGAGGGAAGTGAACCTGGCTCCTTTGGAATTCCCTTATGCGCTTCTCCCCGCCCAAACCCCACAAATGCAATGGCGTGTTAGTGGCAAGGAAACAGTAAATCACATTTTTTCCACCCTGAGCTACAAGCTGCGGCAATCAGACCCATGGGAATTCAGACTTCTTCTCCAGCTCAGCTGGAAGGATTAATGCGACAGACTTGAGGGGGTTCCGCTTCAAATCCCAGCTCCCTTGCCTCCCTAATTACTTCCATGTGTATTTGTGCAAGGCTGCATGTTGTCGGGGGTCTGCAGGTGGCATAGTGACCTTTGGGCTATAGGTGGGTTTTCCATGCCTCACCATATGTTACATGAATGAGCCAAGCAGTTAGAAGGCAATTGTAAGCATCCACAGCCAAGCAATCTCTCTCTGCACAGTGACTGATGGATTCTGTTTCTCTACCCTCACTTTTCCCTTTATGCTTTCTCCAGCTGTGAAAGAAGAAGGAATTTCTGGCCTTAGTTTATAATGTTTAATTAAAAAGAAAAACCTTCATGCAAAGATAGCTTGTTTCCACAGCTTTGATGTTGGTGCCTGTGGGAAAGAGATGAGTTGGAAGTGCATTCTGGGTAACAAAATGTAAATGAGCAACTTCAAGCATTCTTGTGACTTCCTCAAATCTCAAAATCAGTACAGCCAGATCAATATATTTTCCCAGTGAATTCTGCTGTGCTCAGTGTGCTTGTGCTGCTGATTGTACTGCTTTCTCCAGCTCCCTTAGGCGGCCTTTCCAAAAGTCTCCTCAGATATTTTTTAGCTTGTTCTCAGTGAGGCAGCTGCATTGTTGTGTGAGTGCTCTACAGGGAGTGTTGTGTCTGCAGAAAAAAGAAGCAGCAGTGGGTGCAAAAACCTGCCCATCAGTGCTCCTAGGGAGCACCCTGCCACTGGGGCAGAGCCTAGCTTTGCAACAGCTTCTAATGGTTCCTTACTTTGAATGTAATTGGGTAGTGCAACAGAAATTCCTCTTTGTTTTTTGCCCTTTATCTTCATGGTGGGGGTTTCTGACAGAAAAAAAGAAAATGAGGTCATGTCCGGTACTTTAGAGAATATGGAAAACCTGTCAAGGGCTTTTGGGGCAAAGGAAGTGGCTGAAAAGAATGGCTCACCTCAGAAGTTTGGAGTGCTGGCTACTGGTTCCAGTGGGATAATTCACATCCACCACTCAGGGTATGTATGTCCTGCCTTATATTTCAGGCAGCCTGGAATAGAAAACATAACTTCTAATGTATGTTTTTCAGCAATTTCTTCAAACATGTTCTGCTAAGATTTCTGATCTAATTTCACAGGATTTCTTTTTTCACACTTTTGTTAAACTCACCTAAGATGTGTTATACACTGAAAACAGATGTATAAAGGCTGTATAAAGGGAATAGATTCACTGGCTTTGAATCTTCCTAGAATGAATATTTGCCCCTGGCTCTTGCCTTCTTCCTGCTGTTAGATTGTCACCAGGAGGGATAAGGCTGAATGAGAAGTCACTGCCCACTGTGACAGCAGAGACTAGCCTCAGTGGGCATTGCCACAGGAGACTTGGCTCAAATGCCCTGCTGTCTGAATGACCACGTGGAGGAAGCCTTCTGGGATGGGTTGTGCTAGGGAGGACTAGTTTTGTTTATTGGTGTCTTTGCAGCCCTCATGGCTACCCAGCTGCATAGCCCAGGATTGAAATTCCTGTATGTGTCACTGGTCCTTCGGTGTATCTCTAAACGCTCACTACCATACAGAGCTCTCTTCAGGCAAGTCACGATCCTTCCAGAACTTGTGGCAGTGTTTTCAAGCCCTGTCACAGTTGTGCTGTCTCTGATCTTCTTTTACCAGGTTTTTCTTGTGAACCACCAGAAAGTCTACCGAAGATGTGCTGCCTGACATGCTATTCTCCATCTGTGCCCCAAAGCAAAAGGGAGTCAGGATCTCTGGCCTTTTCCACTGCTCCTCCAGCACATCTCTGCCTGGGCCTGTTGGGCAGGGCACCCTCTCTGGCTTTCCTCTATCTCACAGAATCACAGAACTGTCGGGGTTGGAAGGGACCTCTGGAGATCATCTAGTCCAGCCCCCTGCTAAAGCAGGTTCTCCTAGAACAGGTTGCAGAATTGTGTCCTGGCAGGTTTTGAATGTCTCCAGAGAAGGAGACTCCACAACCTCTCTGGGCAGCCTGTCCCAGTGCTCTGGCACCCTCAGGGTAAAGAAGTTTTTCCTCATATTCAGATGGAATTTCTTGTGTTGCAGTTTGTGCCCGTTGCCCCTTGTCTGGTCACTGGGCACCACTGGACGGAGCCTGGTCCCATCCTCTTGTCTCCCTCTCCTAAGATACTTGTATACATTGATAAGGTAAGGTGGCCTGCGTGGTGGCAGAGGTTGTTCCCAGTCTCCGCTGGGTAAGAGAAGATGAGGCATGCGAGACGTGTCTGAATAGATGTCAGGAGTGTCCAGCAATTTCTGACAACCTCAACTCACTGCTTGGTGCACTGTCTTAGAGGAGGATTCCCAAACAAGTCTGTGCTGGCTATGATGGCAATCATAGGTGCAGCATCTGTGGCTGTTACCTATCTGCCAGCAAGATGGTTCTCATCTCCTCCTTGTAGCTGCGTTCTTTTGGGCAAGTCAGGCAGGAAATCTCCCTTTGACACGGCATGCAACCTAGGACAGATGTAACTGATCAGTGGGCCCCATAAATGGAGGCACTGACAACTTTTCTGTGGTATAAAGGAAAAATCTTCATGTATGAAGATGAAGATGGCTGAAGTGATTTAGAGCCCTCCAGGCAAGGTGCTGTGGTTTCTGCAGTGGTGGCTTACAGAAGTGCTTTAGCTAGTGTGGTTTGTCCAGACTGCATGTGATGGTACTGCGCATCACTGTGCATAGGGAAAATGGTATGAGTCAAGGTCACACAAGCTTTCTTCCCTAGAACCCCAGCTGAGGCACGCCCCAGCTTTCCCTAAGGGCTCAACAGGGGGGACAGTCAGAAAACTGGCCCAAAAAGCACTGTCAAGGCACTGTAATGGTCTGTTTGATACAGACTCCAGTCACTGGTGCTCTTTGTTCTGCAGGGTGTCAAGACTCCCCTCTCCTCTCACAAACCAGAAGGGACCCCGTTGATTCCCTGATTGTGTTTGTGGATAGGCTGAATCGGAGGGAACATATGCAGAGGACAGTGTCTGAGTAGATTAGGGCCATTTCAATCCATTTGTTTTCAAATACACCATGTTTGGTTTGGGCCATGTGGAGTTTGTTTGATAAAGGAAGAACCATACTAATTGAATTCTCTGGGTCAATGGCAGTTCACCGGGGGGGGGGGGGGGGGGGGGGGGGGGGGGGGGGCGGGGCGGGGGCAAGGACTCTGCTATTAGGCAGGAAACTGCAAGAGTGTGGCTTTTCATCCTGGCAAAACTCACAGGTCCTGGTCCCTTGTGGGCCTCACTTGACAGTGGGAAGTCCACTGCCTAAGAAACTCACTGCATTGTAAAGGTTTTTGCTTGATGCAGGAAGATAAATTGAGCTCAGGATGTGTTTCTGAGTTGCTAGTCCAATTTGTTGGCTGTGAGGGAAGGACAAAAGCTAGCTGAAGAAAACTGCTTCACTGTTTCAGAGCCAGTCCCTTCTCCTTGCAAACCTTATCAAAAGGAGCTTGGTGAGCAGCAGCACCTCCCCTTCCAGACTCCCTAGGCACAAGGGCTCTGTATCCCTGTGCTAATTGTAGAGAGAGTGAGCCAGTGAATGGAAAAAATTAGGCAAATATGGAAGATAGAAAACGGAATGAATGTCTCTACCGCAGACTGGAGATGGGATCACTATGACTAGAAGCAAGAGATGATGCAAATAATTATTAAAAAAAAATCAATGAGAACAGCAGCTTTCATTTATCTGCTGGAAATTGCCACAGGCTATGTTCAAGGGCAAAATCTATAGCTCTGTATGTACATTCTAGTGGGAATATTCCATCTGCCCCAGTAACCTCTCTTAATAGTCCCCACTGGCTTCAGGAGAGGCTGGCAACGTTGACTGAGCACGACTCTCATCTGATGTAATTGCCCTACAAATGGTAGGCGAGTGGAGGAGCAACGGGGGAGTCCCTAATTACTTCCACAGAATATAAATCCATGATGGCTTTGACAGCTTCTGGAACTGAGAGCAGCATCCCACTGCCTGGCACACCTCATATCAGAGAACAGTTCACTGTAGTCCCACTTCCATCAACACCACCATCAGCTCTCTGGGAGGAAAGGGAGAAGCAGGAACATGTGAACAGTGTGACACTTGATGGAGAAATTGCCTATTAGCTACAGCAGGGCTGGCCTTGCAGATCCCGAGGCTCTGACACTACCTGAATTTCAGTGAATAGTTATGCCTTTGCTCCTTGGTCTGTGATTTGTGCACTGTACCTAATGCTCCTGTGAAAGACACAGCCTTACATGTGTAGAGAGGATGTCTTGTTATTGTAACGTTACATTAGAATGTGAAGAATTTGGTCCCCCATTCAGTGGGGACTCATCCTCATTAAAGTGGTGCATTCAATTAATCTTCAGGACAAATCCTGGAAGATGGCAAGTCATAAGTCTGTACTCCTTTTCCTCCTCCATAATTGCCCTTTATAGTGATCCCACTAAAGGAAGCAAGCTTTAATGAACATGCCTGATTGATGAGGAAACCCATTGTGAACAGAAAAACAACACTTCCTCCTGCCTACTCTGAGAGCTGTTCCATCTTCCTCAGGTATGTAGGTATATATTCCAGTGCAAATATACAGATAGGGGTAAATTGCTTTGGTGTAGTTTCATCTTGTGTTAAAGTCATATGTTATGGCAAAACATTTGTATCACCTGATGGTGTCTGAAAGGTGTTGAGGCAGAACTGCAATATGTGCAGCAAATGTTGGTGTAGACATGGCCCAGTAGCTATCATGATGAAAGATAGTGGACATTGTGGTGCTTGCTGTTTGGAGAGCACTTCAGTGCAGTCTTGAAGAGCAGTAGTTGTTTCCAGGTCATAGGATTAGTGGCGTCGGGAATCCAAGATCAGGGTGCTACAGGAAGAGGGTCTCGCTATTGTTTGGAATAATACAGACAGGAATGCCTGGGTCATCCGTGTATTTAACCAGCTTTTCCTACAATAAAGGATTATTGCTAATTTCACTGACCCAAATTAAACTAAACCACTGAATTCATGCAGCCTCTTGAATATGTATATATGTCTATAAACCTCATTCTGAATCTCACAGTTTGGATGCATTTGTAATGTAGTGGAGTTACTTTAGTCTTTACTGAAATGCAGCTTCCTTTGAGTGAATCATGGTAGGCTGGCAAAGCAGTGTTAAATGACACTCTGGCAGGAAGTAGAAAGGATAATATTTCAATGAAGGAGAATTGCAGGAAGTCAGTAGAATGTCTGTTATCTTAGCTGGAGCTGGCATTTGGCCTGGTTACTAAAGATAACACCTTTTTTTTTCCTTCAAGACTTGTCACTAGCTGCTTTATGACCATGTATCTTGATTTACATCTCACTCAGAACACCTCCAGCTGCAGAGCATCACCAGTGCCTGGGGGTAACTCAAGGCTTCTGAACAGCATAGACAAAGTCCAATTTTTCAGCCCCCAAAATGAGGGACTGCTGCAAGACTGCTTTTTCCAGCAGGCAAGAGAAGAGTAGTGGGAAGGGGTGCAATTGTAATTGTGGGCTGAAGAGGAGAGCACCGGGGGACTGGACTTGCTATGACTACTGCTGCCAGACACCTGAGAGAGATCAGGTAAGTGACTGCTGCATCTGTTCCGAATAACCCTGACTCCTTCCTGAGCAGCAGCAGCCACAGCCAGCCTGCCCTTCCACAGCTCCCGCAGAGACTAAGGCAGCACACTGTCCCTGAGCACACTGCTGGCCAAGGCAGCTCTCCTTTTGATTATTTCTGTGACTGGCATCACACTGAAGTTGTGAATTCTCATCTGGCATAGAAGAAGAAAATCACATCTGACTCATAGGAATTGTTGAGATCTGGATTTATTTTCCAAGGCCTAGTCAGTGCTGGCAGTTGCTTAATTTCCAGGACCTAACGGGACCGCTGTCCCAAAAAGATAAGTGTAAAATGTGCACAATGATCAGTTGGATGCTTCTGATATTTTTTTCAGGAAGAGGAAATAGTTAATTTTAGAAATTGTTGATTATGGATGGAGGTGTACTTTGTGAATTGCACACTGCCTGTCATGCTGAGCACTAAGGAAATACCACTCTGGCTTCATAAATGGTTGATGAGGTTACCAAGGGAAGTTACTTGTCAAGGGACATGTATTTACACTACATCTTGAAAAGCAGAAAGGTTATATCTCCAGATGATATTCTTGTAAATCAATTTATGACTGAGTCCCTGCTGCCTTTGACAGGCTGCAATGTGAGCTTACAACTTCTCTTGGTGGCTGAGGAAAGTTGCCTTATTTCTACCACAAAGATTTCTTGTGATCTTGATAGCAGCTCATCTTGGGTGCCTGATTCCAAAGGGTTTAGAACTAGACATTTTGCTGCTTTGGTATTTTTGTTCACACTCCTCTTCAACACTCGTTTCCTAGTTTCCTTGAACTTCTCTTTCTCTGTGCTGCCAAAATGTCATGTGTGCGCCTGGGAGGCATTCCAGCTTCCAGTTGCAGAAGTGGGTCACTCCTCATACACTTACATTTACAGTCTTTTGCAGATGCCCAGGCTCTAAGCACAGGACTAGGAGAACCTAAGAAGTGGTGTCATAGCCTGTTGCTTTCAAAGATTCACAGTATTGCCAGCCATAATTAACTCTTATATTTGTTCTCTATGACTTCTACAAAAAGAGCTCTTGTAATGATTGCCCAGCTAAGGATGAATTATTAATTTGAGATGCTGAAGGAGATTTGTGTCAGAGCCCAGTTTTGGATGGGTGACTTGCACAGAGCTTAAAAGCATCTCTAGCTCATCGCCCTGCCTCATTCTGTATTCTGTGCCATTTCTCTCACTGCCTCAGGGCAGAATGTTTCAGAAAGTTGGAGTGGGAATATTTTTATTCATCCTGTTACATGAAGTTAATCTCATGTAGCAAAGCAGCTGTGTAATGTTTTGTATTAAATCTCATGTCTTCCCTTGGGTGTGATTAAAATTCAGGTGAAGGTTTTTTTTAATTTTATTTTATTTCCCCACTCCCAATGCTCTCAAGGGGCCATTAGGCTTCATTCTTAATAGCTTGCCATCCTCTTGCCTCTGCCAGTCCTGCTGCACACGCAACTGCACTTCTCTGACTGGTGAAGGGTGAAGGCTTTTTAGTGACTTGTGCACATGCTGCACATTATTGAAGCCATTTCTAGCTCAGGTGAAGGGACGACTGTGCTCCCTGGTGCATTGAATAAAGCCTTGGTTAGCAAATTCTCTATTTGCCTGATTATAGCCCTGGAACACAGCAAGTCCCAATTGGAAGGAGACCAGCTCTTCTATCAATCCCCTGGGCTTCCCAAAACTATTGCTTGATTTCAGTGGCTGTTTCCAAGGAAGCCAGAGCTTCCATTCTCATCCTTTCTAACATGTCATTGCTTCTGCTTGCAACAGATGTATTTGCCCCCATTTTGTCAGGTTAAAGAGGAAAAACCCTTCTGTCTGACCCTTCTTTCCCTGCTCTGCTTTGTGTCTTTATCTGTAAAACTGAAATAAGATCACCTGGAAGACAACATAGAAAGCTGATAATGACTAAGGGAGGGGTTTACCTCAGGGATCCTTGGGGGAAAGTAAAGAATTTGAGTCAAAGTCCTGCAGAGAACACAACAGGGCTGGAGGCAGTGAGAGAAAACGTGCCTAGAGAAAAGGAGGTGAAAGCAGGAGAGAGGCTGTGGACATGTAGTGAGAAAGAGGAAGATGGAAATGTACAGACTGGATTGCAGACTGCACAGAAGAAGCTAACCTGAAGACTTGCACTGCTTCTGCACCTCTACTGGAGTGATTAAAACTGTCTTAAAAGCGGTGCTGCCGAAGTAGTTAGGGCAAACCCCTGTTCCCCTTTAAACTCCTTAGTCTTGACTCAGCTGTACCTTTCATGAATTCAGAGGAGTCCAGTTAACATTTTCTTTTTAATGTCTTTTAACTTTCACAACCACTTCTGCAATTTGTTATCACAGCCAAGATCACAAGAGCTAAAACATGGCATGGAAGGCTGTGCAAAGTTGCTTGGTTACAAGAGGGAAGAGCAGAAAGCTTCAGAGCCTTTGCCAGGCTTCCCATATTTCTCAGATTTCAAGGGTTTGCTGGATTCAACCTTCTAGTAGACTGGAAGAGTGTCTTGGGGATCTTTCAGACAGAATCTAGATTCTGGATCCTTCTCTGATGGCAGCTTAGAAAAACAGGAAACAAGGAGATGCTGCTTTTCTCTTGCTTTGTAAGCTTTTGTGATGTGTGTACAATATGTTAATCTCAGTAGGTGGCTAAGGGCTACTTAGCTGAGAGAATGTGTCCTTGGCATTATTTCACTGAAATCAGTCTAGTAAAACCAGGGGTGGGGTTGGCTCCAACCTTTAATAAATTCACAGTTTATCTCTTCCTGATAGGAAACAGCAGCTAGTAACACAATGGTGTTTAATATATTCACAGCAGGAATCAGTCAGATAAGGGACTCACATAGTTCCAACCTGTGTTCCACAGTGACCTACAAGAATCCATATTTTTCATCTGTAAAATAACCATATTTGTACAACAGTCATTCTGACTAATGAGTGTCCAGCCAGTGAAGGGGTTTTCATCTTCAGGTAAAGAAGCACCATGCCTGAATTAGCTGATAGGGGTGCAATCATGTGGTTTGATCACAGTTTAGAAGCCCTAAATTCTAATCCTGATGCCCACCTGATGAAATCCCTGCATATTCCTGGCATTCATTTGCTCTCACTTGTAAAAGTGGGAGGCTGATTAATTAGTGCCTGGTGAAGGGTTCACAAGGACCATTCATTTTATTCCTACATTTTAAAAACCAACTGATCTTAACATAGCACCAAGTCTGCCTCAATCCCACTGTGCAGCATTCAGCAATTTCACAGCTCCTATACCCAGCATGGATGCTCTATTCACTTACAAGTTCCCTTTTGCTGACAGAAGAGCAGGGCTGCCTCATGCACACATGCATAGAAGGATTCCTGAGACTGAGGAAAAAGAAGCAAAAGTTGTGCAGTTTTATTTCTGCCCTGGCTCTGTGTGTGCTTGGAAGGTGGATGAATGGCGAGTGAAAAGACGTCTGCAGAAAAGTACTATGTTACAGAAAGTAACATAACTGAGAAAAAACAGAGAAGCTTCTGGGAACAAAAGAAAGCTGAGTACTTTTTGACACTTATCCCAATGAGGTTATAGTAGCATCACCATCCAATCATTACTTCATGGACTTGTTAGGATAGGACATCTCCACCTGTCACTGGAGATCGGTCCACATCTTAAAAGTTACACCCTGCAAATTCACACTGAATTTGATCATGAAAAATTCTGCGTTCATGTGTGATGTCCAGCGACGTTTACACCACGCAAACTGAGGGTCAGTGATAATGCTGCAAGTCATTGACACTGTTGTTGCATTTTACAGCTTTCTTGTGGTCATTTTACACAGCCATGAGTATTTTTCCTGGTGTTTAGGTAGTAGACAGTCCAACTTTCTGGATTTAATAAAATTCTATTTTATGTGATACCAGGAAAAACTTTAGATCCTTCCATGCCAAAGGTCATAATTCCAGAAATCTCCCAGCTGACCTAGTAGTGCCCATGTAAACCAACTTCTGCAGAATGGGGAATAGTTTTGCCATAGGACACCATGTTACCACCTTTCACCTAAGGGCCCAGTGGGATGACTGATTCGGAGTCCTGATGATGTGCTGTTTTGTTTTTCTCCTTAACCATGTTACATGTGCTTCAGAAGAATTTGCTTGGATGGCACCTTCTCCCAGGTTCAAAGGGAGCTATCACCACTTTTCTGGTTAGGGATCCCTTTCTACATATAGACATTAGAATCCTTTGCTTCAGTTGCCTCTCTGGAGGGAGTCATCTGGGGAGAAGGGAAGCAGTGAAATAATTTGATGAATGGTATCAATGTACATCCCCCAGGAGGCTTCCATATGTTTTTAGCAGATGTTTAACAAGTTATGGCAACACAACTGGCTGTGTTGAAACAAATTGCAGGGTGACCATCTAACTGTTGTCAGAAGTGAAGTTTTCAACGCTTCCATCTGCCCCCTGGCAGTTATGGCTTTTCTCTGTAGATATCTGTGAACTACATAACATATCTTTGTCAGAAAAATAATGAATAACTTATAACTGTCCAATAAAGTGTTATTTAATTAGAACACCTCAAGGAAGAGTAAACCCTGAAGCTATGTTTGTTAGCTTTCTTTTTTTTTTTAAGGAGAGAGGTGCTTTATAAAATCTTATGAGAACGAAAATACCTTCAGGATTTTAGTACCAGCTGGAGTTTTAAAAATTCGTTTGAGCCTCCTCCCTTTGTATTACAAAAGGAACGCAAATGCAAATGCCTAGAGGCATCAAAACATAGATGTTTGGATGAGTAAAGCACCTCTCTGGGATCCAGGATCTCCTAGGTGATGTCCTGTAGCTGCCACAGACCTCCAGTACTCCTTCAGCATTCATTTTTCATGCCTCAACTTCCTATTTGTAAATGCGGATAACTGTTCCTCTGTATTTGTCTCTCTTGTATTTAAATGTGTAGGGGAAAGGGACTGGGTGGTTTCTGGTACAATGGGGGCCTCCATTTTGCTTGTCCTTAGTGCAAATTATTAAAAAGATTGTGGGAAACAAAGTTTGTTTCCATATAGGGTTCAAGAAGTACAGAAAAAGCTCACCTGCAAATTTCAGAAGAAATATGAACATTGAGAACTTTCTCAAAGGGTGTGCAGTTAGAAATCTTGAGGGTCTGGCATAAGCTCCGTTTTAGGAAACTTAAAAAAGCAAACAGCCAACAGGATATTTTCTGTTTCTGAATTTTTTTTCAGTTCAATAATATACAGTTTTACCTGTTGTTAGCAGTGGAGATGGCTACCATTTTAAATATGCTCATTTTGCTTTAAAATTATTCCTTCAGTGCTGAATATTAAAATTGTTACAACGAATTCTCTTAATTGAGATTTTTCTGGGCGGAGTCCAAGGGTTCATTCAATTGTTGTTTCTGCAATTTTGGTTTTAGACACCACTGCCAGTTCTTTTGTGTAATCTTGCACGTTCAAAGACGAGGAAGGAGGGAGGTGGGCAGGAAAGCAGTTAGGAAAATTATGTCTATTTGAGTATCCCAATGAGCATGAAGTGTTGTTCATGGATTGGATAATCTCAATAGGTGCATGTCTTTTGCCCTAGAAGCCTGATTCCCATATTGTGGTCTGTGGGTCTGAGAGACGTTGAGAAGTTGAGGTCAGATGTGAAAGAATGAAAAAAACATGCTTTTTCAATTCAGAAAAACATACATGTATGTTACCATGTGATCAAATAAATATGAAAACAAAGTTGGGAAAAATAAATGTGTAAACGAATATTCAAAATGCAGCTTAGCTCTTGATTAAAAAAAAAAATAGTATTACCATGGCAAAGCTGTATGAGGGGCTGTGATATTTTTTTCTCCAAAATGTCAGTTGTTGCTTGCATGAAAATGATTGGGAAATGCTGATATTGACAAAGAAACCAACTCATAAACGATTTAGCTTCAGTTTTCCCAACTGAGCCTGGGAAAGCAAAGGTGGGTTGAAAAATACACTGGCAAGTTTTTAATTATGATTTTAATAATGAAGCTTGAACAAGCTTCTCACTATCAGTGCATCAACTGCCCCCTCTCATGCTGTTTTCCCAGGCCTGATGGAGGGGCCCTGGGAAAGCAAGTCTGATGCAGATGAGAGAGCATACTGATCAGTGTAACTTTGGTTAGCACTACAAGTGATTGACATTTTGGAAAAACAAGATTGCTTACCTTGCTGTCTTTGTCCGGGAGCAGGTGATAAGGTTCAGACAGTCAGTTTGTCATCTTAAGCTCTTTGTGGCTAAGACCTTGTTTGTTTTGTGCTCTCAGAAGTGCCACTCAGTCTCATAGCAGAGTTAGTAACATGGTGTGATTTCTGCTGAGCACAGATTGCTCCAGGAATGTGCCATGGTTATCTGGAAACAGTCTGATACTCAGGTTCCAGCACACAGATGCCAGAGAGTTTCCTTCTGCCCATCTGCCTAGACAATGAGTTGTGCTGTGTGCCAGTCCAGTGCTAGGAACCACAGCCAAGCTGGACTGTAGTTGGATTCCTGCTTTATCCACCTTCACCTTAAATTGGGAAAGATGTTAGTAGAACTGAGAGAAAATAATAAGAAAGGAAAGGGAGCAGTCTGAAGGCAAAGGAAGTGGGAGGAGAGGTGGGGAGGCCAGGGAAGGAAGCAATAGGGAAACTGTGAAGTTGAGAACCGAGATGTGAAACACAGACAGGAAAGGGTTCCTAACTAATGGGTTAGCTGTATGGAGTGAAATTCAATTATCTCAAAATCCATACAGTTACACTGGTGAGGAACCTGCCCCAATTTGTTCATGGCTTCCCAACATTGTAGTTTCTGCTTCTGAAAACTCAAGCCTACCAGAATTGTAATGGAGAGACTATTTGGATTATGATAAATATGACGTAATATTTAAGGGACAGTTGGAGGGCTGCAGCTCTAGGCACTTCTGAAAAGGAAAAAGTAGCTTTAGTGTTTTGGGCTAAACCATGGAACTATTTCCTTGTTCTGATTTCAGTTTCGTGATGTATTTTTCAGAAATGAAGTAAAAAAGCCCTCTCACAAGTTTATCTATCATAAAATTGGTTTTAATCAAGGTTGTTATGCTTTAAGTTCATAGAGGATATACTATATCCTTTACACATAACAAAGAATGTAAATCCCAGCTTTAAATGCAAAACTCAGTTCAGTGCTGGCTGGGATTCACAAAGCGGTTCCTTCATGACAGTGAAAGCACTATAAACTTGGGAAGCTAATTTTCAATAGCGGCCCCTTAAATTGCACAGTTGAGCATGTAAGAGCACTATTGTGTCTATGCGAGCATGTGGAAGATTTGAAAGCTGGGGTCACATATAGTTGACTTTTGTTCATTTACAAAACAGTTTCATAGAATCAGGATGGAAAACAGAAAACACATATAAGTCTTAGGGTACGTTGCCCTGTACTTTTTTCCAAAATATTAGAATAATGTCGTCACTGGAAGGGGGTGGGGGTGGGGCAGTTGTTGTAAAAATGCCAAGTGTCCCTGATAGGGACGGGGGTCTTATCTATAGAATGTGGAGCTGTTTAAAACTGTGGTGTTTTGGGCAGGACTAAGACCACTGAGTTTCCTAGAAACCGTCCGCATGAGATCTGTGCATTAGGCCACAAAACAGGGGTAGGAGTTGGGCAGCTAGGCAGATACACATTTTTGTGTTCTGTTCACCAGGTATACAGCAAAATTGCTTGGCATGTGGGGTCCTGAAATGGTCCTGTGACAGTGCAGGGGTAAATGTGTGAGATTGTTACAGGGGATTGTGGAGAGAGAACCAACAGAGCCCAGTTTGACAGGTCTGCAGAGCACAAATGTAATCTCCGCCTGCAAGAACCACGATCTGCTGCTCAAGGGGTATGACAAGCCAGTCTGCTGGAAAATAGCACTCTGAGTCCTTTGCAAAGGAATCAAATGAGGAACATGACTATTACCTCGTGTCAAACTGTGTCTAATAAAGAAATGGAAATCCCCTGCTCTGCCACAAAGACCAAGGAGAGGTAGGATCATGCTGTGACACAAATAAATGAATAGTGAAAGAGAAATGGAAAAACACGGGCACAAACATTACAAGAAAATATCAGACCTTGAAATGATTGCCTGTCTTAAGCAATAGACTATAACAAAACATATATTACAAATACAACCTGGTTGTGTAATCTAGTTTGCTGTTACACAGAAATAGATTTGGGACCATAACTGTTAAATTCTATGTCTATCTCCCTATTTTTATATCAGGTTAGGAAAAAAAAGAAAGCCAACCCCAACAAATATCTGTACCTGGGGAGCCTTATAAGTGTTCATTACCAGATACATGAGGCATTAGCAGAGATTTAAAGAGAGATGCTAGCACATCTTTTCTCCTTTGTGCTGCACCGTTAGACATTCCTGTTGTCTCTTGTTCTTCTAATAAGCTTTGGGGGTCCAGATCTGCATCCCTCATCTTGTAGAGCATCGTGAAATAAACAGGACTTCTTATCAGCACAAGGACACATCTGCATAGGACTACTTGCAGGATCTGGCCCTTGTAGGATTGCTCTCTCAGTTGTTATATGTGAGTACAATGCCCAATGTACTAACCCATGCCCTTGCTCCTGAGCTAATGATTGTAACTGAGAGTAACAGCCTTACATCTGCACACTTTTTCCTCCCTCAATTTCTTTCCCTCCAACCCAGCAAGTACTTTTCTGAGCATCAGGATTAGTGAAGTGGGGGTTCCATAGGGGTTAGCTGAGTTGAACCCCCTCTGTAGAGTACCTGGTGTCTGTTGAAGGCTGTTGGACTTGGGATACAGCTGTCCTATGTGCAAGAGGCATAGAAGAGATAACCTCTTCTACAAAGTTACCTATTTTTCTGAAGTTTGTAGTTGTCAAACAGTTAAAATTGTTTAACTGGATCAGAAGTTATTGGCAAGCACAGAGACGTATTTCCCTAGGAAACCGGACTTAGGAGGGTTGGCTTTTCCCGTGTCACAAATATGGGATCTTCATTCGCTTTGGCACACGTTTTTGAAAACCTTTTTCTCCGACAGATCTTTGCACGTGTTTAGGCAGCTGCCACTAAGGTACTGGTCACAAGTGACCTCCCACCTTCCCCGTTTCTTTTTCTTTTGCACCCCGGGGATCGCCCCGGCGCCTCAGCAGCCCGTGGCGTGTTAGGGGGGCACCCCGCAGCGGGGAGCCGGCAGCGCCCCTTCCCTCGGTGCCTCCTGCACGCCGGGCGGGCTCAGGCCTCGCCGCCGGCGCGGGTGTCCCAGGCTGGCCGCCCCGGGACCGCCCTCCTCGGCCTGCCGCTCCCGCACCCCCGAAACGGCCGAGCCGCCGCGGCGGCACGCCGAGCGAGGGACCCGTGCCCAGGCTGCCTGCGGCGGCGCCGGCCCAGCCACCCGGGAGCTTCCCCGGCGAGGGCCGGGGCAGGCGGCGACGCGGGAGGCGCGGGGGGCGGCGGACCCCGGGCAGGGGCGCGCCCAGGCGCCGGGGCCGGGCCGAGCCGAGGCGGGCGGGGCTGCGCTGAGCCGGGCCGGGCCGGGCCGGGCCGGGCGGGGGCGGGGAAGGGGGCACGGCCGGGAGGTGGAGCCGGCTGCGCTGGCGGCTCGGGCGCTCCGCGGCTGCCGGGCACGGGGCGCGCACGGCAGTGGGAGCCCAGCGCCGCCGGGAGCCGCTCGCCCGCCCGCTCGGTCTGTCCCCGGGGAGCCGCCGCCGCGGGAGCCTGCTGCGGTCGCCGGCAGGTAACAGGCCGAGGTTCGCTTCTCGGTGCCCCGGCAGCGCGGCAGCCTTTCCTTGGGCAGCCCTGCCGAAGGTCCCGTTCCCCCGCCAGGGGTGCCGGCTCCGGCTTGGCACCGCGCCGCCCTCCCGGTGCCTTGGGGCGAGCGGGTATGCCGGCTGGGGACACCCCCGGGAGGGGGCTCGCCGCCCCCGCCGCCGCGTTGTCTCACGGGGGGTGCGGGAGCGCCGCGGCTCCGCGTGGTGCTGGGAGTGCGAATCTGCCGGGGCTGAGGTGCCAGCCCGCCTGACAGCCCGCCGGCCGGGGGCTGCCGGGTCGCTCCCCGGCAAGAGGGCTGGCGGGGACGCGCCCCCGCAGTCCGAGCCAGCAGAACTCGCTCCGCTGGTAGCACGTCTCCGGGATCGGGCCCCGGGGAGCCTCTCGTGGTCGGTACTCGGGTGGCTCCGAGCTTGCCCTCGGTTTTTCTGCCTTTTATAAACCCACCCCGCACCCCGGGAGCCCTCATACTGTAAAGGCAAGCGGAGGAGCCGCGGGGTGCCCGGGGCTGTGCCTGGGAGCGCTCCGCCTTACGTTTGTAGCGTTTCGGGGTGTGCCACCCACCTCTCCCCCCACGCCCCAAGTTTGGATGAGGAAGGTGGGAGAGCAGCCCATGCTTCTGACTTTGGTCCGGTAGGAATTTTCTCTTTCGCACTTGGCTGGTAGGGAAACTGCAGTCCTGCCACCCTGGGCCAGTCCCCGCTTTCTAATCGAGATTTACAGCTGCAACAACACGTTAGTGAGGTACCAGCCCACAGAGATGTGTGGGTTTTATAAACTCTGCAGCTGGGCACTTAAAGTTTTATCATAACTTTTGTATTGAAATGTTCTAGTGAGTGAGCAAACAGCATTTCCAGATGCATTGTACTTGGGTGGTTTTCTGTGAAGTCTGAGAATTGTAATTTCCTTTTTTTCTTTAGCACTTCTCTCAGCAGTTACTTAGCTCAGCCTGACTACTGCCTGTATTTCTATAGTAAAAGAAGATCTGAACACAATTAATAGATTCTAGGCACGTATTTCACTGAATAGCCAGTGGCTACCAAAGCTACTTGGGCAGAAGTGTGCTGGAGATGGCTCTGTGCCTGGCTGGGAATATGTAGCAAACTGTGAGTGCAGGCTCGCCCTGGATTTTTATTAGTGGGTTAAAAGTGTGTAGAGTTATTAAAGAGTTGTCTTAATTCAACAGGGTGTATCCAAGTGTCTGATGGATTCTACCAGTCAAGCACCTATTTTGGTATTTAGTGCTTTTGTGAACGAGCAGCAGTTGTTCTGTCTCAGAAGTGTACAAATTGAGAGCACGATAGCAAAGTCAATGGGAGAAATAGGCACATTCTGGAACTTTTTCATAGTTTGGGGGGAATCTTTCAAATTTGACTGTGTAGCGTAATGTGCAGATGTGCTTCATTATCATCTGCTTTTGCTGAAGTGTTTGTGTAGTATGTTAAAATGATTCAAATGCTTGACCCTCCCTAGAAGGCAGTTAATGTTTCTGTATTTGTTGTGGCTGAGGTACAGCTTTTGTTGGCTTAAGCTAAAATACCATGCAATACAGTTGCCATGAATTTAAGCATAGCAGGGTGAGAGGAAGAAAGGAAGAGCTTGAACTTTTCTGAGATGTTGCAGACTGCCAGCAAAACCAAGGTAAAATTTCTACTGATTGTCCCACCCTTTCTGCAAAGCAGACCTTTGCCACAAAGGGCTTAGCCACCTGAGTCGTGGGTTTCGACCTGCGAGGGATGCAGGGACACCCTCGGGGCAGGGCTGGATGGAGATGGACCACCCGTTCAGATCCCCTGGGTGACGGGGAGCCGGGGGTGCGCGCGGGGGCTGCCCGGGCCGGGCCGGGGGGGCTCGGGCTCGGTGGGTGATGCTGGCAGTTTCCACGAGGGGGCTTTCTTGCCGTGCGGTGTCAGCCCGGCTCCAGCCCGGCTTCTGTAGCGCCGGCCGCCCCTCCGCTTGCCTCGCAGGTACCGGAGGAGCAAAATGAACTTGGGGGTGGCTTTCGCGCACAGGGTAAGTATTTCAGATTTCCTTTGTAAATTATGGGGAAATCCCTTTATTCCCCCTGAGGTGTAAGGGTAGAGACATCCTGGGAAGAACACCAGTCTTCCGTTTCCAGGCTTGCTTAAAACTTAGAACGGATCCCAGCAACTTGATTTACCCACAGTGGAAATGAAGAAGAGGAGGCTGAGTGTGTTTTTTCACAAGAGAAGTGGTCTGAGTGTTTGCATCCTCTCCTCAGCTGATGGCAACGAATGACTGTATCTTGGTGTGATCTCATTTTTGGCTGCTTTAACATGTATTCTACTTCTCAGGGTGGGGCTGGGCGAAAGGGGAACGGGAATCATTGTGTGTGTATGAAAATGCTGAGCTATCCTTAAGTCCTTTGCCAAGTTGCCTGTGTATTGTTTAATTCAAATAATTTCATGCATGCAGCCTTGCAGGTCTGTTTTAAAAGGCAGAAACTGTATCTGTAACCAGGAATAATATTGCAGTTCATAAAACATGAGAAACATCTGTTACTGTGACTTCAATTTGTTCCTGTCTCCTTGGAATAACCAAGCTGACAGCTCAGACAGTCAGGTTTAATGTCCTGTGCTAAACCTTTGGTCCTGTGTCCCATGGCTAATTGTGACTCACAGAATCAATAAACCCAGCTCCTGCTCGGCTGCAGCAGCTCAACGGGGGAGCAGGAAGGGCTTCAAGCCACCTCACTGTGTGGAGCTAGTCCACACCAGCAGACAATGGTGGACAGATTGGGGTTTCTGTAAAACTAGGTCTACCGTGTGCGCTTGTTGTTTTCAGCACAACAGAGCTGGCTGGGATCTTGGTGTTCTCTGGGCATTAGTGCTGAGCAAGTGGGAGGGAGGGTCTGCACTGCTGTAGGGGTAGTATTTTCCCTCTTAGCACCTTTTATCTTGCCTTAATCTATCCCAGGTTGAATACTGTAGGCAGTTGAAGTAAAGCCATCTCATGCTTTGATGTGTGTTTATTGGCTCTAGCATCTTGTTCTCCTGTCCTCTTTTTTTTTTTTTTTTTTAAATTTTCTTTTTCAGTTAGGATGCTCTCTTCCCACTCCACCTCCCTGGACAAAAAGAATTAAAGCACAGGAGGCAAAAGGTTAATTAAGTGACTGTATTTTTGTGAATGGGTTTTCTTACTTTGCCTCTGCCTTTCTTGCTGCCTTCTGTAAGGTCCCTTCATAATTAAAATATTATGACTATCCTTATGGTAGCCCTCCACTTGTGGCAAGGATCCTAATTTGACGTCAGTACAAAAACACTAGTTTCTGGCATAAGGGCAGATGACATTTCATCAGCTAGTGCATACCCTTTTTTTTTTAAAAAAAAACAACCCGACAGTGCTAAAACCATATGGGCAGATAATGAGTTTAAGCTGATAAACAGCTTACAGATTTGCCCAAATAAAGGACTTTCTTCCTAGAAAACATGTTTTCCTTTAAAATAAATAATGCAGTTCCTGTGTTTTTATTTAATTATCTTGAGCCCTGTCTGTTCTCACCAGGCTGCAGGAAAACAGACACCACTGCTCTGGGAACAGAAGCTACTGGATTTATGAGGCCGTGGGTCTTAGATGAGGAAGGACTTGAAAAGAGAAGTTCAGATGCTACAAAATTGAGGCTTAAGGTATCTAAATAAGCAGATGGTGGTCCAACTTGTATTCGGAGACTTTTGTGAGGTAGTGCATAGTTCTTGACATCTTGAAGATGAGTCATTGCATGAGGTGGTAGTAGGTCCAAGGTCTGTTTGGGAGCTATAATAAAAACAGATAAATATCTATACTCCTTGCTAATCCTGTAAGGCTAAGGCTGCAGAAGCAGTCCTTGTTTGGGGGTGTTGTTGCAAGACAATCCCTACTTTTGCTTTTTCAAGACTTTGTGACTAATGTTAGCATGATTAGTTTGTTTGTTTGTTTAGCTTAAACTGACTTATCAATGAAATGCAAGGGACAGATTTTTGGATCCATTTTGCTTGTATTTTTTGAGAGAAAAGCACAAGTAGTACAGTGAGGGTTGGAATGTAACTTGCTTTCAGAAGTGGCGGTCTTTGGTTTTCACTTTAAAATAGTGACTCAAAACCAAAACCAAGTAGTGCATTTGCACGAAAGGACAAAGCCTGTGTATTTCTCCCCCAAGATGAATAGGAGTGAGCTGTTTGAGATATGAAATCGCTCATTCCCTTTTAAGTTTTTTTTATTAGGAGTTCTCTCTCCCCCCCCTCTCTTTTTTTTTTTTTTTTTTTTTTTTTTTTTTTCTCCTTAGGAATGATTGTTAATCTTAAATGGAAGTAGCAAATGAAGGAAGAAAAATGTTGCACAGAAAAATCATTCCAGACATTTCTGTTCTTCCCAAAGATGCTTATTCCTTCTAAAACTTCCTTAAATGTTTTGTGTTGTCCCCTCCTGTCCCATCACTTCTCAGCACTGGGAAGACTACTGGACTTTAATTGTATTTCATATGAGCATATGTTCCAGATGTCTAGAGCTTTGCTTTCCAATGGTCGCTGCTATCTCATTTGTAATTGATGTGACAGCTGCGTTGCATTTGGTCCTACTATTGCTCATGACTGCACAGTTCAGCATTCCCCTTGTGTCTGTTCCTTCCCCTACACCATTTCTTATTTTCTTTTCATGGCTCTTACAGTCTTGAGTTTCAAAAATGGTGCGTGAATTATCCTATCCCATAGTTCCAGAGGATTCAGGTGAATTCAGTGCCCACCGATTAGTTGATGGGACATTTTTTTTTTTCTTCTTCCTCTTCCACCTCTCTGATATCTTGCCTTGGAGCGTTTAGTAGCTGCTTTGCTGTTTATCGTTTCTGCATTGGTAAAGGTCTGTCATGCGCTGATTTAGTATAAATTGTCTGAGACTGAAAAAAGTGGCTATAGGAAAGTGTTGTGTTGATCTTCTTTTGTTAACCACACCAGCAGTAAACCAGTTCGTCAGTGTGTTTTTATTCATTTTTGCACAGAAAAGATTTAAAGAAACAAATGATAAAAATATTTTACTCTTACAAAATAACCCCAAATGGGATTTGCTTCTGCACCTCTGCCACCTCCTGTTCTCTATTAATGGGCTTGAAGAATTTCCATTTTCCCAGAGTTTGTAAGAAGCAACGTGTACTCTTCCAGGGCAGCGGAGCTGTGCTGGAGGTGCTGTACTTCTTTGGTCTTCCTCAGGCTAGAGGGAGAGAGGCTCGGTATCCTGGTGAGTTGTATATGTGTGACTTTTCCCCCCATCTGAATTGCCTCTGCACATTTTTTGATACAAGAAGCTTTGGATGACCACATGCCTAATGTGAATGCTTCATGTTTGGTGGACTAATACACAGTGCATATTACGTGACAGCTGAGGGTATTCATGTGGTGTCAGTTTACCTTTACCAAATTCAGTCAAAAGAAAACCAAAACCAGTATCTTGTCATTGTCCTTGGAGATGGTGGAAGTGGGGTTTTGACTATCACAGGATTTTAGTATGGGTCTTGTTCTGCGCAGCATTCCTCCTGTCTGTGTAGTCCCTCCAACAAGGATTCCAAGGATTAGTGAGTCCCTGGGGGTTCTTGTCCTTTGGGGCTTCTTTTAGCATCAGGATGTTCCCTTTGCTATATACTTACTAAATAAACCTGGTCTAAAATGGAAGTTTCCAACTACTTGAGAAATAAATTGTAAGGTCACTGTAGAAGAGTGAGTTCTTAAACCCAAATGAAGTTCACATTTTTTTAGAACAGTGTATCACTTCAGGAAGAAACAGAGGATGCTTTTGACTAAATGAACAGTGTTGATACAGAATCTCATCCATGTGCCTGGTTTTGTGAATATTAAAGGGGCTGCATGAATTTGTGGATTAGGGCTTAGGTCTGAGTTTGCTCTGCTCAGCTGTTGATTGACTGTGTTGAATTCATCTCTGTTCCTGCCCTTCCGTCTCCCTCATTTAGTTGGTGCATAGCCATGTTAGAGAGGGACTTTCTTGGAGTGTCTGTGGTGGCTAGTGTGATCTGGAGTCTGCCCTAGTTAGTCTTCTGGAAGCAGTATAGCCAGTATCCTCTTTACTTCTGACATCTGTGAAGTTAGTGTCAGGACAAAATCTTACAGTGGTGGTTGATCCTGGGAAAGTGGAACTGAATCAAGCTGCTAATGTGAAAATTCACGTAGTATAACAGAGATAATAATAGCTCATATTCTTTCAGACTTTTCACTTGAGTCATAAAGAGACTTAAATACATTTTGTGCCACCCCAGATGTCTGGAAAGCCATCAACAGATGAACGGAATGGGGAATGGGACTGTATGGTGACTTGTTGACTGTGGGTCAGAGGCACAGCCTGGCAGGGGCTCAGAGGCCCTGGCTGCACCTCAGATTGTCTATATTGTGCACGGTTACAGTGCTGACTGTTTCTGCAGCTTTATGCTTCTCATAAGGCTCAGCAATAAAACTGTAATGCTAGCAGCTTTTTTTCATGGCTAAATGCCCAGTTTGAGGAAGGGTGATGTTGGTCATGTTGCTAGACATACATATTTATGGCCCTGTTTCATCTGTTGAATTTAATCTGTTGGGGTATTTTTAATGTTATTATGGAAACAGTTACTATATTTACTCCTTGTGAAAAGCTTGGTGTATGAGAGTCTATGAGGAGGGAGTTTTAGAGTAATAAGGATTGCACTAAATAAGTGTCTACACTTCTTCAGGAAAAAATGGTCTAAATGAACTGCCTGGCATCTTGCCTGTTCTTGAGACGTGGACCTCACAGGGCACTGAACTGGAACACGCTATGCTGGGAAAGCAATGACAGGGTTTGTTCTTGGCTCACTTGATGGCACATCTCGTTTTCTTGTGGAGCGAAGAGAACCAGATCTTCTTGTACAGAGGACACTTATGCCTGTACTGGGCTGCTTTCTCAGACCCACTGAGAACCTGTTTCTCATGGAAGTCTCCAGGACCTGTGGGTACCTTTCAGATGAACTTCTCAAAACCCGTTGCCAAGGTAAATGAGATAGTGGTATGCAAATTCAATGGATTTGGAATGGGAGTCACTGTCACTGTTGTTGATGTACTTATTTCTGTAACTATTTGAAAACAGAATGTTTTTTGGTATCAGTCTTGCTGATAATAATTGGTCGGGCTTAGTAGGGGTAATAATGTGGTGGGTCCACAATGGACATGTGTAAGGAGTAATTGAGAATAAAGGATTGAATGTCTCAAAATGTTCTAAAGAGGGGTGGACTTTGTCTGATGTATTTCTTAACTGCTTCTGACTGCCCTTTGTTCTTGTTAATGTCAGAGGGGATTCTCGGAGCTGCTTAGAATGAGGCACTTAGTTTTTGTTGATCAACAAAGCCTTTGCTTCTGATGGGAATATGGCAGAAGCACAGACATGTAACAGGGATCTTAGAGTTGTACCAAGATGTTTTTCAGAATAAGATACCGGAAAAGCTGAGAGCTAGTTCTGGAAATGCCTGAGGTACAATGCTGGAAGCACCAGTACATCTTTGACCTACGTTTTGCTTTGGCAGCCTGAGAATTGACAATGTACTACCTTGCTGATGTGATGAATGACTCTGGGTTCACAGCCTTGAAAAAAAACCCTTCCAAACTGATAAGAATTTCAGTTTGCATTGATGCTTTGCCAATTAAAACCAGATTCTCTTCTTTTGTTATGGGGATGTTAAGGGGAAGCATCAGTCAGGAATAACAGTCTGATGTGATTAAGAAAGAATAGGGTTTCCCGGAGAGTGGCTGGATTAAGAGTTGGGGGGGTTTTGTTCTGTGCCTCCCCCCGCCTCCTCCCCCCCCCCCCCCCCCCCCCCCCCCGGCCAAATGGAGAAGGTTTGATGCTTTGCATTTTGTGTGTTCATATTTTGATACTACAGCAGGGACAGCTTGGCAGGAGAAGTGGCAGAGTTTAGTCTAAAAACATTAATTTTCTTTGTTAATGCTGCTGCAGACAGTTCCAAGTTTCAGTTGGTAGTGGATTTCTTGTAGTATTTCTGTAACATGATGCTCTTTGGGAACAGCTTTGAAGCTCTGTGCTGGCCTTGGGGAGCAGAGGGCGTTGGGAGGGGGGACTGGACTCTCACTCCCAAGTCCTATCACTGATTTTACTGTTCAGAACAGAGGTGTGCAATTGCCAGCGTCACTGCCATCGGCCTGCTGTAGAGCCTCTCTGGCTCTGGGAAAGCGCTTTTCTGAGCATCTGTTTCACCAGCTGTGAAAATGAAGACAGTACCCTCAGCATGTGGGTATGATGAACATTCTTGTTAGCTAATCTCGGTAAAGTGCATTGGAACTGTGAAGCATCATGGGCTGTTGTTTGAAAGTGTGAAGGTTTCAAGTGGTGTAAGCCAAAAGCTTACATCTTTGTTAGGGAAGAGAAGTACCAACTGTGAGTCCTTCTAGGGCAGCAGAGGCAAAGGGTTTGTGGGAAAGAAGAGGAATTTGCCTATGATGGAGGACCTGGATTTACTTGGAACTTTGTAAAGTGTCTATCCAGGGCTGGATTTTGCCCTCATACCACAGGGTGATGCAGTTGCATTTCCTTTTGTTGTTTTTCCATTCCCCCTCACCACGTACTTGCTTTTTATGATCAAAGCTCCAGTCTTTAAAGATATGCCAATAATGCTCAGAAGATCCCCTATGGGGAACAGTTCTGATTAGACACTGATGAATTCTTTAATTCTCTTCATACTTCGTACTATTAGGAACATCTTGTTGATAAAAGGTGTGGCTTTTTTCCCTTGCTGTTACTACTTCTTCTTTGGCTCCCCTTCTCCCCAGACACTCATGCTTTATGCTCTCCTGTTGTCTCATCTTATATGAACTCTATTCCTTGGTTCTTGCTTTCAGTTTGTTCTTTTATCTTCTACAGCACTCAGTGAACACTTAAAAATAATAAATATTAATAATAGAGCTCTTTGAACCACCAAGTTCTTTGCTGCTTAAACTCACCTTTTCCTGCTGCTTATCCCCTATTAAAAGTTGCTATAATCTGCAGATTGTAGCTGTAATAACTTCTGCAGCAGTGACTGGGTTTGTGACAAGCACAGGATTATAGCTCCAGGTAGGGAAGTGGCAGCAGGAGCAGAGATCCTCAAAGGCACAAAGATGTTGTTTCAATTGAAATATTCTTAGCAATAAAGGAACAGAAGCCAAAAAATTTAATGTGGGAATAGAGCTATTTATCTAAATAGCCCTTCTTACACAGGTTTCCACAGAGTGTTAGTGACCTATATAGGATAATCCTGTATCGAATCTAAAATCCTGTGTTTAGAGGGGGAAAAGCATTTTTTCTGGAGAACATAGTTTAAGAAGGCTCTACTTTTGGAGATGCTTTCAAGCCAATTCATAGGAAGTGTCTTAAATCAGCAAGACAAACTGTGAGAGACATCTGTGATATTACTATATGTTTTCTTTTAATTCCCTCTTCAGACAGATTTACCTCTCCCTAGAGTTACAGAAGAAAAAGATACTGTCTGCCCCAGTGCGTGAAGTTGTCCACATAAAGTACAGGTTAGCCTTTGAACCTTATGTTGCACATGTTCGTTTGGACATCAGCAACATTTTTACTGTCTCAAATCACAGCCTAAGGAATGAATAAAGCGAACAGGAATTCAGTGTGTGAGGCTTTCCCACCACATCTCCTTTCCTCTGTTTAATAATACAAGCTACTAATTTAGTAGAAGAAGAGAGAATCTGAAGTGTCAGGGCAAACTTCAGGAAGCCTTATTTGTTTCTTCTACCACGGTTTTGGCTTGGCCCTACTTAGGGGAGACGAGCTGTTCCTAAGCAGAACCTGTCTGCTGGATGTGGGTTGCTTCCAGGCTTGTATCTTCAGCAGAAACCACACTACTTACTACTTGAGGCTAGGACTGGCTGGGAGTTTTTCAAGGAAAAAATTTGCCTGCAGAAAATGCTGATTTGTTGAAACCAGTATTGCCTTGTGGGAAAGGGTTGGTCTTCACTCAGTTCTCCTTGGGTGAATTTCTCACATTTGGGATAGAATCTCTTAGTCAAAGCAGAGATGCTGGTTAGGAGCTAAGTGGTTTGGGTTTTTCACCTATGCTGTCACAAATCCAGAACAGGGTCCTGAAAGCAGGTTTCCTACCTGCCAGAAATGCATGACCTAGCCACAGGACTGCAGTTCTAGGGCACATGGGGTTTTGCATGAAGGATTCCAAGGTGGATTCCAAACCTTCATCCCTATGTGAAACGAAAAAATATTTTAAGTCTCAGAAAACATGGTGGGATGAGAAATTTAAGCTAAGGTGTCCTTACGTCTTTAGTGGCCTTGCTGTCTTGGCAAAATAATCAGCATGTCAGTCACAGAAGAGCAACTGACCCTGAAGCACTGCTGGTGTATTTTGGCAGGGTCAAGGTTGTACAAGGCTATATAGCCCTTGAGTCCCTGCTTTCTCTGAGGAATATTATTAGAAAAGCACCTTAAGCAGCCAAGCAAAATAAGGCTGAGCGCTGCTGGTATGTTTGTGCCTGGGACATTATTGTTGGGCAGGGTAGGAAAAATAATGCTTAAGGCAAGAGAGGAGCTTCTTGGAACAGGATGAAACACTCTCCTGCTGGTTTGATTGCAGCGAGATCAGCAAAGGCAGGGGTAACCCATGGTTTCAGTAATAGATCTCTTTCTTCCCATTTCTTCTCTCCCCCTGTTTTATGGAGAGGAGAGGAAAGTGGTCCTCTCTTCAGCCTTTCTTAACTGTCCTTGGAGAGTGAGGCGATAACAGGAAAAAAGCCAGGATAAGCGAGGTGCGTGCTTAGCCAGGGCATTTGTTCTCTGTGGGTTCTCTCTGCACCACCAAAGCCCCTGGCTCTGCTTGTTCCAGAGCAGCTCAGCCTCCTGAATCCTGCTGTGCTGTGTGCTGCTTGGCTGCTGAGGGAGCTTTCTGGGGCTCCCTCTGTTGTAAAAGGTGGGATTGCAAAATTGAGGTACACACGCCAGTTATGATCATATGAGAATGCCGCTCTGCCTTTCCTTTGTATTTTGTTCCCCCTGCTTTTAAAACCGGGGGGGTGGCAGGAAGGCTGGGGTTTGAAACTTCATCATTGCGTAGAGAAAGACAAACCACTCCTCTTAAAGACAAAACATTCCAGGCCCTTGCTGTGTATTTGAGGTTTAAATAACGGGAATTTCCTGTTTCCAAGAAGCCAAGTGCATCCTCAGATAGTCTGCTAACCTGTTTTAAGAAGACTTTTGTTCATCTTGTGGTACATGAGGAGTCTGAGCTTGCCTTTTTGGTTTCACCCCTCCTTCTTCTTCAAGTTAAAGTAGGAGGCATAAGGTGTGTTTATAGCACACAGAAGCATGGGGCAGCAGAAGGGCTGAGCTAGTGGGAACCAGAACCAGGATCTTTAATGGGTGCAGCACAGAGGAATCCACTACGCACAGTCAGCTCTGGAAATAGTATAATGTCAAAGCACTCCTGGATGTGAGATGAGCTCCAGTGTGCCTGTCCCCAGGCAGAGATGCAGACCCCAGATACGGAACATTGGAAAGAACAAATAAAGACACCCTAAGCCTTGCTTTTATGGTGGCTTTTTGGTGATAGCAAGGTGATACTTATTGTCAAATATTAGCTGACATTAATCTCTCAATATGTTTTCACAAAAAATTGATCT
The DNA here is from genome assembly GCF_023638135.1 of Falco biarmicus. NCBI lineage: Eukaryota > Metazoa > Chordata > Aves > Falconiformes > Falconidae > Falco > Falco biarmicus. The sequence continues at coordinate 28,196,516 of NC_079294.1, forward strand.
AAGAAAAAAATATTTCTCTTAAATCTATCAAGTCTGTCTTCTGTCTTTGGTTGAAATATCAGTAGATTTCTGCCTCTTGCTTCTTCTGGCTACAGTCATTAAAGGAACATCTAAAGGAACCTCTAAAAGGCCGATTGCTAAGGTTCCTTAGATCCCCAGGAGGATGAAGGTAAGCTGCTGCTTTTCGTTAGAGGCTTAGACTGTGCTGTTAATGATAGCTGACATTTGGGAATTATGCGAGACCTTTTCAAGGACTAGACTGCCCACAAAAGTCAGTTTGCATCTTCTGTATCAGTGAATGACCAGACTTCTTTGCATCCATTTCATGTCTATATTCTGTACATTTAATTATATTTATTGAGAAAAGAAAGCTATTGATTTAAGACTTCACACTTTTCCTCTTCTGAATCAGGGATGGAGAACTGAAGAACATCAGGGTAGTGTGAAAATAGTTCCAGAAAGTTGAGAACTTAGATGTTTGATCGAGCTGTGCTGCAAAGTCCTCCTGTTGAAGGGACAGACTGCACTAGGCTGGCATTGTGGAGGGTTTGCCATAACCCAGACCAAGGCTGCATGCCCAGGTATTCCCTGAGATTGACTTGCAAAATCCTTTCTGTGGCTGGAGCTGTATTCTTGTGGTCTTCAATGCTGCAGTCTAGGACTGGTCACTTAAAGCTGAAGGAGCCCAGAAGAAGCCATGTAGTGGATCTGTTTCCCTTAGTATCCTACAAGATCATGCCTGTAGACTATCCTTTAGCATGAAGCTGCAATCTCCAGCTGTAATCTTTGATTCTTTATGAAAGTGCAAGGGTATGGAGTGGGACCAAACACTGATTTTTTTAAAATGGAATATGATTAAGTGTAAGAGTGTCTGAGTCTGGCTATCTTGCAGCTTTGTAGGTAACTCTGCAGGGAGAAGATTTGTCACTTCCTTCCCCTTTCCTGTTCTACTCTCTCTGAGCTTTTTTCCCTGTCATGAATTCTGTCTAGTAAAGCAAGGATTTGTTCTGATACACTGTTGTTTAGCAAGGAGGTTGTGAAACAGATGCAGTTGTAGAAACTGGTGATAAGGTAATTTTCTCACCCTTCCAATAGCTGTAAATGCATTCAAAAGAGGATTCGTGTTGCTAGTAGCATTTGTTACAGTATGTGTACTCCCAGACATGAATCAGAGATTGACTGGTGGATAATGATCCAGTGCAGTGTGCTTGAGTGAACAGATTGGGCAGGCATCTGAACTAGCCTACAAGAATGAGCCCAGTGCTCAGAATTTTTCTGGCAGATAATCACTGTGACACAAAATAGAAACTATCTGGCACTTGTTGATCGAGTTCACGTGGTCCATGTTATCTGAACATCTCAGGGTTGCAAATGGATTGTATCTCTGTAGTACTTTTTTGAGGCAGAGAATCCTGTTTACCAATTCCCATTGTACTGATGTAAGGGAAATCCAAATTATTTGTTGAGGGTATCACTGGAAATCTGTAACAGACTAGAAAATAAGACATCTTGTTTTTAAGGAAGAGTCACTGGCTCTTCCTTCGTAGCACCTATCAAAATTTTGCTCCTTTAAAATATATCTCAGGTTTAAAAAATGGGAAGGGAATATTTCCAGTGTTATTGGAAGATTTTTCTTAGCTAAATAAATGGCTGGCTTTGCTGTTCTCTTGTACCCAAATGTCCTGTATTGCTCAGTGATATGTTGCAAAGGCTTTCTCTTCTTTTGACTGTGTTAATTGTGCTTTTACTAAACTTGGATAGAACACCTTTTTCTCTGTAAATTAAGTTCTGTTTGTAGATATTTTTTTTGGGGGGGGGGGGGCGCAGGAAGCAGGGGAGGGTTGTGTAGTTGTTTCTCATACAGAAACAAAGATCTTCTGAAGTTTTGGAAGGACTAGGGGGGTCAGTGGGAATTCTTACCTCTGCCAAAATAGTCAATATTTTGTGGTTTGGGATATGCATGAGAGTATGAGAGACTAGAGGTTGTGGTCCTGGGATCTGAACCTCTTTTTTTTCCACATTGTACTGCAGTGCACTTACTACTCTTGCCTTCTGAATGTCAACTTTTGACCTGTTTAATTCTCTTAGAAGTGTGCACAGGTTTGTAGCAAGTATTTTTCTTTGGATAGACTGGCTTTTTCAGACTGTTTACCCCAAAAAAGGTGTTTGTTGAGAGGATCTTGTCAAGCCTAATAGTCCTTAACAAGTTAGTGACTCCTCCAGTCCTGCCATGTAGCAGTATTTGAGCAGTGATGTGGTCCTGAAACATTTGCCTGTTTCCACTGCAGCAATCCTAATCAAAGCCACAAAGTGAGATGGCTGCTTTCTCTACCCTGAGGCACTCCTGGGTGCTTCCTTGAGAAAGTGATTTGCTCTGGAGATGTTAAAAAGGCACACACTGTAAAAAAAAAATATGAAAAAACCCAAAACAAAAAAACCAACAAAAAAACACCCCAAACCCAACCAAACAACAAAACACCAACAAAACAAAACCCAACAAAACCCAAAAACCCCCAAACTTCCCAGGCACAGGTGTGGAGCTGCTGAGTATTAATGCCAATTGTGCAGTTAAAAATCACAGCTTTGTTCTTGAGACTGTAATAGTGTTAAAAAATTCAGCCTTGATCTTGATGAGCGCTCAAGTCCCTGAGCTTGTGTTGAATCAGGGTCAAGGTTTTTAATTTGTTCATTCTTCAGAGATGGTGCGTACCTTCTGTGGCAGCTGAAATTCGGGGGTGTGTGTGTGCTGTGTGTGCTCAGCGTTTTGGAAGGAAAACAGTGTGTGCATGTGTTGTGAGCTGTGATCTACAGAAGTCAGGATCTCTAGGGTGGCTGCAGTATCTAAGTTGATGCCCCTATAGTTGTTTCTTAATTAAACCCCAGACACTTTACATGATTTCTCTTGAACTTCAGGACTCTGCTTTTCTTCAGCATATTTGAGACTTCTAGCCTGGAACTCCTTGGAGCTTTATATTAAGGTATTAAAGGGAGGAAAACCAGTTGGTTGCCTCGAGCTGAGGAGGAAATGCTAGACTTGAAGGATTATTTCAATGCAATGAATTTTAAAGACTTTTTGCTATATGTGTGTGGAAAGCTATCAAAATGCTAATGGTTCTGCTGTCTTTTTTAACCCTTTCAACATATGAAGCTGTCAGAGGGGCGGTGAGAATAATGTTGCTCAATGGCAAAAGGACAGTCCAGCCAGAAATTAAGTTTTAGGTAGCTTTTCATCTGTTAACTACAACTTCTCCCAGTAATAAGGAAGAATGATGCACCCATCATCACCCATCAGAATAGACTCATTCAGTTATTTATATTAATTATATAAATAATTTTTATATATTTATATAAGGTATTTATTTAATATAAATACACATATATAAATATAATTCATTTATTTATATTAAATATATTCATTCTGTTGAGCTTATCTGCAGGTGTGGTGTAGGTCAGCCAGGTAACCAACATCCTACAGGAAAGGCTAGCGCAGGGCTAATGAGCTCCCTTCACCCAAAAAACCCAAAGTGAAGTTGGAACCAGGTTGCTCTGGCTGGATGACTCTTGCAGCCCCCTTCTGGGGTGACTCAGGAAGCTGTGTGGAGGTTTGGTCCTTCCCCACCTGGTTTTTGGGATGGGCACCTTGCCCCCAGAGTTGTGGATGCCTCTGTTGTGCAAGAGATCTGTGTGGCTGCCAGGGCACGAGGAGTTCTGCCACTGACAAAGCAACTTATCCAGTCAAGAACATACCTGAGGGGCCCTGGGAGACAGGGCCTGTGATAGGTTGAATGCAAGTCTCCTACAGTAGTGCAGATGTTCTCTGTTTGCTTACCCTAGTTTTTCATCAAGTTGATTCTGATTCTCCTGGCTATCTTGCCTCACCATCCTAAGCAAGGGAAGGGGTGGGCTTTAGGTGGGCGCACATCTCGGAGTGTTTTCTATGTTTGCTATGTGGCAGCTGTGACCTGGACAGCAAGATGAGATGCTGAGATGATATTCTCAGATGCTGAGCGGATACTGTATTTGAAGTAGCTCTGTGTCGCTCTGGCTAAGCTGCTGTTGCTGCCCAAAGCAGCTGGGCTGGTTTGGTCTGCACAGGAGGCAAGCAGGCGTTGTCCTCTGGGGATGCTATGTGTATCTGTGAGGAACTTCTATTCCATTTATTTAGGTTTGGGGCTGAGGTTTTTGATGTGCTAGGAATATCTCATTCAACTCTTACAGAGATTCTGTTCATGTTCTGCTTTGGAGCCAGGTAAATACTTGGATAACTGGCGACACAAATAACTGAAATTGTGAGTGTTATTAAACCCATGAGACTCGGTCATTCCTTTAGCTGGTCTGAAATATCTTAGAGCAATGGGTCTGTCTGTGCTTATCTTTTTAATCAGGACTAGCCAGGCAATTTCAGCTCCCTGGAGAGCCCAAATCACTGAGCTGTGGGGTTATTTTTGCCATTAGGGTTGTGGCTTTCAGGTTTCAGTGAACTTTCAATGTTTTGGTTTTTTATTTTTTTTAAGGCATATTTACTGTTAAATATTAGCTGCCACCTTATTTCATATCTTAAAAGCATCAGTGTTTTCCATTTTATAGCCAAGACTTACCACCTGGGGTCAAGAGCAAGGGCAGGCAGTATAAAAGGGATTGCTGCAGGGATCTGTTTGGGGTTGGTACTGGGAGGACACTGGATGAAGCAAGGTAAAGGGATTGGATAGCAGTGAGACTGTGGAATAGGATTTTCCTTTCTCATTCGGCATGAGTATGAAGAGGTATTGCTTTGCTTGGGGCATCCTAAACTAGATTGGATAGGATGCTGGGGAAATTGATTTTGGGGAAAACTGTTTTGACTTGGATTGTTCTAAATGATATGAAGATATAGCTGGTGAATAATACAGTAAGCACTGGGGTGTGTGAGTTTTCTAGTATGTGTGTTGACCATGATTTCCTGTGTGGCTTTTAGTAAACGTATTATTTTGAGACACTGTGTGTATATTTATATACTTGGGAGAAGGAAGAGATATTCTCACCCCACCCCCTGTATTTTTCCCAGCACGGACAGTTGCAATCTGCTTGTTGATCTCATGTATACTTAAAGGCTGTTTTCACTGGACTCATCCCTCTCAGATTCTTACATTTCTTAATGGATGGCTTTAGGTATTGCAAACAATACCTTCTAATAAGAAATTACTCCCCCCCCGAAATGTTTGTGATTACTGGGGGAGAAAAAAATGTAACTTGGAGGTTCTTCAATTTAGTTACTTGTTTTCTTGTATATTTACTTAATATTTTAAGTATTAATATTTAAGTATATTAATTATATGTATTATATAGATAAAATTTTATTAATATTTAAGTATATTTTGGTTAATCATGAAAAATTAGGACTGTATGCATAGATAGATAGCTTTTATTGTGTCCATAGTTGTTTTGCAGACAAAAATCTTAAACTGTGCAACTGTTTTGCAGTTCCTGTTTGGTTTTTTGTATGTGTGAAGAGAAGGGAGCCTGAGCTGCATACTTCCACCACAACCCCTTATTCCGTGCTAGAAGAAGAAGGTATTGGCAGTGGGAAAAGTAGAATTTACAGAGGAATGCATGTACAAGACGTATCAATGTCGCTTCTGTGATTAAGTATGCAGTTAATCTCTGCAGATTAAATATTAAACACAAATGCAAAACAAAATCCTCTACTATTTCTGAAGGAACATGCCATTTAGAGTTGGGCTTTTGGATGAGCCTGTGAAGCAGGTTGCTGGGCTGGCCAAAGGGTTAGCGGGATATGCAGGCATGGTCCATGAAGGGTATTTTTGGAAGGGGTTCGGTTCGGTCACCCTCCTTGATAGGCAGCAGTGCAGGTGTTTGTTTTATTTAGGGTTGCCTTGGGAGAGTAATTGTCATGCAGAATAGAACAGGAATCTCTGGCTTCTTCCTTTTATTTTTTTTAATTACCTGCATAATTTAAAAGCCCTAATTCTCCTTTCTGTTGGTTGAGTGAGGAAAGGAGGAGTGCTGAAATGCTTATTGTCAGAAACCACAGTCTAAAACTTGCAAGTTGCTATCTCACAGCTGTTGCCTTGTTTGCATGTACTAGTCTATGTTTCTGAGGTGAGAAGGGTCTTAAGAGATCCAGCCCATGACAGTAAATAGGGAAAGTTCCCTGTTTGCTCAGACTAGATATATGTGTGCTTTCCTATCCAGAGATTTGGTGTGTTGGAGGTGTTATGCTCTGAGATTTCAGTCTTCATTGTAGCAGCAATTATTTCCACCAAGAATCTTTGTATTTCCAGATTCCCAGGACTGAAGACACCTTGCCCCAGGATATGCACCAGCATGATAGGCAGGACACCTTCTGGGAAAGTGAAAGTGCTTTGTTCAAACATTGGCTTAAAGTTAGGCAAAAAAGGTGTATGAACCAGTCTGCAGTATTCCAGAAGCCAGGCAGTCAGTCAAATTACCAGCTGTTGGATGAGCTGTGGTTATTGTCCATGTGTGTGGTCTTAGCCCATGGCAAATGAAAGGTAATACAATTTAGCTGAACTCTATCGTTGCTAAATCAAATTACCTTGCATCAGCTGCAGGAGATGAGCATGCACACATCTCAGGGAGCTACCACGGCTCAGTTGATGTACAGCCTCCTGTTACTCCAGTGTACCATGACTTTATTGGGGCCTTTACGTGGGTGTCCTGGTGACCAAGCAATAGGTAATACCGAGTTGCAAGCAGACAGAAGATCTAGTTATGCCTCCAGTTAAAGAATATTGCCCCTAAATCTCATAACATTTTTAGTTTGGGGAGTTCAAGCTGCTGATTTGGAGTTGGTGGAAATAGAGTTTTTCAGCAATTATTGTACCTACTTTAAAAAAACATAAATTACCTTTTCCAGCAGATGTTGACTCCCTTGCCAGTAGGGAGGTCCTCTTGTCTGTAAGAGGCAGTGGTGCCAAACACGTTTTTGTTCTCTTAGGAGTGTGTTTCCTGAAAGGTTCCTTTCATCTACAATGAATCTGTGTGCTTTAAACACAGGAAACATTACTGAGGTCTTTCTAAATATGTGAGAACTTTTTTTTTTTTTAAACTGAATTATAATTGTCCCATTTAATAGTAGACCAAGCAGCAGTCTGTTCTCATCTTCAGCTGCTTTGTTTCTAGGATTGGTACCTTGCCTAGGAATGCCAGGAGGTACTGAATGGCCTGATCTTGCCCATGGACAATTTGGCAAGCCTTGGAAAGCTGAAGACATGCCTAATCTGGCTGCCATAAATGGGGTTTGAAAGGCAGTTGGTGTAAAATAATGTTGGAAAGGACACAGGATGGCACTTTGGCTCCCCTGCATTTACAATAGGAAGAGCTAGCTGTTAGCAAAAGCTTTTGTAGTGATTCTGTGTCAGTGCAACTTGGACATGAAGAATTGCAGGACGTGCCTTTGCTCTGGTGGGCAGTAGGAAGGTCTTGCCTTGGTCTGACCCCATCCCCAGGGGCTCAGCAGCTGAGGCTGGCAAGATGGGGCATGCTGGCTTCGGAACGTCTAGGAGGAGAAAGGAACGAGGGCTTGCTCAGAGGAAATGTTGAATCTTTTGCCCTCAGAAACTGATCCTGGCAAAGTGAATGTGACCATGGTGATGGGCAGTGCTTTGTGCAGTCCTAGTGGTTATCATCCAAGCGGTTTGGTACTGGGGATGTGACACTGGCAACACTGCTGCAGCATTATGGGGTCAGGGTCACAGATGCTTCTATGTCCTTGTGATTTGACTACACATCCTGTTTTCTTCCAAGCCAGGGTTGAAAACTCCTGTTATTGGCTGCTAAAAGCTTTTAGGCTGGAAATATTCCCATTCCCATCATCTCCTGGAAATAATTCCAGTTTGGCCCATTCTTTTCGCCAGCTCCAGTCTTTCTCCTTTACTGGGATTTTCTGGAAACCAAGGTCAGAATGTGTTTCTTAAACATACATGAGGTTTAGCATCTGTTATTTCTGACACAGATTATTGCACATGGAAGAATGCATGTGCAAGTTCATGCACAGCGGGCTTTCACTGTACAATGAAGATGTGGTTAAATGGGAATTAGGATTAATACTGGATTTAAGATTCTCATAGTTGGCTGGTAATAACCTAATCTCCGCAAAGGCTGCAGGCAGGCTGGCAGCATTCAGCTCAAGGCTGTTGTTCGCAAAACCTGAAATAAATCCAGTTTTGATACTAGGAGTGCTTTAATCAGAGCCTTTCAAAATAGGGATGGGAAGATAGCATATACTGTGTCAAATGTAGCCTTTTAATTTCTTTAATGTATGACAGTCACCTAGGCTTCTAGGTCTGATGGGTGATTGGCAGTAATATTTTTGGTTTCCTTCTGTAAGAGCTTAGGGATTCTGATTGATTTTAAAAACATATGAACTGCATTCTAGAAGTTGATATACCAAAGTCTCTGTATAGGCAGAGTGAGATACATCCGTGTAGGGCAGCAAGCACTTGCCAGTTTAGAGTGTTTAATGCTAGATGTCCTTCAGGTAAGGAGGAGTCACAAGAGGCCACAGAAGTGTGGAGCTCCTCGGTGCGATGTGGTCAGTTCAGTCCAGCCTGGTTCAATTGTTGCTGTGGTAGAGATGACTGGTGAGAAATGGGTTGGTGAGCCTGTGCAGGTCACAAAATGAACTGCTGCATTTGACATTAAGGCCGGTGTGGAAGACAAAATGTTTTAACATGTTCTTGCTTCTCCTGTTTACTGTGGCTGCTGTGCCATTTTCAGTGTAACTGGTCTCTACTGAAAGTCAGACATTTAGTTGTCTACATAACTTGTATCCTCAGTTAAGTGTTGATTAAGGTAGAGTTTTCAAGCAGGACAGAGGTGTAAAGTTTACCTATAGACCTATTTCTGATTCCTTGCTTCCAGCCTTCTCTTGCATAGCAGTTCTGGTTCTGCCTAAACTCAGAGCTGTCCTTTGCAAAATGCATTTCTATCTGCATCACTGCGAGTGATAGCCTGGCAGTGTCGTGCTTACTCTGTCTGCTTTTCCTTTGTTTTAAATCAACAACCCATCCTGTGGATGAGTCTCCTTTGCAGTGGGTACCAAAGGTCACTATAGTATGATGATGTATGCCACTGTCAGTCAAAGTTTCTGTCTGGGCTGTTGCGGCTGGAAAGAGCAGAGACATACCAACTAGATCTGAGTGGAAAGCTGGTCCTGATGCTGTTGATACAATTCAGTATTCATGTTGCCAAGAGGAAAATGACTCATCTGCAGAGGTGATGATGAAGCGTCTTTATCTAGTCCTGAATCCACTCTGTCACTTTGTTTTTTCTTAAGCCAACTTATTCAGCCCTCACTTGAGGGATTTGATTGGTTTTCTGCTGCTTTTGTGTTGGTCCTCCTTGCTAAGGTTGCCTTTCCTCTCACTGTTGCCTTGTGTAGAACATGTTATCAAATAATCCTATTAATCTTCTTAGATAATCTTTAAAACGCTTATCATCAAGCAAGACATTTTTTCTGAGGTATGAAATTTTCTTGCATATCTAAAGTCACCGGCTCTCAGGATGTTAAATTGAGAAACGCGCTGAAGTTTGACTTTCCAAGGCTTAGGGCCCACATGATGACTTAAGATATGAAAGACAACGTCTTTATTTAATTTATTATTGCAGATGTCTCTGCCCCGATTGTGTTCCGAGAATAAGAGAGCATCAGAAACATTAGGTCAGTTTGAATTCTCTGCAGGGGGTCACAAGTCCCTTAAAGCACAAGTTGGAGACAGGTTAATGGGAAAGTTTCTAGTTTAGTTTATATTTTGTTTTTAAAAACCATAAACCAGGCAAATCTTTGGTCTTTCAGCTCCATTTCTTCTTCTCTTCCACAGAGATTAATGGTAAGGAAAAAGTGGATAGAAAGGGAACCCAGATGAGCCCAGCACCCAGCAGTGAAGGTTAGCGGAGACGTGCATGAACTGTGCCAGCACAAGGTTTGTTTTGGTTAGTGAAAAGCATCCAACTTACACTGAGTCTAAGAGACCTTAACCCTCTGCAGGAGCCAAACAGCTTGGTTCAAGGCATGCAAAAATTCATGGAAGTGCCTCGTGAGCATCTTAAAACTCTTGCTTTGTTCAGTATTACTGCTGGCTGGAGTGTTCGGTCTGTGGCTTTTCTGGTGTGTGGTAGGAGGTGGCAAAGACTGCTTACACCACCGCTGTGTAATGAGACAGTGCCATGCTGGGTGAGGCCAGGGGCGGTGTGAAGCTCAGTGATTTCTAAGCCTGTAAAAATCCAGGAGAGCATGCATTAATGCTATCGCTCACTGTTCTAGCCTCTAGCAAGCAGATAGGGAGCTATTAAACCACTCTGAACAGAATTAGGAGTGAGGGGGAATATCTGTGTTACTGAGCTTGCATCAGTTGTACAAATAACTTGACAAAGAACAAGCACAATGATAGTGTTTAAAAAAACAAACAAGCAACAACCAACAATCAAAAAGCCCAAACCAACAGCAACAACAACAAAACTCTGTCACACATCAGCAGGATTTGTCTACCCTAAACGTGACATTTCAAGAGGACTCAAGTTCTCATGATGGCTGGTTTGAGCTGTGCAAAAATTGGGGGTGGTGGTGTGTGCAAGCTTACCTGGGCAGTAGCTAGTAGGTGTATCCTGCTACTTAGGCACTCCTTGAAGATGAGAAATTTATGTTGGCTGGTTTGGCCAAAGCCTTGTTATTACAAGAAGGAAATTGTGCCGTGTCTCTTCTGTAATAGCGGGTAGAGATGTATGGACGTGAGTAAACTGCTGTCTTGCACATAGTATCTTAGAGCTCAGGGTGATGGAAAAGCTCAACATGGCCTAACAATATGTGCTTGTAGCCCAGAAAGCCAATCAGATCCTGGGCTGCATCAAAAGAAGCAGGGCCAGTAGGTTGAAGGAGGGTGATTCTACCCCTCTACTTCACTCTGGTGAGACCCCACCTGGAGTACTATGTCCAGCTCTGAAGCCCCTAACAGTAGAAGGACATGGATATCTTGGGACAAGTAGAGGAGAGCCACAAAGATGATCAGAAGGCTGGATCCCCTCTCCTGTGAAGACAGGCTGAGAGAGTTGGGATTCTTCAGCCTGGAGAAGAGAAGGGCCCTCAGGGAGACCTTACAGCAGCTTTCCAGTATCTAAAGGGGTTGACAAGAAAGCTGGAGAGGGACCTTTTACAAGGGCATGTAGTGATAGGACAAGGGGGAATGGCTTTAAGCTGAAAAAGGGTAGATTTAGATTAGATATAAGGAAGAAATTCTTGACTGTGAGGGTGGTGAGGCACTGGCACAGGCTGCCCAGAGCAGCTGTGGATGCCCCATCCCTGGCGGTGTTCCAGGCCAGGCTGGATGGGGCTTTGAGCAACCTGGTCTAGCAGAAGGTGTCCCTGCCCATGGTGGGGGGGTTGGAGCTAAATGATCTTTAAGGTCCCTTCCAATGCAAACCATCCTATGATTCTATGAGAATGTGTCTTATGAATGCTCAGTGACAATTTCTTGTTCTTTAAATTGAGTCAACTCTGTGCTCACCAGTGAGTCTGAGAGAGGCCCTTAACAGCACTTGAAGCTGTAACTCAAAGCTAACTGTTCAGAGCAGGTCTAACTGACAATGGTGTGCTTTTCAGAGCATTTGTAGTCTTGACTGTGGAAGGCCAGCCAATGTCACCACAGCTAGTACAGCTCTACCAACACTTTTTCTTTCAAGATTTCCCAACTGTGGCTAGGAATGCACAGCTCCTGCGCTCCGCTGTGCCCTGGCCAGCTCCATGTTTTGTTGCAGATGAATGTGGTGGGATGATCTGTAAACATTGCTGTGTGTTCTGATGGTGAACGTATTCAAGCTGCTTGCACAGTGTTACTCTTTTATCCCCCACCCCACCCCCACCCCCCCACCCCCCACTGCCGATGCCTCCTGCAAGCTCAGCTGCTGCTTTATCACTCCTGATAAGTGGGTGTGTGATTTGAGGCAGAGCCATCAGCCAGAACTGAAGGCAGGCAGGAGTCCCATGTGCATAGTTTGGGGGCAGCTTGGTTGTGTTTTTTTTTTTTTATAAGCCTGTGCCTCTTGCGGCAGTACAGTGCACACTTCTTTTAAACCATAATCATAATCCTCTTTGCAGCCGGCACTGCTATCCCCACAGGAAGCATTAGCAATATCACAAAGTGCGGAGACTTCATTGTTTTCCCCTAATCTGCAAAGGGAGCTGAGACAAGACAGAGGAAACTTTAACCTATTATGTGCCTCAGTGGTAAATAATTAGTTTTTTACTGAGTGGGAGAATGGGGAAGCCTCTTGGTTAAGATAAAGTAAGCACAAGGCTCACAGGCTTATCTTGCTCTGTGGAATTCGGGAAAGGACATGTCCTTGAATTTGCTTGTCTGGTGTGCCCTGTTTTTGTGTTTGGGGGAAATGAGTCTGCTAGAGCTGCCCTAAGTGACTGCTGGGTATAAGACATCTCTTGCCAGGAAATGTGGTAGCTGTGCTTTTGTTTAAGGACCTTGAACAAAAGGTTCTGGATGCTTAATAATGTGCAAATTTGGGTGGGTGGGGTATGGAGAAGGTTAATAGGGCAGACTAATAGAGGAGGAGCTGAGCTTGGGAGAGGAGAACAACGCTGAGGACATGGCAGCAGACAGAGCGAGGTAAAACAGGAAAAGCTGCCCCTTTTTGCCATGTTCAAGTTAACTTGGTCACCTCTGACAATTTTGGGGTAAGTGCAAGCTGTGTCTGCTGAAATAATGGTATTTCCAGCCACGGTGGCGTGAGAGGCCATGGCACAACTCCAAGGGGTGTTGATGTGCAAGGCTGTGTGCTGTTAGAGTGCTGTCCAGACCCCAACCCATCACGAGGGAGGACTTGCTGTGGGAGTGCTTGTGGGTGGGAATTCATGTTGGGTCAATGCTTTACATTCGCAAAACTTCTCTTTGCAAGCTGCCTGCCGTAAAATCTTTCTTGTCACACTTGGTTCTGCAGCTGCAGCTGTGCTGCGCTTTCCCTGAAAAGGAAAAGCTGAAGTGGGACTGAAGCTTGGGGGGGCTGCCCTGGCACAGGGGGCACCAATCCAGTATGGCAAATGGTCTGCTTGCACGTGTGCCATGTCTGTGGAAGTCTTTTAATCTAATACATGACGAGAGCAAAGGAACAAAACAAAAGCGTCTCAAAAATAGCATGAGATAAGGATCTGGAGAATTTGCTTTTTATTTCTCACAAGAGTCCCTGGAGACTTCTTCTTTTAAGGGAAGAAATTTAGCTTTCAAGGTCGAGTTTTCCCCCCACCCCCCTTTTCTTCAGACTTCAAAGGCAGTCAGCTGAGAGCTTCTTAGGAATGTTACATCTGTTCAGAGTAAATGTGGATCAGAGGGAAGGCACTTTTTTTCTCTTTCAAATTGTCTGAAATTTGTACACAAATTTTCTTGAGAGTGTGGTAAACAAGACACAACCTCAGTGGGGATGGATGGTGCGATATAGTGAAGGGTGGAAAGCCAGCAAGTGGGAGTAGTCCTCTGCAGAGACATGTAGTCGAAACACAAGTTTTATTTTCCTGATGCCCTAATAAAAAACATTTTAATGTCTGTGTCTTTAAATAAAATGGATTTGGAAATTGAAATAGAACAAATGGACCAAAACATGCCTAATGCCTGCCTGCTCCTCCTCAAACTCTTAGCCTGTGCGAGCTTTGTACCAGCTGACACGTTGTCTTTTCTTTTTATTAAATAACTTGTCCTTTTGCTTTCAGTCTTAATCTACATGTATCAAACTGAGATCAATCAGTTTGGCTGTTTCACTCTTGACTACTGTTCCTTCACCAACTGACTGAAAGCCTATTCGCAGTGGAGGGGCTTTGGATCAGACATTGGATGTGCCACAGAAAAACGGCACAGCAAGCTTGGGGGATAGAGCAGGTGGGCTCAGAACTGGACCTAATTTAACACTGCTCTGCCTATAATGGGTGGGAATTTATTGCTGATTTTGATGAAAGCTGATGTGTGGCATTGCTGAGAACATTTGGAAATCCTCTGCATGGTAGGACTTACGGACACGATCAGGTCTCAGACAGCCTTGTGCGTAACTGCCTCTTCACATCTCAAAAGTGTAACTGAGCTCCAAATGGTTTTCACACCAATTATTTCCCTCTTGCTTTTGAATAGAACCAGGAGGGGGGTTGTTTATCCCATTTCCCTGGTGCAGCTGAAACTCAGAGCAGCAAGCTCGTGTTGGAGTTCCTCTGCACATTTCCCATAAGGAGGCCAAGGAGTGTGAGATTTGTGTTTCAGTGTGGGGCTTTGTCACGTGCTTACCCAGGCTGAAGATGATAGAAATCTTGGTGCTGTCTCACTCCGGGTTGGATAAGTATGTTACATTTGTTGCTTTCACGGGTTTTTCTTTCAAACTAGGCTTCTTAACTAAAGAAGAGCAATATTTAAGCTTCTGAGTAAATTAGCAGAGAACTCTGGCTTCATCTTGACTAATCTGTTTAACCTTCATCAGCCCAAATATTTACTCTAGGCATTGAATATCCAGGCAGTGTAATTCTGATGCTAAAATTCATGCACTGAGAATGCTGCAGATTGACTAATCCTACAGAATTCCAGAAATCCCTGTCTGTATAAATAAACTTCCTGTATGAAGGATTATAACTAAAATGCTGTGATTTCAGATCAGCAAAGCAGACATATAGCAGTTGTGCTGGTTGCTTATGTATTTTTTTAAGGATGTGTAAAGAAAACTGAAAATAATGAAGCACGATGCTGTCATATACTGCAGGAAGGAAATTTACCTCTACCTTTTTGCTACAACTTCTCTTTTATCAATTTTCAAATTGCTATCAGCTTGATTTACCCAGGCTGTTGAAACTGTTACTGGTTTCAGGTATGGCATTTCTGGTGAACTGTGTTTTCCAGGTCTTTGTCCCCTTACTTAAGCAACTGGGCAATGTAAAGTGTTCATGAAACTGCTGTATGGGAGATAGTTTGTAGTTCAGTCACTGAAGATCCCCCAGCCCCCATACACACACAGATTCCCCTCCAGCTTCACAGCAGATCCTACAGCGTCTGGATTTACCAGAAACTAAGTTGACATCTCAAGTCTGGTCTGTCGTGTCCATTGCAGGGAATACTTACAAGCCCCCAGTGTAACACTGTTGGTATAGGTATGGTGTAAGCAACCTTCTGAGCAGTTGTCCTGTTACTATAGTAATTATTCTGTCTTTGTGAGATTTAAGTGCAGGCTTATCTGGGATCATTATCTCAGAGAAGTTCTGCTAATATCCCCTGATGTTGCCCTGTCTGTTACTGTACTGTTCCAGAGATGTGAAGGCTGTAAACACCCAGGGGAGAGGGGTTAGTTTGGCTGTTGTAAAGGGAATAACTAAAAAGAATAGGATCAAGTTTGAGAAATAAAATCAAAACTGTCTGAGGAGGACTTCCCAACAGCATTGTTCGTTAGGTTCATGGAAAACTAATGTGTGCTCTGCCATCTGAGAATTTTGAGAGTAGACTGCAAAAATGAAATGGGTAGGAAGGACAGTGGGATGGAATTGTTCCCTATCAGTGGGGAAGGATCCCTGCCAATCTCACGCACCGCTTTTTGCATATAAGATTCTGTGTATCAGTAGAAAACTAGAAGGAAGAAATTGCCGAGCTGTTGCATTGTCAGGAGGACATCTAGCCCAGAACCTGCGCTGTTCATGGCCACTTGGTCCTAACCGATAATTCTCCCTGCTTGAAAGGGACCAGGAGAGGAAGAACTGCGCCTTGCTTTACTTGCCTGGTGCTCTGTAGGGAAATTCCTTCTCTGTCCCGTGCTGGGTTAGTCAGTCCTTTTAGCACTATATCTGAGGAAGAATCACTGCAGCTAGGCAGCTAATCTCACTTCTGTCTTCAGATAAGATTGTTATCAGAGTAATTGGCTGTTTGCTCCCCCTCCCGAGTCTAATCAGGGTGGGTTGTGCCAGTACCTCCTGGGGCAGAGGAGCTTGGATGTTGGTTGCCCTCAAAAGAAAGAGAAAATCCTCAGCGTATATTTAATGTAAACTTCAGTTTTGTTAGATGTTCACGGGAAAATCGCCTGGAAATAACTTGCTCAGACATGTCTCACGTGTTTCACAGTAATATGTTTGTTCTGGTTTAAAATCTAGGTCCAGGCAGGCAAGTTTCTGTAGAGCATACCGCAGTGGGGCTCTCAATGGGTAGTGCTGTGCCCCAGTGAAGCTGGTACTTTCCCAAGCCCTGGGATAGAGCAAGTTCATGACTGCAGAGAATGCATACTTTTAGATGTTGGCGTTTCAGACAGCAAATAATTCTGAACAATTAGTGCTTTTCCCCTTATTTCAAAGCAAATTACAGGATGGGTGGTTTCCTGATGGGGATAAAGGAGGCTTAGATATTAATTTTTCATATATCCTTCAAGCTGGGACTAGAGCTTGTCTCTTGATGTGTTTACCTGAGTGCACTGTGTTGTCTCTGTTGGTGAGCAAACTATAGGTAGTGCAATGCTCCAGTGAGATACAAAAATGCTCTGTGGCTTCCCCTGTTACATGGATGAGAAGACTGAGACACAGAAGTATGATGGGCCGCCATGGGAGTTGCCAAAGCAGGGTTGCATGGATAAGGAGATCTGTGCTAGAGCCAGCATCGTTAGTGGCTGCTCCTGATTCCTGGTCTGTGTTACCATCTCCCGGCTCCAACAGCCAGCCCGGTATGAAAAGCAAAGTGTGATCCTGCCCTTAGTGGTGTTGCTGCTGTAGAGATGTTGTCTAGCTCAATCAGACCTGCATGCCTGGATAGCTTAATGAAGCTCTAGCTTTCCAGTGTGATACCTAAAGCAAGCTTAAAGGGCAAGGGCATACGACTGAAGAGAGTGCTCATAGCTGCTGAACTAGCTTGCCTCATATGTGAGAACCGCTAAGACTGTCTGATTCAATCAGGCTTAAAAGGTGTTGAATAAAGCAGGTTCTTTCAGGCACATGTAAAAGTCATCTTGGGGACCTTGAAATTGGTATGGCCACAGCTGCTTCTAGCCTAATGTGTGCTTGATGTGCTTAGTGTGGATATTCTCTAAAACTTTTATTGCATAGTTTGCTGCTTCCTGCTTCATTAGACTTCAAATCACTAATTGCAGTGGTAGCTTCATGGCTGTAGTGTCCTTTTTAGCAGGAGCTATAAGCACTTTACGTTTGCTGGGTGACTTAACTGATGTTGCTCTATTCCTCACAAGGAGAGAAACAGAACTGCAGAGAGGAAGAGAAATAGAAAGAGGTGTAAAAGCTATTTTTGCCCTTGACTATACTGCACTGAAGAGATGCCAGAGGTAGTACTGTTTAGAAAAGTGCTTCTGGAATTGGAAGTAATACAACTACATCAGTGCAACTAGTAAACAGAGCCTTAAATAGGTAGGATGCAGTGCCCACAGTGCTGATGGAACTTGAAATTGCATCTCCACACAGCACTACTGTGTCACCTTACCCAGACATAGCTGCAGTGTGTTTGATTTGGGTCTGCTGAATGTGCCACAGATGTGAATGTCCAGCAGTAGACCATGTGATCCTGAAGGTCCCTTTGTATGGTTTGTGGCCTCGCACACAGGAGGCCACAAATTATTATTTTACTCCTCCTCCATTGCATCTGTGGCTTTGTGTGGTTTTTGTTGTGGTTATGTTTTGGTTTTTTTTCACTTGAAGTGTATTTTTGGCAGCCTTTGGCCCTTCAATAAGCTTTCATGCTATCAGGACCACAGCTATACATACATTAAATGTGCTTTGTTATCTGGATTAGAGTATGGTGTTCGCTTTCTTTGTAAGCAATTCATATTCTAGAATCTTGTCTCCAGCTATTCTTCTTCTGTAATGGCACTGAGAACAAGTGTTGTAATTGACTTTGTTACTTCTGCTGGTGTAGCACTTTGGAGCCATCCCTGATGAGATGCATCGCTCCCCATGTTGTGTTGATGGTGAGGTTGTACATTAAGGAGCTGTTGGCTGATTTACAAAAAGCTCGCTTTTGGAGGCTGGGAGCAGATTTTGCCAGAGAGCCTAATAAGCTGTAGTCACTGCCTGCTCCCCTTCCCCAACGTTAGACCTGTGCAGTGCCTGCAGAACATGATACAACCATGTGTCTACTCCCTTATTCAGTATGTTCTTCAGCTTATGGTTGCATCTGCCCTGTTTAATGCTACCCTCTGGTCTGTCACCCATAATACTGCTTATTCAGTGTGTAATAACTATTTTGAAGCTATAACTTAAGTATCTTTTTAGTATCCATTCATGCCGTACCTTGGACTGATATCCACCAGAGTGGCGAGTCACATACTCCTTAGCAGAATTACCAGGTAGGCCTTTGAATCCTTAAAGGTAGCTGTCCTGGGATTAATCTGAGTGTTCCCTGGTGAGTAGGGTCCACCTTGAAAATTTATGAAAGTACACCAATAAACCAAACACTAGCAAAGTAAATGTAGCAGGAACATATCTCAAGTTACTATTATTGCTTTGGCCAGCTACCATAAAAAGCTTTTCTAGACTTTATTAGCAAGTGAACAGAAGCTATCACAGAGCTGTCAGTCCCAGACTGTCAGCCTGGTCTTGCCACACTCAGGAGTACGTGACATGAACGAGGTGTTCCTGTAGCAGAGTTGGTCTAAGGACAGGTCTGTCCCTTGCTGCCTCTGACTACAATGCCTCCTGTCAGTAGCAGTTGGAGATATTGGGATAATTGAATATTCTCCATAAAGTAGTTCTACTCAGCCAAAAGAATGGCCATGCATAATGTGAACAGATGTAACCAGTTTTGCTAAACAATAGTTTTAAGAGAGACTATGTGGAGAGGTTTACATTTGAGGCCAACAACCAATCCATGTGGGAAGCACGGTGTCAAAATAGCAAGAAATAGAAGAATAAGATGAAATATTTTACTTGTAACATTTTAGGCATGTTGCAAGATTTGTCTCATTTTTATGGGTCTCCAACTGTCTGTGGCAACGATCCTTATTTGGTTGGATTAATCCACAGAGGTTCTGTGCAAGCTATCAACAAACTTTACATATATACACACCATTTCAGTTGACTCCAGCTTGGAACTTGGTAGAAGAAATCCAACTGATCTCAGTGGGAGCTGAGCAAGGCATTAGCCTGCTTTTGAAAGAAAAATTAAACAGAAATGATTTTGTGTAGATAGGCACTTGTGCAAGTGCCTGTGAGACACTTCCATCACAGAAGCTGCCCTTTACCTGGAAGGTGTGAAAGTCAGGAGAAAGGAAATAATCTTTTAACTAACTGCAAGGAGGCATCAACAGCACATGGGAAAGCACAGGGAACAGAAAACTGTTCAGGTGATCTGGGGAGTCAAGATCACTTTGAAGTGAAGCCAAATGTGATTAGTGTGAAGTTTCTGGTTACAATGCCTCATGGCCTTTCTAGGGTAGAGGGCTTGTTTCTAACCTTGCCTCCTAGTAAAGCATATCATGTTGTGTGTATTTAAGGCTGGCTTGTGCCTTTGGGTATTTCTAAGATGACAGATCTCCAGACCCCCTCTTTTCTTCTGTTGAATACTAAGGGGCCCAGTTTCTCTTGTTTTTTCAGATTTATTTCTCTTCCATTGCTTCCAGTCGTCCAAGTGTGTTAGTAGTATCACAGTGGCAGTGAATCACAGCAATGGCAATATTTTAAGCACCGTAGTTCATGGCTTGCTTGTAGTGAAAGTCCTGTCCACTTGCACTCTGTTCCAAGACACTTCTGGTAGAGAGAGTCCTGTGTATAGAGGCCTGTCTTCCTACCTATACCCTTTTGCAAGTGGGAGCATGGTGGCTATGATCATAGTTAGTACTGGGGTCTCCATGGGTTAAAACAAATCTAAATGTCACAAGTTAAGCTCTGGCCTACAGATGGTCCCAAATTGATGGAAGCGCTCTCACATCACTGGGGGTGTCACAGGAGGTGGGGAGTAGCCCTGTTTCTGGGTTGGGGAGTGCTGCTGTAGCTGTAGCTGTGTGCCTTCCCAGAGGCCATAGTGCCAGATAAGTGTGGTTGTGGCTCCCAAAAGCATTCAGCCTTCCCTTGGATACAGCTTGTGGTAGAATTCTTTGGGAGTGGGGAGAAGGGAGAAGACTGATGCTCTCCTAGCCCTGTGAATTAGACACATTGGACTAGAAGTTACCTGAGAACCTTTTGGTAAGGAACCCTGGTCATTCCTGATCATTCCTCTGCTTTTGTTGTGGTCTGTATTCAGCTCTCATTACCTTTGATGCTTGTACCTGAATAAGGAATTTGGTTGCTTCATTCAATAATAAAAATTGAAAGCTAGTTTCCTGATAGCTTTTTGCTTCATGTTTGCTGCTGCTTCCCATCATTAACAGCAGTAAAGTGGCATGGGGTGAAAATCAGCTCTAATTTGGGAGCTTGATTGCCTGTGTAATAAGCTTCTCTGTTATTCTTTGGCAGGAGCAACAGCTAATATAAATTTTTTTTTGCTGTCACTTCTGCATGGGCCATGTACCAGCGTCAAAGTTAATCCCTCAAAATTATGTTCCATTATAAATCTCTCTTCACAGATGAAGTGGGTGCAATTAGGCAGAGAGGTCCAGAACCATTAAAAAAAAAAAAAAAAAAAAAAGCTTGGAAGGACAAAAGCAGTCTGCCTGTGCATCACGAAGTGGTGTATCATATTGCCAGTCACCTCCATAAGACAGAAGCTCCTTGGTCACAGTGTACTTAGGGCTTATTTGGCAGTGACAGCATGTTCTGAGTTGACCAAGTTGAAGTTCCACATTTTTGTAAATATAAGGTGTAAGATCTTAAGAGTAATCTTAAGCTATTTGTGTCAGTTCTCCCTCATTTCTTTTCTTCCAAGTACATACAGAATATTTAATGTCGTTATTCCTGCCTGAGCCCTGGGAAATCAGAAGAGATAATCAAGACCCTGGTAATAGGCTGACAAAATCCCCAGCATATTTAATTAGAGATTATTCTTTTGATGTTCGAGTTGATTTTTTGATGCTTGTTTTTTATCAGGTTACTCTTGGGTAACCTTCTGTATACTGAACACTGTCCCTGCTTTTGTCAAAGACCCTCAAGGTTTAAATGTGCTAGCGTGGTTAAATTAGTTTCATTTTTTTAAAGTTTAGTATTAAATTCTTTTTGGCTAGGGAAAATGGAAATACTACCTCTGTGGCTGTAACATTCTGACTGTTCTGGGCAGGGCTGTATAATGACTGATTTTCTACATCCCATTTAGAAAACTAGCTTGAAACTGGTGCCTGCTGAAAGTTCATTCTTGCCCCTTCCTAGAAGGGAATGATAGCAAGTGACTTAGTTCCTGGGGGTGGGGTTTGGTGGTGTCATGTCCACGCCGTCTTCCCACCCCCTTTTCTAGAATAAATCTTAAATATACCAAACTAAGGTGCATTTCTTTTCTTATGGATCACAAGCTCTCTTTTCATCCCTGCCTTTTTCTTCAGGATGCTAAGCAAATGCTGTCAAGTCTGCACCAAGGATTGCACGGTCTGTGCACAGAAATGAAAAGTTTGTTGCCAGAATCTCCTATTGAAAGTCCCATTAAAGATATGAATTATGTGGCTGCATATACTGAGGTGTTATCTACCTGTTTCAGAGCATAAAGCTTTAGAGACATTGAAAATCCATTCTAAAGTCCTCATTCAACTAAACTTTACTCAGGTCAGACTTCTTTGATCAAAGATTTTGCTTTACTTTCTGTTCACTGTCTTCAGATATTCTGAAAGGTTTTACTTTCAGAAATATTTAGTATTCAGTACTTCAGTTTGAATTTGATAGGATCCATTTAAGAAAATCAGCAAGAATTTCACATAAATGTCTCTTGGCTTACGTGGCAGTCAAACATGAGTTACAATCACAAGGACAGGGATGAGGTGAACATGAGAAGCTGCATCCAGTTTCTATCATAAAAAGCTCAATGTAGCAATATGGCTTGCTATAGAAGCCACTTGATTTTGTTCAGATCTAGCCTGTTGAGCAAAGGGGGAAAATATATTTATAAAAAAGAGCTGTTCACATTAAGTACTACTATTCTGCACATCAGTCATTTGTCACCTTGTTAAATTCAGCTGTCCTCTAAAGGTAAATGGCTACTTGGCATGCTGTTGGCTCTCTTTGATCCTGTGCCGTGACAGGAGGATGTGTGTGTTCTCTAATTTATGTAACTTCAGTGGGCTTGAGTCTCCTTCAGGCTGCTGTGTTCTCTGAACCGTGCAAGCAATCATGACTTATTGCTGGTAGACCCAACATACCTGCTTCTTGAGAATTCAGTGGCTGCTGACTCCAAAGGAGCCTCCTGGACTCTTGCAGTGTTTTGCCAAGTAGCAGTGGGACCTTACAGCACAGTATTACACGGCTGCATGTGGTGTTCTCCAGTTTTCCTACTTCTCTTCTCCAAGTGTATTCTCCCAGCATGCTAAAATGTCTAAGGAGGGGGTCAAAGTGCTTTATATGTTAAACAGGGCTGAGGTCAGCACCCAGTTCTTAGTATTGTCAGTAATGAGTTATTGCATCACTTGTCAGCTATGTGTGAGAAAAATGTAGGAAAAAATCCCGAGGCTTTTCTAGATGATAGAATCTCCAACTGTGGCACTGAACCACGGAGTAGAACACAGGATAACAATGCACTGATGTTAAGCTATCTTGATGTGACCAGGAGAGTTTGTTTTCCTCTGTGAATACAAATACTGGAATAAATCACTAACTGGGATTTAACCACCATGGTTGTTTTGGCCTGGTTTCTGAACTTGGAGATAGGCAAAGAATGCAACAGCATCTCGTTTTCAAATGCGTGACCAACAGCAACAGGGTCCTACATGTGCTTGAGTCTACCGAGATAGAAGTCTTGACAAGCTCCAAACGATGAATGACAGTTGATAGCCGATGCTGGAACATGGGCCGTGTTAACCACAGGAATGGTTTCCTCTTCCTGCTGTACCAGAACAACTTCAGGCTGCTGTTTGGGGTGGCAGAGAGAATTCAGCTGCTTTGCACACCAACAGCTTGAGCAGTCAATAGCTATCATAAGCAGAACCCATCGTGTCTTGTGAGGGATGTGACTGTGAAGTAGCTGACTTCTGAAAACAAGCTTTCCGCAGATACTTTTTCCCATCTAACAACAAAGGTCTTGTTTGGGAATGCTTTTTGGCTGCAGTCCTGGTGACCCCCCTGGGAAATGCACTGTGCATTTGACTTGCACTCACCAAAGGAAAAAGCAAAAGTAACACAGCTGTAGTGATTTACTACGAAGTTTTGAGGCTAATTGCCTCGTATGTTTAATTAATAACTGACACATTCTGTCCCTCAAAGAGCTTGGAGAACTTCCATCTGGACCCCTAGTGATTACAGCCTGGAAGCCATCCCTGTAATTAAGGAGCAGGCTGTAGGAGGCCTGTTCCCATTATGGGCAATTATTGTGCTTACTACTTTTCCCCTCCTTTCTTATGAAAAGGCTGAGAAAATAGGGCTCAGAGACTAATCGGACATAAAACCCTGACTAAAGAGGTGCTTTGTGCTACCCTGTGGTAGAATGATGGGGTTATGTTTTGGTGCCAGCACTCTTTCTTTCTACAGGCTTCAGGAGGCAGGTTCTCCAAACGGCAAAATGCGTCTTACACCAAATGAAGTATTTGTTGGTCAATATTAATTGCCAATGCAAGAAGTGCATTTTTGCAAAGAACTGGGCAAATGAATATTTCTACTGTTACTTCTTGATCTCTCCCTCCCAACTTCAGACTTTCCCTAGGTTTGACAGCTGCTCATCTGTGAAGACTCTGGCTGGCTCAGAAGCCCTCAGAGCAGAGGATGCTGTGTCTTTAAGCCTTCCATACAGTGCTGAAATGTTATGACAGAGCATCTCACAGGGGGATGCGGTTTCCATGGCAACCCCACACTGTAAGATAAGCAAACTGGAATATTTTTTTTTTCTGAGAGGTTCAAGAGCAAGGAAGGAATGAGGCGATCTGTCAGCAGGCGAGACTTGAAAAGAGGAAACCATGTCCATTAATCCTGCAGCCCTGGCTGCTTTGTGTTTTAATTAGTGAATGTTACTATGGCAGAGAGCATGGGCGCCTCACCCTGTTGTGGGGTTTTGTGGGTTTTTTGTTTGTTTCTCTTTTTATATTTCCAATTAAAAAAAAAATAAATTGGGGTGGGGGGAGAAGCTTTACTAGGGCATTAAATGAAGGTCTGAAAGAGCCTCAGGATTTCTGTTCCAAAGCTTGTATACCAGGCCTGGAATGGGAAGTGGGGCTTGCCTGGTGGGAATGAATCTGCCATTCTCAAATTGAGAGTACATCTTAAATTTGTCTGTCTTGCCAGTGATGTTTAGCAAATATGGAAATCTCCCATACCCTTGAGTCCTTCTTATGTACCCATGGCGATGTGAAATAAGCAGGGGAGTTGTAACTTGCTTTTGTCCTCCACAGTCTGCCCAGAGGCACTACCTGTTACAGAGCTATACTGCCTACAGAGCTATACTGCCTCCCCGTGCCATTGTTCTGGGGTAGTGGATACCTTTGGGATCAGTAGTTACCCTTAAGCGAGAAATCCTCAACTACTCAAATGCCACCACTTGTGAGAACGCAGGATACTGTACATGCTAAGAGAGTCAACAACATGATGACAAGGACAGGGAATATTCAGCCTGTAGTGAGAAGGCAAGCTCCCACCCAAGCTGAGATGGCATCTTAGTAATTGTAGAATCTCCTGGTAGCAGCTAGTGCACCAGCTGGGTAGGAAACTGTGCTGGCCTTGTAAATATGCTGCCTGTAGGAGATTATTATGGAAAATATTTTGACAACCTTTATTATTTTCAAACACTTCTATGTGTCACTAGAAAATTAGAGTTAAAGTAAATGTTATCCCAATAGCAGTCTTTGTCTGCATGGTTTCCATGTCCATCCTTCATGCAGTACTGCCTGCTCCTTTGGCGGAATTAAAGCCCACTGTAAATCTTCATGTGGAATGAAAAGAAAATTATTCTAATCCTTTGCAAAAGGAATACACCGAAGGCATTCTTCACTACTTTCCTATAAGCAGCAGTATCTCAGCCTAATTTTCAGGTGCTGGAGCTTACAAGGAATTCTCAAAAATGTAGTTCCTCTTACTTTCCTGCTATGTCTTCTTCAATGCCTTTCCACCATGATTTGTCTCTTTTGGATTGTGTGGTGGTGTTGTTGTTGGGTTTTTTTCCATTTGTTTGGTTTGGGTTTTTTCCTCCCAATTAGGGTGCAAAGTTGAAATGCAATAGTGGGTATGTACTCCTCTGCCAGTTTGAATTTTTTCCACAATACATGGGCTGGAGGACGAACTTTCTGTTCCTGTACTAGGTATGAGGTTTATCCTTAAGGGGGAAAGGAGATGTCTGTGTCCACTTCACACACTAGCTTTTTACCCCTCAAATACTACATTTGTTTGGTCTTAGGTCTTACCTCTTTGTTTGCTCTGGGGATTTCACAATTCATAAGCTCAGCAGATGGCATGGTGTTGCTATTCTTTATCAGGTACATAAAAAGGTTTGGGGATTTCCTTTCCCTGCAGTTTTTGCCCCTCTTGTTCCTTCCTGTTCCTCTCCTCTTGTGCCCAGGACAAAACCGGTGCCAATGTATTGCATAAGGTGGGAGATAAGTTTCATAGCTAAATACGATGCTTTGCGAAGTGTATTTTTAAACATCATTTGAGTATCTTACAGATGGAAGAGAATCAGTAGTAAAGGTTTGAAAGTCAGCAGTGACAGCTGGAGCAAGTCAGTGCTTGTACTAACATACCTTTCAGCCAAGAAGTTTGGGGCTTGCACTTTCTCTGTAGAAGTTGTGCTTTCACATGTCTTTACTACCAGTGGTGCTATTCCAGAAGAAATCTGACCAACCAAGGAGTAAATGATAGAAGACACTGCTGGTAATATGTTCCTTTGTGTGGGAGCTCTCCCATCTGGTTCAGTTTGGACAGCCTCCATCTTTTTCAATCCTCTTTCACCCACCCTGGTTTTCAGTTTAGCCATGCAGCACTTGGTGGGATTTGCAAGCCTTCGTGCAGTAGGGCAGGGACTTTATTCCTAGGTGGGGGGAAGAAGCCCAGGGAGGTGACTTATTTGAATAAAATTTGGATCTGTGGTAAAGCAGGGTTTGAAACAGGTTGTCTCACAGGTTCCACTCCTAACTACAAACCACTGGACTCTTCCGCTGCACTAACATCACGTACTAATGCAGATCGGTGAGAACTAATATTGCCAGAGAGGGAAACCCTCTGGTGCTGAGGTGTTGCATGGTACTGCAAATTGACTCTTGCAGAGCTGAGATCTCTCCTGTTCTGTTTGAGGTTGCTGTAGTTATCATTTCTGCCAAATGAGCCCAAGCTCTTGAAGAAGTGTTCAGCAAAACACACTGCAGATTGAAAACCCTCAGAACCACTGTTCTGGTTTTGAGTACTTTCTCCTGAAGATTGTTTTCTCCTGTGGGTGCAATCCATGTAGCAGGAATAGCTGTTAGCAGTTTGAAGTCAGGGGCTAAAGAAGATTTATACCTTATGTGGGAATTCAGGGCTAGGGCAGAGTGGTATTTAGCCCCTTGTTGAGTAAGCCATCAAAAGCTGTAATTGACAATAAGCAGGGTTAGAGGCAGCTTAATTTCTTTGGAGACTGTTCTTTTTATTCTTTCTTTTGGCTGTATTGATGAATTCAACACTCTGATGAAGATCAGCTTTATTTAATGTTTTGAGTTAAGCTGCCTCCATGCCCAAGGATGATTTTTTGCCTGTATTGGTAAAGAAACTGCTTTTAACAGCTTAGCTTTGTTGTACCCGTGCTGGCTGGAACTGTGGCGGGCAGGGTTTGTGATCCTGATGGCTGGGGCAGAGCAGATCAGCACAGCTTTCACTGCCCATTGCCCTGTGAGCAGGGCTTGCTCATGGTTGCTTCCTACCCTGGATTTCTCAATTCATGGCATTCTGGCATCTTCATAATTTGGCTTGGCCCGAGTACCATTAAACCCTTGTACATTGCTTGGGTTTGTTGTCCCTCAAGGTACTGCCAGCTTGGAATCCTTGCCAAGCAAAATTAGACTGCTTGCTTCTTGGCTCTAAGCACCTAGTCATCCCAGCCCAGCAGAGCTTTGTTTAAAGAACAGAAATAATTGCGGTGCCACACAGATTCCCAGCAAGCATGAGCAGTGTTCATGTCACAGGGTGAATTGGTGAGTGAAGAAGAGCCCAGGAGTAGCTGCGTGCCTCATTCAGTTTGTTTTTCATAGGACGGGGTGTTTAATCTTTCAGCGAGCAGGAAAGACTATCCTGTGTCTGCCCTGGCCTTTTTGGTTGAATTTGGTGCCCTGAGCTTAGGAAAAAGAGCAGCTGGAGAGTATTAGGCTCTGCTCCAATTATGATTTCCAGAGGGCCAGTGTTCCACAGCTAAAGTTAGATGTTTTAGCTGATTACTTGCTGACTCATCATTTCACATGGTTTCTTTCCCACACCATTTTTAACCCCACCCCTCCTCCTGGAGATAACAAATCACTTGTGCATCTGAGTAGTTTATTTTTAGGTAATTCTTCTAGCCATTGCTGTTTCACACTTTTCCCGGTCTAGCAGTTGTGCCCAGCACCCAGGTGGTAAGCACATTTCTGACCATGAAGACATTGAAATACAAAGACTTCTAAATCAACTAATGTCATCATGTAAAATTCTGCTTCCCTCACCTGCTTACCAGTCAAACTTCCTTAAACTCTTTAGGAAAAACCACGAGTGATTAGGTTCTTAAACTCTCCTTACCTGTGTTGGTGATCCTGAGTTGAGTCGGCGTGTCTGCGAGCACCAAGGAGCACAGAGCTTACCCAGGGTCTATCACAGCTGATTTGGAGGAATTTTGCTTGCTACTACAGTTGCATACTAGCTTAGCCTGGAAGTCATTTAGACTTAAAACCGGAGATGTGCTGCTACTAATGAGGAGCTGCCTTTGAGTGGCTTGTTAGTGGGACTGTTGGCAGGCATGACCCTGGTAACACAGGGACCAAGTGTGTGCAGCTTGGATGTGCCCTGCAGAGTCCAGCATGAGTAGAAGTGCATGGGTTTCTGGGCAGGCAGGTGCCTCTGAGCACTCCAGCTCTCTGTAGCATCTAGACTTTTCCTGGTTCGTAAAAGCATTGCAGGGAGAAAATACACATAAGACACCATGGTTCTGGTGTTGTAAGGGAGTGCACAATCTTGAAGCAAAATTCTTTCATTTGTCTTTGTATTTAATTTGCTGGTTCAGCACAGACCATGCTGGTGCATCCTGTTTACGTTCAGCTCTGTTTGGACCTCCAGCTTAATGAAAGAACACTGTAACTGTGAATGCTTGCAATAAAAAATGTTTTCATAGTGTTTTCTACAAAATAACCCTTGGGCCTGGAGTTTTCCAGTTTGAGTAACTTCAAGGCTTTTCCTAGTGTACAGAATTTTTTGAAAAAGAAAAAATGACTGGGAGCTGTATTTGTGTTCTACAAATCTGGGTAATAAAATAGCATTAATTTATTTAAACCTCTTCAGGCAATTTCCCACAAAACTTCCCTGTTCAAAACCTGTTTGTTGAAGCATGTGTGAATGTATGTATGCTCTTTAAAAAAATGCCAAAGAAATATTTTGGTGCTATGACACCCCAGGACCACAAATCAAATTCAATGAAAAAAATCCGTAGGTCAATGTGTTTCTTGACATAAATGAAAGATGCTTTGGAAAAAAAACAGAAAGAGGAGCCAGTATTCCTTCTGGATAAGGCCTCAGCCTGAAAACATGAACAGCAAATGAGTTTATTATTGAAGCCATGTACATCAAAGCCAAGTTGACTAAGAAACTCTCTGACCTAACCTACAGTTGTTGTCTTTGCTATTATTAAATGTCATGTGGTGGTGTGCAGCTAAGAGACAGGGTTATTTTTCTGATCAAGAGTTTTATAAATCTGATGAAAATCGTCTTCACAAACCCCTTGATCTTTGCATTATGCCTGTGTGACTTAGGTGAATCACAGACCTTGGTTGTCCTCTGGTGTTATTTTTCACTCTTAAAAAGTGATGGTGCAGAGCCACAGAAAGTGGGGAGACACCAGCTTGGGTAGATAATGACCTCAGGGTATTTGGCTCGTAGGCCAGAGGAAAAGGAATGGAGCACTTCTGCAAGACAAATATTTTCTTTCGACTATTCCAGATGATGTTATTTGTGGGGGGAAAAGGCTTCTTCAGAAAGAGCAGATACTGAGCATATGTCTCCATTGTCTTCAAACTTGCATAGGACCATGAAAGTTTTAAGGAAAGCTAATTTTCTGAAATAGAAACAAAAAATGTTGGGATCTTATCTTGATTTCCCTGCTGCTAAGACCTGGCTAGAGCCAGGACAAAGTTTTTAAATTTAGAAAAATTCAGAGAACTTTCTTTTCCCAAGATCAGTTAAACTTGGACTTCTATTTATTTGGGAGGTGGGGTGGGGAAGGAAGCCTGCCCAGTTTCATGCACATTCATTGATTACCATGCTGTAGTGTCAGCTCTTCCCAGACCTCTAAAATCACTGTAAGTAATTGGGTTAAAGTCAGCATTTATCATACTTAGTTAGCCTAGATCTAATCGTTCTTTGCACAATTGTTTGCTGAATTGCTTGGCATGTCTAACCTTATCGGCCCTGTTAACTTCTTATCCCCATTCGACAAATCTAATCTCTATCTTTCCTTCTGCAAGGAGAGAGACAGGCATCCTTAGAGGTTCCTGTTACGGCATCCCAGAAACTTTCAGAAGGATGCTTGCAGCTGCTAGAGAAGATTGGAAAAGGTTTCAGGTTTAATGGGCATGGAAAGTAGGATTTCTTGTCAGGATGGTGTGTGCATTTACTCAGTCTTATCTGTTGTAAGGACTTTAATTTTGCTGTTTTAAAAACAGAGTTAGGAAGTCTGCTAAAATTAACAGATGTCGGCAGTCAGAGATTGCTACAAGCCTAGGGCAAAGGGTATATATGCTGTTTCGTGCCTTTCACAACCTATGCTGTGGTGTCTTGCTTAAGACACTTTCCTCTAAGCTCATAAAATCACTCTTGGCTCTAGTTATTTTCTGAGAGTATGACTGAGCCACTTTACAAGAAAACACTTACAGTGTGGTGCTGGAGTTGCACACCAGGGACCTGATTTTTCCCTCCTTCATAAACCACGAGTGACACCACCAAAGCAAATAGAGTCACAGGGCTGTGAGAGTGAAGTAAGCAGAAAATCCAGCCTATATTCTGTATCATATGCTCATTTAAGGCTATCTTTGCTGTGAGAAATTTTCATTAAAAGGAGGGCAGGGGGAGATATTTTCTGGCCTTGCACTTCCCTTCCTTTGGGGATATCAGGGAGTCTGCAGGCACACACTGAAGAGCTAATGTCTGCCACAACTGAGAGAAGTTTGATTCCCCCGCCCTGTGTGTCCGCATGCATAATTTTACATAATTCATTTTCTGATGCATAATGCTGTTATTTGCCACCCTGACTTCCAGTGTGCTTGGCACAGCTCAGGAGTGAGAGGATTTTTTTTTGTTACCCTTAGATGGAAAGGAGACTCATCCTCAGTGCACATGTGGAGCAGGGACCTTTAGAGAGTACCTTCTCTTGCGCTGGGCATGATGATCCATAAGTGACTAGCCTGCTATGCTGGCAGCTGGGACTTTAACTGTTTGTATACTTCAGTCTGTTCAGAAAGGGAAGGGCTTATTTATTTATTTATTTGATTTTTCAAAGGGGATGTTTCCTCAGATGTGTTTCCCCTGAGATCTGTTGTTCACAATGGGACTCTGCATTGGAGCTGGGGCATGAAGACCCCGGCAGGATGCTTGGCCCTTCCCTCCTATCATCTCCAGCTTTCCATGTAGCACTTGGCGGTCTGGTGACTGTGTGTGTATGCTGTCCCCACATGTACACCTTAAATTACAATTTGAATATAAATATCATCTTTTAGATCTTATGTTTAAGGCCTCTAGCCTTTAAATTCAGCTCTGTGCTGGGCTGATGGCTCTGCTGGTGACTGCCTCTGGCTCATGCTGCAGCTGGGCTCAGGCAGAGCCCGAGGTGTTTCCTCTGTGGAGGGACGTACGCAAGGGGCACAGGCCCCAAAGTCTCTTCTTTTGCTGCCTTGAGGAGGGCAGAAGTAGGGGAACCAGTGTGTACCTGCTCGGCTACCCCCTTGCTATGCTCTGCGGAGCATGCCATGCTCAGCTGCTGCTGAACTCCTCCTTGGAAGCTGGTTGTCCCTGCAGAACATGCCAGGGCTGGGCTGTGTCTCACTTTACCTGTTTAAATTGGCAAGTCCTGCT
Organism: Falco biarmicus; assembly: GCF_023638135.1. Classification (NCBI taxonomy): domain Eukaryota; kingdom Metazoa; phylum Chordata; class Aves; order Falconiformes; family Falconidae; genus Falco; species Falco biarmicus. The sequence goes on from NC_079294.1 coordinate 28,227,810, forward strand.
GGCTGGAGGCCAGACCAGTGCTGTGCTGTGTTGATATGGCTGCTCACTACAGCTGGCTACCCAGAGGCTCGGAGGGTCGGACTTGTCTTCCAGAAGATGCTGATGGGGATAACAGCCAGTCTCCCCAGCCTCCCTGGAGGCACTCCTTGAATGCCGGACAGTATCCGCTATGCTTGTACTAGGAGGGGAGGCACCAAACTCAACTTGGTCCTACTGAAGCTGGCTGGGGTGAAGTGGCATAAAACTGCAGAAGGGGTCAGGCAGTCAGTCTCTCAAACCCCGTGGCAACACATGGGATGAAAGAGATGAAAGGAGGAACTGTCTCCTGAGTAAACCCAGTGTTTTACAAGAGAGTAAAAACTCCAGGCTTCCCAGTGGACTTAATTCAGAATTATGTCTCTCCCTTTTCTTTGATCTGGACTCTCCTTCATACTAGGTATCTGAACAAAGACCAAGGAGTGATAGAAATCTCCTTGCACTGCAGGATGCTTTTCTTTTAGTTATCCTTCTTCTATCCCTTTCTGCTCTCTTCTCAATGAAATAAAGGCATTAGATAGCATGCCTTAGAAACTGAGGAATTAAAATACATGGGGTTTACAGCCATGTTACCTGAATGATGATTTCAGAGTATGGGAGAAAGACCTGGAGTAGAAAGACTTTGTGTTCAGGAGCAACAGAGGTTGGTTGTGTTCTACCAGCACTAGTATTGATGGATGTTTGTAGCTGTGGCCTGGACATCCAAAAGTTACATGCACAGAGGGCAAATTTGACAGTCAGACCCAGGGAAGCTTTGGAAAAAATAGTAGTAACATAGTTAGCTGCTGTGGCTGCATGTATGGATGAATCTCTGCTTCCTCCAGCTCCCTTCAGTGGGAATTGAGGCAGGCTTCCTTCCAGTAATGCTTAGAGCACTATCCTGGGGGATAGATTCCCCCGCTGCTTTCATTCTGGTGTGCAGTGGGTGTGACACATTATTATGGAACTAACAGCTTGGAAAAAAAACCAGGTCTGTTCATTCCTATCTATGGTCTCAGACAAAGGCTTTCGTTCATCATCATCTGTGGCCGAGAAGCATGAAGTTTGCTTTTGCAGGATGGATTGGCACTAGTGTGGTTGGCACGGTGGAGCAAGCCACTGCAATAGCTAGCTGCCATACAGGACTGATATCTAGCAGGTGGCTATCAATTGGATATGAGGCTGCTATATTGCATGATGCAGGCTGAGCTACCTGACAGAAAGCCGCTCCCCTGTCTGTCAGTGCAAAGTTCCTTTTCAATTACCTGATTATCCTAGTAAATTAAGATACATTTGCAACTAGATCTCCAAAGTTTGGAGTGCCTGGTGGCAGCCCTGCAGAGGGGTTCCTATCTCTGCTTTTGGGGCAATCACATTAAAACCAGCACCTCCTTACCAAGGGAGAATCTGGGTACTTCAAGCTCTGCTGGTTCCTTATAAGCTGTGTTCTTTTAGCCCCAAATATTCTTTGAACACCATCTTCTTCAAAGCTGCTTTTCAAGTAGAGTGATTTAAAAACCAGGAGAGATTACCATGGAGTGTTCTCTCTTTTTTTTTTTTCTTTTCCCCCCTCTTTCATTGTGGTTGAGAAAGTTTGAATTAAAAATGTTTTGACCAGCTTTGTTTCCAGAAAAGAGTCACCAAATATAGCCGTGTTCTCTTCAGTATAAGAAAGGTAAAAAAGATGTAGTGCTTTCACAGTGATCCATCTGCTGATTGCTACGTGTACCAATTGTCGGTTTGAGATTGATGGCCTTAGAATATAAATCCACTGAGGCTGGAAGAGTGCCTTCCTTTGCTTTTTTACAGGGCAAAGTGTGTGTATTGTCTGTGCTGAGCCAGTGGTGAATAATGATGAGTGACTGCAGTTAGCATCTGAGCTGGGGGAAGCCAGGGCTCACCAGCCAGCCTGGGTTCAGTAGCGCTCGCTCGTGATTAATCAGCTCACTTTGAGCCAGTGACGTTTCGCCTAAATGCCATAGTCTTTTTTTGTTCACAATTATTTTGAGGTCTAGGAAGGTATGCTCTTTTCTGTGGAAATTCTATGAAGTCGGTATTTAAAACCTGAGCTCTAATGTTTTGGGTTTGTTATTTTTTTTTAATCTGAGAAGAACTTTTGGCTAGAAAGCACATTAGGCTTTTGTTTTGGGGAAAAAAATATCACTAAAACAAGCAAATAACCTCTCCTTCTCCTTCCAACTTGCTTTGTTTTGAAGAGGATGAAGTGTGACAGGATTTTTACTCTCTTCAGTGTCTGAAAATCAGAAAATGAAGGGAACTTGCCATGCCTTGTTCCCTATTGAAGTGTGCCTGGATTTTTCCCAGCCCATCAAAGTCCTTCTGTTGTGCCTGTGTCAGACAGCAGTGCATGCCTGGTCCATCTCGGAGATGGCAGTGAATCTGCAGCCTGTCACCTGAGGAGGTGATCAGGGTAAAGGCAGTAGTAATACCACCTCTCAGTTACATCTCATTTTAGACTTCCTTAAAACTGTATGTGCGGCAGTCCAGGACCTGACAGGAGTGGATGGAGGAAAAGGATTAGGGATTCTGCCTAATCCAGCTCAGAACTCTTGACAGCACCCAACAGAAATTATACCCTGCCTGCTTTTGCAGTCTGTTCCTTACCGAAAGCAAAGATTTGTCCTTGGTGGCTACTATGAAGTAGAGAGCTGGAAGTCTGACTGTATCACTGAACAGCTCTGCATTTCATGGGTATCTGGAGTTTTGTTTATTATCAGCTGTGTTTCATTTTGGAAACACTGTTGAATCCCTGAAATATAAGGCCCCTGTTTCCTTTGGGGAGGAGAGATTTGTAACTGTACATGTGGTGGCAGGTGGTTTCTGGCAGCATGTTTTCCTTTCACATGTTTATGATTCTGACCAGGTTCATCACTGCTATTTGTAAAATGCTCCTCTCATTAGGCTAAAGCACTTCAGAATTTTAGGATCTGCTGCCTTTTTCTGTTTTCCCGTATTTCTTTTCCTCCCCAGCCACCTCCTGTTGTCTCTGTGCCGTGCTGAATGAGCCCCGTTGCTCTTGCCTGCACCTGGCTGTTGCAGGTTACCAGCGCAGGAGCCTCTCTCTGCAGAGCAGCGCTGAGGAAAGCAAGTGTCAAAGAGGTGATGGCGATGCTTCGCCGGGAGACTGACCTGGGTCACTTAGCCTTGCTTGGGGGAGTGAGGTGCTGGTTTCTACTCCCTGCCTTGCTGATACCTCACGAGAGGTTTTGCTGCTTTGGTTCATGGGGGAAGCTGCTGCTCTGAGGGTATCCTGGCTTGGGCAGAACAAGCTGTGCTTGCAGAGCTGTTAGGTGCTGTTTTCAGGAAGGAACCACAGGAGAGAGAAACCACCTACCTTTTGTTAAGAATCCAAGCTCCTATTTAGAGCTTACTCTTCTATCTTGTGTTGAGGATTTTATAAGTTTAGAGGAGTTTGGGTGCCTGTTGAAGCTTGAAAATATGGTATTTTGTTCTAAAGGCAATATGGAGAAAATGCAGTACTTCGAAATACATTTTTGAGGGCTGAATTTCTTAAGGGAAACAAATTGTTTTTGCTTGTTTGCTACTGTTTCTTCTGGACTAGGAAGACAAATCAAAGTGAGACTAGACCACTAGAATTACAGTGTGAGGAAATGAGAAGACGCTTTTTGATCTCAAATGCTCAATACAGAAGCACTTGCCAGCAGCACCAAATGGCATTTATTTGTCAAGTCCTAGGCAGAGGCCAGCAGGGCCTGGAAACAAACACAGACACAGGGAAGAGGTACCATCCTATAAACTTAGATTCAACATCTTCCCTGTCAGTCTTCTTTTACCTATGTAATATGAAGGTTATTAACTTGACTGCAAAAGGACCTACTGGGGAGCCAAGTGTCACGTGGAGGGCATTATTGCATTTTGAAAAGAGTTTGTGCTGGTGACTAACTTAATAAATGTATTAGGTGCCTCTTTAGATCTTAAGTGGTAAAGAAGCATTGATCACCTGGGGCGATGGGGTTTGGGGAGCTTGTTTTTGATGTTTTAATACGAAGTCGGAAATCAGAGCTCAGAGTTGTTAATGAAAGGAGCACATACATTTATTATTATTATTATTCATTTTTCTGTCTTAAAGAGACCAAGAGGGAGTTGATACAGAGGGCTGAGAAATAAATCATTAGCATCTTCACATTTGCACGGAAGATTAATCTAGGGAAATGAGGCTGGTAGTTGTTAAGCCCCTTGCATATTTGCCTTGTGAACTTTTTAACTTGATCCCGCCTTATACTTTTTTTCTAACCAAGAAAATTTCCACTTATGGACTTAAAAGGTCACAAGGTTAAGCAGAAGTCAGAAGCTGATTTATTGTGTAAGTACCCTTAGTAGGCATTTTGGCCAATGCTGTATGAAAGTTATTTTAAAGTTATTCTATTTTTTTTTTCCTTCCACTAGGCCTGTGAAGAGATGTGATTTTTTTTTTTTTTTTCTTTCTTTTCTTATATGACCACTCAACTTGCCCCGTGCTTGCTTTGCTGAACCTCACAAGGTTCTAAGTGTAAGAATGATTTTCTGATTGTATTCAAGTAAATGTCTGGCTTGGAGGGGTTGGGGGGTGGCAGGTCTGATAATATTTTATGCTGACCTCAGTATTCACGTTTCGTTTCTCTTGCTGGTCAGTACTAACAGGAATCTTGTGGTTGTCAGGAGCAGATGGCAGACGGGAGCAGGGCTGTGTTGTGCGAGGGAAAGGAAAACTATGGCTGTTGCAATACAACACAGAGTGAGGGCTCTGGCTGAGGGGGCTGTGTTAGGTATTTAGAAATGCTTCTTTAGTGGAGACACAAAACAGAGATCATGACTGCTTATGAGCACTAGAGATCCCTCAACATGTGTTGCCACAGCAAGTGCCTTAGCCAGAGTATCTGAGGTAATTAGTCAGTCTGCCTGCATTCCTCCTGCAACCTCAATTAATTATGAGGTTCTCATTGACTTCTGGTCAAAATCATTCTGCAATGGTGTTACAGGATGTTAACCAGCTGCCACCTACTGCTTCCATTGATACTTTATAAATACTGTACAAAGGACTTAAAAGCAAGGTCTCTTGCTTGTGAGTGTAAGCTCTACTGATCTCTTCCTCCCTAAGCACTTGGTCTAAGAAAAGGCACGATCCTGCCTGTACTGGTAGCAAATACAAACGCTACAGCAAGCAAATGCCTTTGTATGCAAGGGGAAAGCTGTTGCTTTTAGTGTTTCATCCTTTATCAGCTGAAGTACAAACACAGGTCAGCAAAGAGTCGTATAAGCAGAATCAGTAGGAAGAGCTCTACTGAAGTACAATTTCTTGGGCAAGGCTGACAGGGAAAGTATTTTATTAGACTTATTGATATTGTTGGGGTGTGTGTGTAATCTTTTAGACATGCAAATGTGGTTTCGCATGTCTGAAATACAAGGATCAGCCTTCAAAACTACATAAATATATGTTGAGAACACTTTACTAAACTCAAGGAATGTTAATCACTTAGACCATCTGTTGGAGAAAATGTGAAGCTGGGACAGGTTAGGGTATGTTAGTGAGAGAAGAGGTAATAAAGTTATCTCTTTAGGACAGAGTCAAGTGACCATTGTAAAACTCTTTGGAGAAACAAGTTTTAACGGCTTGTTTTTCCTAGTGATATTACAGTTCCTGTGAGGCCCAAAAACTGTGATGTGTTGGCTCAGTATCCTCATGACAGCAAAGTTCCTCAATGTATTAGGAGGACGAGGCTGGGGGCTTCCTTGGCAGACCCCCTGCCTGAGCTGGGAGAGCCCCAAGGTGTCCCGGGCAGACTCTGCCCAGCCTCTGCAGCTGGGGCATGTGAGACAGTCACACTGCAACTTTAACCTGAGAGGAAAGCAGGGCAAGAAATATGAAGAAAAACAGTTAAAGTCAGTCACCCCCAGATGTCTGTCTGGTTCCTAATAGCCAGCTGGCTGAGCTTTTCAGCCTGACAGCATCTCTTCCCCTTAAACATGTTTTGAAATGTTGAAAAATGGTTTGTATGTCATTATGACACTGGCATTTCTTCAGGAGGAGCTCTCTGTTTGTTTAAATAAAGCCCCAGAGGAGGTGCTTGTTGTCTTAAGACTTCCTTTGACTGGTGACCCAAACAGGAGAACAGAGTGTCCAGGGAAGGGACATCACAGAAGCATGGCTGAGTGCTGGCAGAAATGTGATTAATCTTGACTAGACAACCGTGCCAGAGCCACTTCCAAATTGTTGGACTCCATGCTTAACACGTAGTATATTTGTGACCAGTCTCCTGTCCTTTTCAATTACCTTCTCTCTCTCTCTCAATTTCAAAGGCATTAGTCTTGTGTGAATGCTTCATTATACCACAGTGATGTGCTAATGCCAGTTGTAATCTACCCTTGTTACAGCGTGTACTGCCAGTGAATCTCATGCAAGCCAAGGGGAGGTACAATTAAGGGAAAAGCAGTATTTAGCAAAAAAAGTAACCATCTGCTTAGGTTGCCCTATGGCTTTTTGGGAGAAGATACACCTGAGGGCAAGTTCTTCATCTGTTCTTGTACCTGATCTGAAGAAAACAGTACAAGTGTTTGAGACCATCTGTAAAATATACAGGAAGTATGTTAAGTCTCTTGCTTGTTAACATTTCCCCAAATGTGTAATTTATGGAAGGCTGTGGAGATGAGATGTTGTACTGCTGAAGTGCAACAAGCAGGGAGCTGTAAACCTTTTAGGAGAGGCAGGTGGCAGAACCTCAAATGAATGAAGATACGTGACCCAATGAAGAGTAAGAGAACCCTCAAATTGCTTGGGAGGGAGGCTGTTCTCCCCCTTCTGCTGCTCTGGTTTCTGTGATTTGACAAACTTGGGTGTTTAGTCAATGTGGCTAGCACCTCCCAGATCATCTACTGCAGTGCTCTAATCTCAGGTCAGTAGGAAAGGAATAAAGGTTCCTGTGTGACACAAAGGATATCGCTCACCATTCTACATTGATATGCCAATAGAAGAACTGATAAAGCAAATGAAACTCAAAATTGATGACAGAAGTAGAACCATGAAATTGTTAAATCTTGCAAAATCTCTGCAGCAATGTTGGCTCCTACCATTCTATTACTGAGGTCAAGGAAACCTAATGCTTTTACAAGACCTGTGGCTCTGGGAATTCTCTCCTCCAGAATAAGACCCTTCTAAAAATGTGTTTCCTGTTGCTGCTGGAGTAGATCTCATCACAGTTGAACAGGGACAGCTTTCCTTGTGTCCCATAACCTGTTGTTTTCATCATGAACTGGAAGGCTCACAAAGTTTCCATCAGGAACGGCTGGTGTGAACCTGGGGGACTGAGACTTCTTGGCAGCTGCTTGCTGCTTCTCCATGTAGTACTGCGGTAAATCCAACAAAAAATTGACTTACAAGTGTAGACAGGTCACCAATCTTACTTTTCCAACTGTCATGTCAAGCTTGGGATCCCTGCCCTGCAGTTCTTGGAAAGCCCTTAGGGTTTATTGGAAAATCCAGCTCTAGGAAGGCTTTTATTTATCTAACTATCTATCTATTTATTTATTTTTCAGTTGGACAATAGTAGCAAATCAGGTGCTTTACATTTTTAAAGAATTGAAGAGGATTATGCTGCATTGAATTGAAGGTGTCACTGCTCTTCTGCAAATCAAGAGAATTAAATTATTATCTGCTATGACCATCTGTGGGAATGAGATTGAATAATGGCATTAGTGCATTCAAGTACGGAGTCATTGACGTCAGATTTTGCTCAGACTTTGTGAGAGCGAATCAGACTACTTAGCCATCAGGTTCAATCATCTTGCCTCCATCACTCATTAATGGTTATGCCTTGGGGATAAGCAGAATTATAACTAAAAATATTATCCTAATACACCTGATCAGTTACGCGGTGTAATACAAGAAAGAAAATGCCTTTTCAACCCCCGGAATACTTACTTATGTCTCTTCATGATGAATCATACATGTTTTTGTGATAGCTACATGATAATTTGTAGCAATTTGAAAATATAATTTTCTATGTAAGTTCTTCTGTTGACAAATTGTCTACAAATAGCTTATTGACTCTTCTCAATTGCATGAGTTATTTGGAATTTTTCGTAGGTTGTTTCTTGGTTTGCCGGTTGTTTACAAGCAATTCCTTTTTAGTATTCAGTGGCTGTTATTCAAGTGCTCAGCTTCCAGCTGCACAATTTAGTTTGTATTTTGACATATAGGTCACACAGTAGTATTTCTGCTCCTCGTATTTCATAGGATCTAGCTTCTTGCACAAATATTTGCATTGAGTTACAAAATTCTTATTCTGCAGCCATTCTTTACCATTTGTTTTAAAAGGATTGTTTCAGTTTCTGCTGGTAATCTTATTTACAAAAGTATTTATGGAAATACTAATACACAGTGGACATTACCATAAATGAACAAATTTGCTATAAAGCTTCAGCTGTGCACTCAGCTGCATTTTTATTATTTTGATGATGTTTGCCCATCTTTCTATGATATTAATATTTTAATCTTTATAATACTTTTTGCCCCTAAGTGAAATTAAGCAATTATATGAATCCACATATGTATTGTTAACAGTTATAAGCATTTCCTGTGGAAACTGCATGTAGTCACCTGCATCCTCAGCACTGGCTGCCCCCTGCCTTATGTGTGTCTTTCCATCTGATCTGAAAAGGTTTCTAACATTTAACATTAGTTAAATGTTCCTAGAACCCAACAGCTCTGTTTAAAACCACAGTGCCATGTCTATAAAATCAACAGATAAGTAAAATCCAATGCTCTGACTGGACAAGCCAAAGCTATTAAATGAGCAATAGCTGGCTGCTCTCCCAAGTCCCAATGTTTGTTCTGTGGTCTCACAGATCCCTTTCTTCCTTGCCCTCCCCAACTGCCTCTTCCCCCCCCCCCCCACACACACACACTCACTCTAAAGACTGAAGATTAAAAGATTGCAAGTGTGGAGACATTTCTGTCCAAGAACTGCATTGCAAAGCAATGCAGAGAGCATGTTTGAAATTCTTTTATACATTTCTAAAATAACAGTGAGAAGCATGCTCTCTTGCTGTTCAGAGAGAAGGGAAAACTAACTGCCCTTGAAGAACTGAAGTATCCAAAATATAAAATTTCTTTTAAATTTTTCTTAGCACAAGGACCATTTTGAAAACACTACTTCTTTTTTCTTTTTTTTTTTTTTAATATATTTTTTCTTCACATATTCAAGTAACCACAGTGCAAGGCGTTGTGAGTCTGGCCTCTCTGGATTTTGTTTGCTGTGCTTCCCTACACCTCTCACTGGTCCCTGGGGCCTGGGAGGGTGTTTATTACAAATGAATGTTTAATGTCTGCCTTGAAGAGCTACTTGTCTGGCTTGGATTTTCTGGTTGCAGTGCTCTGGAAACAGCCGCACATGGAGAAGGACCCTGTTGAGCATTATCTAGGCACAGGGAGATACTCTTGCATCTTGTGCCTGTTCTTGTCTGGCTGGTTGGCAGTTTAAGAGCTTGGTGATGAGATTATACTGATTATTTTGTTTGACATTCTTCATTGCCAGTTAACTCCTGGTACAGGAGTGTGAGCTGCAGGGACAGGACAGCTGGAGGAGTCCTGACTCCCTTGGCCCTGGGTAGGAGCAGGACAGCATGGAGAAGAAGCTCATGGTGAGCCAAATGCTTTCTCCACCTCTCTTGCTCCTGAGGCTAAGCCCAAGGGGGAAGGATGCCTCTGCTCTTAGGCAGTTGTGCTGTAACGTTGCTCTGACCACTTCCATCTGGGTTGGCAGCTGGTGCCTGAACCTCAGTTTGTCTACCTCACCTGCCTTTCATTTAAATGCAGCTGGCTTATGTCATAGCTAGGAGATAGGGTGGGCTGAATGCTTTAGCGACATGTATTTTCGAAGCTCTGGCAAATTCACTCTGAGGTGTACTTCAGTGAGGGACATGCATGCTACATGTCTCTGTCATTACTGTTTTGAGACTGTTGCTTCTATCTCAGAAGAGGTGTCTGATGCTTTCCCTGGATGGACTGGAGCTGTTGTAAGTGTTGGAAAACCTCTCAAAGGCTGAAACCAATCAGTACTACTTGATTGCACCATCAATGCAAAGCAGCTGTTTCACAGCCTCCTAAGGCTTTGTCCTTTCTCCCAGTTGCTGGACTCACGTTCCCATGTGCTGGAAAATGTTTTTCAGCTGGTGGGAATTATTTATTCATGGTCCTAGCTTGATCTGTCTGCAGGCTGCTGTATCTTGCTAACTGGTAGCCAGACATTAGAGCTGACTAATCATGGATTATAAGCAGCAACTTTCACAAGGTGAGTCAAAGGGAGCAAAGGTTTCCCTTTGGAGGAGCTCTCTCCAGCTTATCGCATCTAGGAGCAGCTTTCTGAGGGCCTTTAAACACCTAACTCCATCCAAAATGGAATACAGCTGTCCAGAGCAGGTAATTCTCTCTTAGCAGCTACGTTGTAACTGTGCTGGGAGCCTTTTTTTGTGCCCAAGAGTCCAAAACAAATAATGCAGCAGAGTTTTTGTGCAGTTGATAGTTTCCTTGTCAGGGTTTCCTGACTGCAATCCCTGCCTAATTAGCTGGAATGAGTCTCCTTTAGGCTCATGTGGAATGGTGCAGTAAAAATCAAAGTGCTAGTAAAGGCTCCTGTGGTTGATAGTAAGGCCAATAGACTATTTTTAGTTCACGCCCTGTCTTAGTAAAACACTTTTACAAATAGCATTGGTTTTGTCTTTTTCCCTGTCTCTCAATCTCACTATTTCCAGTCTGGTGCAAAATGCTGAAGTGCAGATGTGCCCTTTATTGAAATGCTGGAAAAAAAACCCAACCCTGAAGCCAGGGGGTTGGGAAGCATGGGTAAGGTCAGGTGAAAGGTAAGGCCAAGTCCATTTTCAAGACATGCCTTTGCAGGCAGCTGTGTAGTAGAAAAGCTGAATGCACGTGCACGGTCTTGGCTGGAAGCAGTAGCCCATGCAGTGGCAAAGAGTATTTGCAGTCCCATCGTCAGGAGGACACCTAGGAGTCAGGAGTCCTCTCTATTGCACAGGCTGAATAAAAAGTTGCATTTTGGCTTCCACAGCCTATTACATGACCAAGCTCTGAAAGCAACATAGTAATGTCAGCATGTCCAGTATTTTGGAAACACTTTTAAAATTGTGGGATAATGAGCAAGGCAGAAGTCTCGCCATTTGTTTCAATGTAATCAAAAAGTTTTGGGAATGGGTTAGATTTTTTTGCTTCACTTGAAACACTTCCAAATGGCCAGATTTCCAAAACCAGTGAAGCATTTCTCACCTGAGGACTCTTGGATACTGAACTTGATACACTTGTGTAGATGCGTTCCCAAACCACTGATCACTTCTGAAAGCTTTGTCCTTCCCAGCGAAGCTTCTCCCTATCCATCTGTTTGGGGTCTGGTTGTGCCTCTGTTGCAGACAGTTTTGTTCTCTGTTTCAATGGAATTGCTGTTTCCATCGGCTGTCTCTCCTCCTCTTGTGTTCAGCAGGCTCAGAAGTGCTCCTTCACTAATTGCTTAGCGGAGTCCTCCAAAAGGGTATTCTCTGACAATACTGTGTTTTTACAACAGAAAACTTTTTCCTCACATTTTAATAACTGTATTAATAACTGGAAAAACAAGGAAGCAATGTTCCTTTGCTGGCACACTATGACAGTGAGCTGAAGAGCTAGCTTTCTGTGGCTTTCAGAGGGGTGGCATCCCATTTCTCCAGTTCTGGGACATTCTTTGGGAGCTTGGTTCATTCAGCATTGTTGCAGAACCTGCAGAGGATTTTGTTCTGCCTGTGCCCTGTAATAACAACAATAGTCCTTGAACTAAACTGCCTGACCAGCTCCATACTTGCAGCTTCCATTACGCTACTTTGCTTTCAATTGCTAGTTGTTGAAAGCTGTTGAATGAGAGGGTAAAAGAGAAAGCCAGTGTGATGGACTGGGGGAAAAGCAGCTGATGAAAAAAGTTTGCGAATAAATGGGGCATGTGCCCTAGTAATGAAAGCTGGTATGAGTCCTCAAAAGCACCATCATGAGAAAACACCAGCTAGAAGTAAATAGCTGACTTCTCCCTAGTCAGTCCATTCTGATGTAGTATAATTTTGCTGAATGCCACGCAGTACAAAATGGCTTTAAGGTGCTTGTACAACTGACCCTTAGCTAAGGAAAAAATTACCTCACCTCTACATTTCTGTCATGTGTTGGAATTGCTGATACATTTACTGGTAGTCATTTTTCTTTTGGACCATTGAAAAGTTTTGACCATTTTTGACATTGCATTCCAGAAAAAAGTACATTAGACTTGCTCCTCCTGAAGAATTTGTGATCAGAATTTTTTTGGTTTATGTGGTGTGGGGTTTTTTTGGTGTTTTGTTTGTTTGTTTGGTTTTTTTTAAACATACAAGGAGTAGAATGTAAAAAGAAAAGCATAGCTTTTACAATATCACAATTTTCTTTTTTTTATTTTCTGGGAGAATAAAAGAATGGATGTATCTGTTTGCCTTGTGCTAACTTGGAGTTCTTCCTTATCTTCTGCTGCTGTTTTGCTGACTCTGTATGTTCTTCATCCCTTCCAGTTACTGGCTTTCTGTGATGAATTGGTGCGTTTCTATAGTGCAGACAGAGTAAACCCTTTTGAGGCCTTCAAGGGTTATGTTGTTAATAGTTTTTACATTCTGGCATCTGATTCTTCATACGTGAAAATCTAGTAGATAATTTCTGTAGGGCTCAGCTCTTCATTTACTACACTTCCCTACCGTGAACAACCCTATGGCACAATGACAACATAATTTCCAACCAGGTCAGTTAAACTGTACTTCCATGTGTGGTATGTGTCATTGCTGGCTTGTTCCAATAAATTTTTCTTACTGATAATCTTTAAAGCTGCTTTAATTGACTGACTTAGGAATTTTATTTGCACTGTACCCTTCTATGGTAGCCTTTATTCAGAGGTTAAGTTTGGTAACTTGCAAAAATCATATCTTGATTTGTGGTCTATTTCCACCTATGCACAGCTAGGGCCACCTCAAATTTTATGAAGAAAGCAGTTAAGAGGAGCAGAAGGTTGGGCACTGAGTGACAGAACTTAGGGCACAGTAGCACATAGGTAAGGATACCTGACTTGCCTATAGGCAAGGGAGAATAAAGGAGGTCATGAGAGAGGTGGTGGTTTCCTCTGTATCTTGGAAAATAACTTTCCTTTTCTCTTTGCACTGAACAATCTGATTTCATGTGCTGCTCACAAGATTCATTAGTCTGAAGGGCTGAAACCTTTGAGCCATGTGCTGGATGTTTGCAACATGATGAAAATGCCAAGATATGTGGTATGTAATAGCTTTGTTGCTTGGTCAGGAGGATTTAGGCAGGTCTGCAGACACTGGGATGGAATTTTGCAAGCTTTTACTCTTCATTTCAAGAGGATAATGGAACAGCATTGCATGCCCTTTTCCATAACTGGCTGCGGCTTTCTCCTTGGCCTTTACCATTTGATTATTGGTTTTTGTGTGCTTTTTCCTCTTGAAATACTACTGCTAAGCCCTTTAAAATTATTGTGTCTTTCAAGAAAAACAATCAAGTCTTAAGAAGCATTTTTGGGGGGATGGGGGGAACCTGGAGTTTGTTTAAAGAAAAGGGATCTGGAGAAGATAAAGCAGAGATATCAGCTATGCAGAACTAATGATGCATTCCAAAAGAGAATTGAAGAGCTATACAACTCCATGAAGTGCTCTGCTCTATACTAGCTTTTTCACTGAGAAACCTTTTGAAGGACAGAATCACACACACATGTATTATACATTAAAATCTGTAATGCATGAGAGTATATTTGGATCTAATGCTGTATGAGGAAGCCCATGGCACTCTCGTGGAGCAAGCAAATGACACTGAATTCCCTAGGTGGGAATCAAAGCCTTTCCAGACTAAGCTCACTACTGGCAGATGTTTGAATTGCTAGTAACAGACATACACCCTTGTTGCCCATACAGCGTGGGCTGCCTTGGATGTCTGTTTTCTTTCCACCCTTGGATGCCTCTGTAATTCTGGGAACATCCTGCCCAAAGGTGTCAATGTGTCTGCTCAGGTGAATCTGGGGAAAGAGATACGAGAGGCAGATGAGAGCCTTAGAAAGGTATAGGATACACAATGGCCAGATTGTCAGAGCTAATAGAATGACAGCTTGAGTGTGAAAACCCAGGTGCTGTGACACAGTACCCCAGGGATCAGCCAGCCCTTTATTCAAGGGAAGGGGAAAGAGCAGCAACAGGAAACCTAAATTAACAGTTCAAGCTGATAGAAAGCATTATTTGAGTCAAACAATAAAGAATAACTTGAAAAAACACTTAGACTAACTGTTGTTTGTGCACCACAGATTCTTCAAACACAAGAGAAACTAAGGAAGTAGTGGTGCTTGTTAAAAGATGATGTAAAATTATTTGAAATACCTATTAATAATGCAAATGCTTCTGTTAGGCATCCTGCTTCCTTGGAGTAGGCAATTTAATCCTATTGCTCAGGAAGTTCCAGTGGTTTCTTTTTCCAGTAGATTTAGGGCATGGAGGACATTTGGATTAATGAAAGGCAGAGATGGTGGGAAAGTACTCTGTTGTTATTAGCCTTTGGTAAACCTGGGCAATTAGTGAAGCCTTTGCAAGAAGTATCTTTCATTTCAATGTCATTGCAAAATAATTGTCTCATCTGGTATCATCTGTGTTGATTGGTAACACACAGGTGATACATGGCACATCTACTTCGGAAGCACATGCACTACTGTGGTTCTGAGTTGCTCAGCTGAAGGCCTCATGATTAAGTATAATAAAAAAGGATACGAAACAGCATATGCCAGCATTTGTTGTTCATTTAAGGGGGGAAATTGGCCTCTTTGGGGCAGTTTTTGAGTGCCAGCTGAGAATCCCTAAGCTCCCTCCCCCTGAAAATGAAAAGCACACCAGTAGGCTGTGGACTTTGCTTTTAGGGATGAACTTTACAAGCTGTGAAAGAAAGAACTCTCAAGGAAAGATAGAAGAACAAGAAGGGAAGAAACGGTGATCTCCATACTGAAGGAACAGGCTTGAGACTGAAGATGTTCTCTTCTCAGTTCTGTCATTGGCTTTCTGTTTGACCTTTAACACCATTAACTTCTACTTTCCATCTATAACAAGGGAAGTATTAGTATTTCCTTTCTTTCCCTGCTTTTTGTCTGTTCAGGCAGCAAGTGCTTTGGGCAGGGGGCTCCTTTGTGCTGCACATAGTAAAAAGCTTGGTTTTGCAGGGGCTTATAGGACTCTTGTGATACAAATAGCAACCAAGAGGCAGGAAGATGTCCAAGGGTGTGTTTTTGGAAATGGGGACAGTAGTTTACTTGTTTTTCTTTTTTTTTTTTTTTCTCTTTTTTTTCTTTTTTTCTTCTTTTTTTTTGGCAGGGGCAAACTCTTTTGTCTTGGTAGCCAGGGAAGTGAAGTTAATGCATTTCTGAAACGTCGCTTTTAGTAGCTTGGCACAGTTTGGTGTGATGCTTAGTAGGCTCTGTGGCTTCTTTGTGGCAGCGAGTCCCCTCTTGCAGTGGTTACCATGAGTGCATCGCTGTTTGCCATTCTTGTCATTGACCACAAATTGGGTAGTTTTTCCATTGCAGGGAACAGGAAAGAATCTACGTTATTTTGTTAGAACTGAATAGCACTTGTGCGTGTTAACAGTCAAGCAGCCAGCAGTGCTGGTGGGGAAATCAGTAGGGTAAAGGAGGTGGATTTGGTCAGTGCCTGACCATGACATTTGATGTGCACCCAGACGTGTGCTGGCTGTTCATGTTCCCCACAGTACGCTGAATAAACCTCTGTCTCCATCCCCACCCTTATATGTCTGAACACAGGTTTCAGAGGTGTGTCAGATCAACCTGGGGCACTGGGTGTTGTGGCCTACAATCTCCCTGGGCATAATTTCTGTGGAGAGAAAGTTATTCTGCTAGACAGGTATGTGCCTTTCATTCTTAGGCATCGTGGCAATGGTTTTCAGCAGGGCAAACTGTGGTTTGCCCAGTCTGGTCTGTAACTGGAGCTGCATCTGCTGCTCCTGGGAATGCCAAGCCTCGCATCTGATCTGGAATGCCAATGAGCCCATATAAAGCTGTTAATGTCTGTGTGAGGTTTTTTAGTCCTCATTACCAACCTGATAGAAAGATAATTCCTCAGCTGCTGTTCCAACCTGTGGGATTTTACCCACTTAATTAATTTTCCTTCTTGTTAAAGAAGATCTCTTTATGCACAAGAATCTGTGCTTGACTTGCTTTTGAGGGACTCTTCTCATGCCTATATCAAAGGCACGCAGAGGCCCCAGCGGCTGGAGGGTGAGCCCTGGGGGCAGCATGCTTGTGGAGGCTGAACTGGGAAGCACTGCCTTGTGTGCTGAGGGCAGGCTTCTGGAGGGAAGCCAAGTCTGCACAGTGGAGGGGACCCTGCTTCCCTTCCCTGCTCTCTGCTTTTGCCACCACTCAGCAACAAAATGGAAATTTGTGACATGACCAAAGGATAGCAAACTGCACGCTGGATGCCTACCAAGAGTTAAAAATGCCAGCCTACACCACCCTCCCCAGCGTTTCATCGTGTCAGCAAGCTGTCTATGTAAATAAATAAACATATCAAACAATAAGCAGATGCCTTTTTAACATGCACTGTTTCAGGCTGAGATATCCTTTCTGGTGCAGCTCATCTCAGCATCTGTCAAGCTAATGCCAGCTCCACAGCTCCATTTCAGTTGTATTTAATGCACAAAGATTTTGTTGTGGTAAATGTAAAATATAATGAGGAATTGCTTGTTTTACATCTGTTTTGATGTTACTTGTGATGTTGTATAAAATAAATGGGAATGCTTTGTGTTCCTCCTGATCTCTGTGTCAGTATATAGGGTAAACTCTTGTTACTTACGCTTGATGAAGTGGATGTGTAAGATTGTGGAAGTATACACAGAGGAAAAACAAAAAGTCGTTTGCAAAATACACCACCATTGGGGCCCCAAGCCAAACAAACATTAAAGTGGGGAGGAAGCTGTGATGAGGATTGGATTTAAAATAAAAATAAAAGAGCTTATTTCTAGCAGAGTCTCTTGGACACCTTAAATCAAACCAAACTCAGGAGCCAGAATCTAAAGCCCCAAGGATGTATCTTAGTGCAGTGTTGTGGAAGGGGCAGCTAGATTGGGCTGGACCTTGTCTAACCCAGGGTCTTGTCTCTGATAGCAACCAGCGGTGATTAAAGAGAGTGTAAGACCAGGGCAACTAACCAGGAGAAATTCTATGTTAAGCTTTTGTTTATTTTTGTTTTCATATTAAAAATCTGTTAAGCCCAGATGACCTGTAGTCTACTGGCTCTACTCCTCTTTTGAAAATTCACCTATAGGGCTAAAGGAGTGTTGGATCCCATGGTGCTGCTGTCCCTCTCTGTCCCTCTGCATCAGCCTTGGAGAAAGTACCTGGGTTTTATTGTCCTTATTCACGTTTCACACATGCTACTGCTTTTGCTCTAGTCAGATACAAAGGAATCACACTAAAAAACCCCACAAAACAAGAGACTGTTTATGCAGGTAAAAAGTCTAGAAGACTGCTCTCTGTCAGGCTTTTCTGCGATCTGCTGAGAGAGAGAATATTCCTGCTGCTTGAGACACTCAATTGGATTAGGTATAAACAAAGGGGGGGGGGGGGGTGGGGAAGAGAGAGAGAGGCCTGATCCTCCACTGGAGAGGAGGATTTAGATGACCTGAGATATATTCTGTTTCTTAATATTCCTTGAATAGAAGATGATTGAAATCTCTCATGTGGACAAGTACACACAGAAGACAATGCTATATTAGTGACTCTAAACGTATTAGAGCTCTCTGCTTCTGATCACAGTGGTACATCGGCTGGAATAGTAATAGGGAATGAATGGTTTTTACCTAGACGGACAGCACTGTTCTTCCATAATGGAAAGGGAAAATTGGTACTGAAAATGCCATTGACTCAAATTTTTGACTGTCAGTACACCTGCGTGTGATACTTTCCATCTTGTGGTTTCAGAGCACTTTACAAACCTGAATACATTTATTTTTTTTCCTCACTGCTTCCAAAGATTGGGGGTTACTATCCAATATTGCATGTTTGAAAGGACTAGGACCATGTTCACTAGGGTATATTCCTGTCAGGCAGCAGACACTTTGTCCTGTGCAGAAGTAGATGGATATGTGCAATTTTTGCACGTGGGCACTTACACCGCTCAGGTACTTGCCCTTCCCTTTTAAAGAAACCAGAATGTGATCGATGTGCATGTATTTGAAATGTCAGGTTGTGCAGAGCAGGGAAGAGGCTTGTAAACAAACATCCACAGGGGGACACTCAACTGAAGGTGGAGTCCACTAGAGATGCGGGCAAGAGTTTCTTGCCCTACTCACTAGACCGCACTGCTCCTCTAGTGCGTGTAAGATTAATGCCCAGGGTGCAGCACGCTCCTCTGTCTCAGGCTGAAGGTGTGGTGCTGCTGTGTCCCACAGAGCCCTCACCCTTGTCCTGGGGAAGTGTGAAATAGCACCTCTGTGGAGAGGGACGGGGGACTGCTGACAGAGGTCTGATACCCACATGCATGGCAGGAATTCCCTTTCGTGTGGTCTGGTGTGACATCAGCACTTCCCAGCTGGCTTATCAGTGGTTTTGTAATCTACTGGATTGACAAATAAATGCTACTTCAGCCCAGTATGGCTGTCTGCTCCAGAGAGCATGACAGTGAAGGGGAGCTTGAGATGTTTGGCTGCAGCCCCATTTCAGTCTCTTACAGGGCTGCTGGAGGGACTTGCTGCAAAAGCACCTTCTCTGCCAGCTTCTCATGACCCTGGAGGAGCTGCTAAGTGCTTTAGTGCAGGGGGAACATGGATGCTCCCTGGTGCTGCACATGGACAGTTGGCCTTGGCTTTGGGCTCCTGGAGGGACTGGGCAAGGTGGAGCGTTGGGGTCTTAAAAAAGAGTGAAGAAGCAAGGTAGACTGGGGAGGAGAGAAGTAATACTATCAAATGGATTTGTGTGGCGCCAGCTTCATATCTGAATTGGAGCTGTCAGGGAGAATGAGATCCAGACTCTGTGCTGTTCTCCAGAGAGAAGCCGTTACAGAGCGATTGCTCTGTTAAGTGCTGGCTCCACCTCTGTGCCCCAGGTTTGGCTGACTTTTGCAAGGAGAAAACCAACAAGATCTGGCATGATCCTTTCTCCTTTCCGACTGGCTTTTCCTGCCTTTCTGCACACTTTGATTTACTTTCTTTCCCTTGTTTATTGTTTTTATCACCTGAGCATCTCCCACTGAATGCTTCTCCTGGCTCTGTTGGGATCTTCAGCCCACCCTTACCTGCCTCTCAGCTCCATCACCTTGCCCTGTTTTTCCTCCTCAATCTTTTCTGGCTCCCTCCTTTCAGCATACAGTTGTACTCTAACATCTACCCAGTAAGTGAACATGTGTATGCGTGTATTTGTTGCATCCAGTACAGGAAGGCATGGGGTGAATGTCTTAAACATTTAACTACCTTTGATTTTTCATGTACTGCTCCATCCTCTGTTCTGGGACTTGCCTTTGGGGGAGTCACGGCATCTCTTGCTGGTGTTCTTGTCCTCTTCTGTTTCCCTGGTGACTTTTCCTGGCTGCATAGGGGAGCAGGAGGGGAAGATGCAGAGTGACTCTGTGGCTCCTTTCTTATTCTGCTGGAAATAGTCCTGTCCTCCTCCTACCTTCTGGTCAGAGCCCTTTTCTGGCCAGTCTAAATGGACTGGAAGGTAAGGAGGAGGATTTGGCCTTCAGTTCAGCCTGCCAGGGTCTTCAGGGACACTGCCAGGTGTTTTCCCTCACCTCCTTGAGAAGGAGCTGCTCTTTACTTAAGTAGGAAGAAGTAATTAAAGCAAGGTCATGGTCCTCTCCTCAGACCCAGTACAGAGGTACGAGTCAGGTATTTTTCATTGCTGTTTCTGACAGGTTGACCAGCCTGGATCACGGTGCTAGGGACCTGAAGCAAGGATCCTGACTGATGTTTAGTACGACCTGACTTCTTGAGAACAAGTATTTCTCTGAAGGCCTGTCCCCTCAAAGCAGCACGCAGGTAAGGCAGACGGTGCTCCTAATGCTCAGGCTCAGCTGCTGCTGGGCTCAGGGCATGCCGCAGTGGGCTGAGCAGAGGATTTTTTCAATTCATTTGGCTCAAGGGGGGCTTTGTTGCCTCTGCCTGCAATGAAAGGGTGAAACCTTGTATTGTATTTTCGGCACAGGGAATGTTTTCCAGCAAAAATGTACTTTTGGAGGGTCAAGACTGTTCATGTGATTGAGATAAATATAGGCTAAAAGTGTGGGAGGAGTATGCTGAAAGAAGAAAAACGTTACATGTGATGTATTAATAAAACAATACTTAAACCTCGTGTTCTAAAATAATTTTATATTGAAAATTACCTTAATTTAAACAAATTTTTTGAAGAAAAGGAATAAAGTAGTATTTGTTAGGGGGAAGGGATTAAGTAAGAAATTAATTTAATCATTTAGTTTTCAACTGGACAAGATGTTTCAGGTCATCCAAAAGTGGAAAAAAACCAAAAACCAACAAACAGAAAAGCCTTGCAGTTCTAATTGCTATGCCTCATGGAAACCAGATCTAGAAAAGATGAGGCCCTTTAGTCCAAACCCTTAATCCCTTACTAGTATGTAACATCGTTCCCAGCAGCTTCTACCAGTCCTGTTTTAAATGACGGGATTTTCCCTTGTCCCCTTGGGATACTATTGCACGGTCTAATAGAATTAATCTGCTTACTTCTTTTTCAACCCCTGACCACTGCAGATGCAATTAGTAGTAGGCGATGGGAGGATTCTGTTTCCTATGCTGTATTATGAAGGCTTAGGGCTGCATTGTGTTAAACCAGACATCAGTTGCAAGCATGTATGCATGAGTGTGGCTTATCTGTCAGTACTCATTACAGCCCCATAAGCATCTCTGAACTTTCTACAGTCCTAATTCAGGATCTGATAAGGCACAGACTAATGTATTTGAATGCCTGTGAGAAAGATAGCATGATTAGAAACTGAAGTGAAATGCAAAGGTACATGCTGTTTGTGCTAGAGTCTCTCAGAGGCAATTTACTTTCTGCAGCATTCTCTGGCCTCATTTTTGCTTTTTTTTTTTCAGACAGTTTGGTAGGAACTGTATGAAGTAGCTTTTTGCTGTGCATGGTGCTGCTGGAGGTACCACTGCACCTTTCCATCTGTGAATTTCAGGCTTGTCTTAGATGAATGTTATGGGCTTCTGCTGATGTCTGCTGATGTTTACTGGAAGGCTCCAGTCAAATAACCAGTTGAATATAAAGACAAAAAAAAAAATGGAGCAGGAAAATCATATCTGGTCTCAAACTGTGCCAGAGGAGGTTTAGATTGGATATTAGGGAAAAATTCTTCACTGAAAGGGTGGTCAAGCATTGGAACAGGCTGTCCAGGGAGGTGGTGGAGTCACCATCATTGAAAACATTCAAAAAACAGGTAGATGCAACGCTTACGGATGTGGTTTGGAGGTGGACTTGGCAGTCCTGGGTTAACAGTTAGACTTTATGATCTCAAAGGTCTTTTCCAACCTAAATGATTTTATCAGTCTATGATTATTTAGTGTGTCTCCACTTAACACAGTACAGCTTCCTTCTGTTTTGCTCCTCGAATTTGGAACAGTTTTGGTAATGAGAACTGTTAATCGGTTTCTAAAAC